>NC_059431.1:12433088-12733088 GCF_021028975.2 Sphaerodactylus townsendi | reverse complement strand
GCCAGCCTAGATGTGTTGGGGGGGGGGGCACTCTGTTTGCACGTGCCCACAGAGAGGGCTCGGAGTGCCACGTCTGGCACCCGAGCCATAGGTTCGCCACCACTGCTTTTGGGGCATCAAGCAGGTTTTTGAGGCCAGGGATGTCCAGGGTTTGCCATTGCCTGCCTCTGCATCACAACCCTGGTATTCCTTGGAGGCTTTGCATTCCATACTAATCAGACTAGTCCTGCTTAGCTTCCAAAATCTGACAAGATCAGGCTGGGCCGGGCCATCCAGGACAGGGCAAAAATACGGAGTAAAATTATCCTTTACGTGCCGGTAGCAACCAAGCTTCAACTCCGTGCGAGATTTCCTGGTTCTCGCCACTCCTCACAGTCCACCCAAACAGTTGTGCTTAATTGCCACTAAAATTACAACCCGTGACTATTTGCTCACGGGGCTGAGATGCAAATTACATGTAATTTAAAGACATCACTCTTGGCGGTTTGGGAACTGTGGCTTGCAGCCGATTGCCCCAAGATGCTCAGCTCTGAAATGCTACCCTTGCCGCTTTTCTCGGCCTTCCCCGTTCGCCTTTTAAGAACGGTTTTCCTTTCTCCCCCAGTGACGGCGGTGCTGGAAAACGAGAGCATCCAGGGCCTGTCGGGGGTGAAGCCGATGGGCTACCGAAAGCGGTCCTCCAGCAGGGGGGAGGTGGATAACGCGTACAGCTTGGAGGAGCTCATCCAGCAGCTGAGCACGTTCCACGGAGTTGTGTGCGACCACGGCCTCGACCCAGAGATCATCCAGCAGACCTTCAAGCAGCTCTTCTACATGATCAACGCCGTGGCCTTGAACAACCTGCTGCTGAGGAAGGACGTCTGTTCGTGGAGCACAGGGTTACAACTCAGGTCAGAGGCGTGGCTGGGCCAAACTGTGTCCAGTGCGCAGTCTATATTTCCCCCCCCCTCCCGCGGCGCTCCCCCATGGCCCACTGCGCCGCCCCCCTTCCCCCACTTACCTTAATTCCTTTCCTTTTCCTAGAACTTTTTCAGGCTGAAAAAAAGGCCTATTCGCAGTTCAGGCTTAAAAACGGCCTGATGGGAACTATACTTCTCAGGAAACCTTTGAGCCCCAAGGTCTCCTGGGAACTGTAGTTCCTCAGCTTGTACTGTGAACAGGCCTTTTTTCCAGCCTGAAAAAGTTATAGGAAAAGGAAAGGAACTAAGGTAAGCGTTGGAAGGGGGGTGGAGGGGCGCAGCAAGGGGGCGCCGTGGGGGGAAGGGGGAGGGGCATGGGGGCCATTTTCCATGCCCCCCAGGCATGCGCCCGGTGTACAGCGCACACACCCCCGTCCCCTTGTGACTCCGCCACTGACTCAGATACTGTGGTGATGGAAAGTGCCACCAAGTCTCAGTATACCATGAAGGTTTTCAAGGCAAGAGATTTTCAGAGGTGGCTTGCCATTCCCTGTGTCTGCATAGCAACCTGGGACAATTGACCATGCTGAGAGGGGCTGATGGGAATTGTAGTCCATGAACATCTGGAAGGCCAGAGTTGGACACCCCTGATCCAAATAAAACTATCTTCAGCTGCCTCCTAAAGATTGTAAGTGCTGGGAGGTTGTACTAGAATCATGGGGCTGCCACTGAAAATGAACCTCTCTTCTGTAACCACCGAACAAGCTTCTTTGCTAGGTGGAATAGTCAAGAGGGTGTTCTGTTCCCCAAGCAAATTAATATCTGGTGCCTTGCACTTGGCCAGAACAGAGTGTGAGACCTGTAGACAAATGAACAGCGGTTCAAAAGCAAATTTAATAGTATTGGGGATTTAGAACTCTAACTCCTCCCAGGAAGTCTACCTAATAAGAAATACTTGCAATGCTGGAAACAATTGGAGATTATTTGAAGAGCTTGCAGACACCAATTCTTCCTTAACTGCTTCTAAGAAAGTCTGCACTGCTTGTGCCGCTTCTGAGTTCTCCAGGTGTCCTCTATCTGGACTTTGGTTTTCCTGCAATTCTGTTGAAGATAACTCAAAATACTATGGATCTCTAACACCTAATATGTCTGAGATATTGCTGTCTCCAGCCTTCCCCAGACACCTGAGACTAGAACAAAACTGCCTCTAGAGGGCTTCTTAAAGGGACACTGCAGTGGTTCCCAACCAGGGTTCCGTGAGCATGTCCCAGGGGTACCGCAGCAATACTACCAGCCCCCCTCACTTTTGTGGTGTCTTCCGCTGGTGCCAGCAAGGACATGGAGCTGGCCCAGGGGGCAGGACCTGATGCAAGGTCAGCAGCCACTTCCTGCCCCACCCTGTTCTTCCCTTCACCGTGGGAGGAGAAGGTGGGGGATGGTGGCAAGCAGGGGCACTGGGAGGGAAAGATGGGGGGGATGGCAGGGGTACCGTGAGATATGAAGAGTGAGGTCAAGGGTACCATGACGTCGAAAATGTTGGGAAACACTGGGACAGGGTCTAATTAAAGTTCCCTCCCACAGAATACTGTACAAAAACAATTAAGCCCATTCTATCTAAGGGTATAACTGAGGCTTAAATAAAGGAAATAACGAGAGCGGCTTGACAGAGGCTCTCTCTTTGGGATTTTAATTCCTGGGCAGGACTGTCCACAACCAAATTAGGACATGAACACAGACCTAAAATTAATTCTTTGGCCATTTGATCACACTGGCTGGGTAAAATCTGTACGTTTTCGTGCAGAGGAGAAATGCCAAACCTTTCCAGCCACTTCCTGAGGCTGGGCCTGATGTGTGCCGACTTCTGACTCGTGGCTTTCTCGCGTTGGGTCCAGGTTTAACATCAGTCAGCTGGAAGACTGGCTGCGAGGGAAGAACCTGCATCAGAGCAAGGCGGTGGAGACCCTGGAGCCCCTGATCCAGGCAGCTCAGCTCCTGCAGCTGAAAAAGAAAACCTCGGAAGACGCAGAGGCCATATGCTCCCTCTGCACGGCCCTCACCACACAACAGGTAAGGGGCTTCTCACCTTCAGCAGTGGCGTATCGCTAATGGGGACATAGGGTATCCCATGTCCCCGGGCGCACCCCTCCCTTGCATGCCACCCCTCACTTTCTCCCCCACTCCCCTTGCATGCCACCCCTCCCTCCCCTCCCTCTCCTAGGGTGGGTGGGCCATGTCCAGATGCCGGGCCCCCTCTTTCCCCTCCCTTGCATGCCACCCCTCATTCCCTCCCCCACTCCCCTTGCATGCCACCCCTCCCTCCCCTCCCTCTCCTAGGGTGGGTGGGCCATGTCCAGATGCCGGGCCCCCTCGTTCCCCTCCCTTGCATGCCACCCCTCATTCCCTCCCCCACTCCCCTTGCATGCCTCCCCTCCCTCTCCTAGGGTGGGTGGGCCATGTCCAGATGCCGGGCCCCCTCTTTCCCCTCCCTTGCATGCCACCCCTCATTCCCTCCCCCACTCCCCTTGCATGCCACCCCTCCCTCCCCTCCCTCTCCTAGGGTGGGTGGGCCATGTCCAGATGGCACCTGGGTCCCCTTGCTGTAGGAGCAGGGAAACAAACCCAGTTCACCAGTCAAGAGGTGAAGTGTGGTGGAGTGGGGAATCAAACCCAGTTCTCCAGATTACAATCCACCTGTTCTTAACCACTACATCACAGAACTATACCAAACTTCGACATTTTTTAAAAAAATTATTGTATCAGTTGAATTTTCCATTTTATATAAGTATCCTTCATCATATATTTTCAAACAATACATTTTCCCCCTTTTGTCCCTCCCCATTATATCTTCTTCATAAATTTATCACACAAACAGCAGTAAGTTCATTCTTTGTAGCCTCTTCTCCCATAGTTCTTCATTGACTCGAGCTTCTTTCATCCAGTCCACATATATTGTCCATATCTTCAAAATTTCGCTCTGTTTACCTTGCCACAGTTTATTTTTCGTTATTATATCAAAGATATCTAGTGTCGCTTGTTCCCAAATATAGTCCCAATTTCTGAATTGTCAATTTTTTTCTTTTCTTTCCAGCCCAAAGCTATTGTTGCATGGGCTGCTTTAATCATTATTTTATACATATAACTATATTTTTATCCACCCTTCTATCCTCCATTACACCCATGAACATTAAATCATTATTTAAAACAATATTAATCCTCACCAGTTTCTCAATATATAACAATACAGTTGCCCAATTTTTTTTCACTTCTGCACATTCTATCCACATATGACTATAATATGCCTCCTGGTCTCCACAGTGCCAACATTTGGAACTAAGTCCTTTTATCATATATGCTATCATATATGCTAGTTTTACCATATTTGCTAGGAGCAGCAGTGGCGTAGGAGATTAAGAGCTCATGTATCTAATCTGGAGGAACCGGGTTTGATTCCCAGGTCTGCCACCTGAGCTGTGGAGGATTATCTGGGGAATTCAGAGTAGCCTGTACACTCCCACACACGCCAGCTGGGTGACCTTGGGCTAGTCACAGCTTCTCGGAGCTCTCTCAGCCCCACCTACCTCACAGGGTGTTTGTTGTGAGGGGGGAAGGGCAAGGAGATTGTAAGCCCCTTTGAGTCTCCTGCAGGAGACTTTATATTTTTCCAACTGTCTATTCATTTTCAGTGTTTCTAGTATCTAAAAACCCTTCCTTCTCCCATTTTTCATACTTCTAAATTTGTGCTTGACACTGTTATACAAAAAGAAGGTGACTGTTACAATTGCGGGGGGTGGGGGGGTCTTCTCAAGCCTTTCCCTGTCTATCAGGGAAAAAACAGCAATGGTGAAGGGGTGGATCTAGGAATCCTCTGCTATAAAATGCTACCGCACCCATAGTTGCTCAGCTCGGCCTCTTCCTTTTCAAAGGAGAAGCCTGCTCACAATGCTGCTGGCACAAAATGTTCTATAGTGGTTCTCCCCTCGTTTCCCCTTCAGTAAAATCCCTATCTTATTTCCCCACTGGCAGATTGTAAAAATACTCACTCTCTACACTCCCGTGAATGAGTTTGAAGAGCGGGTGACAGGCAGCTTCACAAAAACCGTACAGGTGAGTTTTGCATCGAGGGGAAAAACGGCAGGTTTCTCAGTGCCTGGGAAGGAAAAAGAGGACAGTTGTGTTTCCCTGTTCCTGGTCACACACATCGGTGGTGGTGGGTGGGGTGGGGTGGGGTGGGGTGGGGTGGGGGCACCAGGGCCGGTCAGGAACTTGGAAGCAAGCACGGCTTTTAAAGCCAAACCAACACCCTAGTACCGTATATACTCGCGTATAAGCCGAGTTTTCCAGCCCTGTTTAAAGGCTGAGAAAAGCCCCCTCGGCTTATACGCGAGTCACCATTTTCTATACATCACAAGAAGGCTGGGGGCGGGCCGGGAAACCCCCCCTGCCACTGGGAAGCTGCTTGTTGAGGGTGAAGGGGGAACTCTGAGGCACCCTGGCTGGCTGGGCTTCCTCAAACCCCGCAGAGGGAGCTCCTTATTTGGGCAGTGACATCAGGGGGGTGCTCCTTGTTTGGGCAGTGACATCAGCTTCCCACCCTTGGCTTATACCCGAGTCAATAAGTCTTCCCGGATTTGAGCAGTAAAATTAGGTGCCTCAGCTTATACACGGGTCGGCTTATACATGAGTATATACGGTATATTCCAAGGGGACAGAAGAGCATCAGCGTTGCTGATTCCAATTGGCAGTTCCCTCCTCTCGTACAATGCTATTCATGCCAAACCACACAAGCCTGTGATACAACCAGCCCAGTGTCTGAGGCCGGGGCCTCCAGACTTCCCCGACAACCCTAGCAACCCTGCCCCAAGCCACTTACCCGCAGGACTTGGAAAGCCATGGCATCCCAAGGAGGTGGGAGAGGCAGGCAGCTATCCCAAGCCAGCAAAGGTGAGGTTTGTCTCAGAGTTCCACACCCAGCAGGCAGCAGGTCCAGCAGCCGGAACACCCCTTTCCTCCCAGGAACCAAAGACCCAAGGAGGGCCCACCGGAGCTTTCAAGGTGGAGGCCCCGGAAGGGCCCGGCCAAAGGGGCGGGCTCAGAGGAGAAGGAAGCTATTAAAGCCTCAGGGAGCCGGAGGGTCAGGGAGGAGAAGGTTAGTTGGTGGCTGCCCACTGTGAGGCCAGTCAACCACCAGCAGTGGCTCACAGGGCCCTACCCCAGGCTGAAAACATCTGGGACCCGCAGACAGTCCCCGAGGTGATTGTGCAGTGATGGCGAACCTTTTCGAGACCGAGTGCCCAAATTGCAACCCAAAACTCACTTATTTATCGCAAAGTGCCAACATGGCAATTTAACCTGAATACTGAGGTTTTAGTTTAGAAAAAACGGTTGGCTCCGAGGCACACGTTACTCGTGAGTAAGCTTGGTGGTCGTCGGTGGCTTTGCTTTGAAGCAACCGTGCAACTCTTCCAACGGGTGAATCACGACCCTAGGAGGGTTTACTCAGAAGCAAGCCCCACTGCCAGCAACTGAGCTTACTCCCAGGTAAAGGATCGCACTTTAGTTATTTGCATGAAAATCAGTGGGGTTTAACAGCGCTTAATAGGGTTAACTACACTGCTTCCCCAAAACTAGGTCTGAGGTTTGATGCTAATAATCGAGCCCAGCAGCCCAGGCCAGTCTGGATGTGTGTTGGGGGAGGGGGGAGGGACTCTGTTTGTGTGTGCCCACAGAGAGGGCTCTGAGTGCCACCTCTGGCACCCGTGCCATAGGTTCGCCATCACTGTGATAGGGAGTCCTTGTCACGACACCCAGTGCCTCTCATTTTAGCTGGGGGCAGCTCTCCAGAATTTCAGGCAAAGATCTGTCCCACCCTTACCTCCTGAGATCTTTTTAACTTAGAGATGCCAAGAACTCAATCTGAGACTCCTTCATACAGAGCACGCGCTGTTCCACGAAGCCTGTGATCACTGCTGGATGGGCCACCCGGGTTTATACCGATGCTATACTCTGTTCCACAGAACGATGATCGTTCAGTCGGTTGAGGTGCAGCATCGAGAAAATTGTATGCTTCTGCGTTAGAATATAGTCCTGAAGAAATATGAGCGTTATTGTTCATTTCTACATGCTGTCTTTGTCAAAATTATTATTTTGTGCTTTATTGAACACGGTACTTTGATACAAGAGCATTTATGCCAAAATGTATTTTTACTTTCAAACCGATAAGGGGGAACAGGGCTAGGTAGGCACCAGAGCATTTTACCGCAAATTTTACATGCTTTGCTCTGTGGCAGAGGACCCTACTATCATCTTTCTACGGAACAGAGTAATGCAAAAGGCAGAACTTGTAGTGTGCTGGCCCAAATATCGCAGGGGACCTCAGAGATAAGCATTTTGCTTCTCTCTGCATTTGGAGTTCACTAGACACAGAATAGTTAACGTTCTGTTTCAAGGACTCGCTGTCACACACAAAGTCCTTCATGGACTTGGCCTCTCATATCTGTGGGACTGCCTCTCCCTCTACACTTCCCCACGACATCTTTGCTGATTTGCACAAGGGCTTCCACAGGTGCCACACTGCAAATGGGCAGAAAAACCCTGCCAGAACATGCAGGGGCGTAATGAGGCAAACTGTAGCCCTGGGCAAAACTTGAGTTGGATGCCGCGCCCCCCCCAATGGGCGGCCACTCCACCACGACCAAATTTTTTTTTGCACCAGAGGGTGCATTTTTAGACATATCAGCACCAAAATTTCATTGTATCATCAGGAGACTGTCCTTATGCTACCGCCCAGGTTTAGTGAGGTTTGGTTCAAGGAGTCCAAAGTTTTTGCTAAGGAGATGCGGGCTACCCTCTTGAGGGTCCATAACTTTGGACCCCCTAAACCAAACTGCACCAAACTTGGGGGGTGCCATCATGACAGTCTCCAGATGATACCCTGACATTTTGGTGATGATACCCTGAAATTTTGGTGCTGATACGTCCAAAAATGCACCCCCTGCAGGAACATCCCAGAAATTTGCCCAAGAACCTTTGTTCTGCATTGAGTTTTCTGCATTGCTGTCAATGGGGGTTGCAGGCTGGGGGAGGCACATTTCTGAAGGCACAGTCTCAAAAATTTCATGGTCTCATCAGGAGACTGCCCTAATGACACGCCCCAGGTTTGGTGCAGTTTGGTTCAGGGGGGCCAAGGTTATGGACTCTCAAAACTGTAGCCCCCATCTCCTATTAACTCCCATTGGAAACAATGGGAGATGGGGAACCATAACTTTGGACTCCCTGAACCAAACCTCACCAAAATTGGGGGGTAGCATAAGGACAGTCTCCTGATGATACGCTGAAATTTTGGTGCCGCTAGCCTAAAAACTGCGCCCCCTGCAGGCCAAAAATGGAAAACCACTAAAAATACCCCCAAACGAACCCTGCATTTTGATGCTCCCCACAAGGTGATGCCCTGGGCAGCTGCCCACCTTGCCCAATGAGCATTAGGCCCCTGAGAACATGTTCTTTTCCATTGCGTCCCCCATCGTGTTGAATGGCCTACCTGAGAAGGTCAGGAAGATTCCCACCCTCCTAGCTTTCTGCATACTGTGCAAAACGGAATGATTCAGTTGAGCTTTTTTTGCACAGGAAATCAGGCCTCAGTGCAGCAACAGGATTCAGAAAGAAGCTCGGAGTAAAGAGTTAGAGACTTTAGACTACACCACTGTGTATTGTTCATACCATCTGCCGCTTTACATTCATTTTAGCATGTTGTGTTCACCCCAACGCTGTGCTTCACTCCTGATTAGTTTACAGATTTCTCCAAGTCAAATCCTGTTGCGCTATCTATCAGATGTCCTGACCCACTGATCAGATCCCCTTATTTTGTGTACTCCGCCTTGACTTATTTTGTGAACTCTGCCAGACTATAAATACCTTAAATAAGAAAGTAGAGAGACATCTGTGTTTGCTTGACTGACGCAGGTCCCTGAAGCCAGTTTTATTTTCGCACATAAGCTGGAGTTACCTTGGCACAGAATTTCACATCTGGCTGGTGAGGTCAGGGGTATGTAGCAGTGGCAAACTGATTAGGATTCAAATAGTTTAAGCATCACATGCTTTAGCTACCTGGTCCTCTGCAAAGCCAACCCAATGCTAGAGCCTGACCGCGCAAGCAGAGGTGGGATACAGCAGGTTCTCACAGGTTCCCGAGAGTAGGTTACTAATTATTTGTGTGTTCCAAGAGGGGATTACTAATTGGTGATTTTGCCACATGATTTTTGCCTTAGTTACGCCCCTCCTCTCAGCAGTAGCGCTCAGAATTTGAAGCAGTCTAGCAGGAGGTGCACCGGCGTGTGTGGCAGCCTGCGCCTGCGTGCATTTGTTTCCCGCCCAAGGACCAGTGCAGCGGCTGCGTCCTTGCCACAGCCCCGCCCAGGAATGCCCCGCCCCGGAATGCCCAGTCACGCCCCCGTTGTGCCCCGCCCATCCCCACTGGCACGATGCCACAGTTTAAATCCCACCACCATGGGAACCTGTTACTAATTTTTTTTGGATCCCACCACTGCGCGCAAGGGTGTTTCAAATGGGTGCTCTTTCAAAGACTGCAAATGCATTCAAGCCAAACTGATTTCCTTTTTCCTGCCTTCCTTGTTTCCCGTAGGCACAGTTGCAAGAACGGAACGATCCTCCGACGCTGCTGTTAGACTTCAAGTACACGTTCCCCGTTTTATTCCCATTCTACCCTTCTTCTTTAACCATGGACTCAATTCACATCCCCGCTTCTCTCAACTTGGAGTTCCTCAATAAAGTGTGAAGAGAACTCGACTCCCTGCCCTTCCCCCAAGAACTCAAGCAAAAAAAACACAAAATGGAATCTAAAGATCTCTTCACGCGTGGGACCAAACAAATTGTCAAGAGAACCAATACAATTAAATTTATCAGTGCTAAACTGTACAACCTAAGAAACAATCTTGTATTTTGGGTTGGATGCTTTTTTTTTTTAATTGGTACGGTATTTTTTGAGAGGGTCGATCTCGCAGCTGAGAACACTTGAAACGACGGGGATTTTCTACGACTTGATAAGCGTTCCAAAAATAACGTTTCCTGGCTGCCGTTTAAGGTGACAGCTTTGGCAAGCGGGAAATCCTATTTTTTTTTTATTTTCATAGAATCTCTTGGTCACCGATATCAATTGTGAAATATCAGAATAGAAGCATAAAATGGCCACCAGTCTTCAAACCATTGCTGATTCTGGGTTTTGCACGTATCCGAGACATGATCCACAGTTGCTGCTGTACTACATTGTTGGGTTCTTTTTATGATGATTGGTTCAGGAAATAAAAGCTGCAGGAGGCAGAATAAATACCCGTTTTATAGTTTAAATGGGGGAAAGTTCTGGTTTTGTTTTTTGTTTTTCATTTAAAAAAGGATACTTGGTTCTAGTGCCTGGAGCTTCGGAAGATGACTCCGATAGTTCTTTCAACATCCTTCCAGCATCTTTCTGCCTCTGTCCTGGGAGTGGCCATTGGCAAAGTTCTCCATCCACCATTAACATGGGAGAAAAAGAAAGGTTATGGGGCCCTTTGTGCCAGTGTAATTCCGTGGATTATAATTCTTACTGTTGTCTGCTGTAGGGATGTTTAGGCCAACCTAGAATCTAGGTCAGCGGCATGTAACGGCTGTACCCCTGCTTAATCCAAATAATGTGTGTTGGACTACTTTGGTTAACTGTGCATGTACGGAAGATGGCACTGTGGTATATAAACAGCCCTGTACCTCACAAAAGAGGACGACACCTTGCCAAAACAGTTGTGTGGAATTCACAAGCAGCGTGACCTCGCTACTGATAAACGCCAATCTAGGGCACTATTTTCTTCCATGCCTCAGTGATGTATCATTGGTAGACCTGAAAGTCACCTTATGAATCTTCTATTGGAGCAGCTGAGCATCTATCGTCAGTCAACTTGCTAACTCTGGCAAGTTTCCAAAGCCAGCTACGGACAACACTCCATCTCCCGCCACAGATGCATATGCACAATCTTCAGATTCTGCCCCAGCTTCAGTGGCAAAATCTTGGTTGAAACGGAGGCCTTCACAGAGAACATCACTAGCTGTAATAAACTTACAGGCCTGTCAGCATTTTAAAGCAAACAAGTGAGGGTTGGAAAAGTTTCTACAGAAACCCTGGCAGGGCTATTTGAGCAACTGACAACACTGTAAAACATTGAGCTACATTCCCAGCCGGGTAAAGAATAAGACTGCTTCAATCATCTCCACTTGCCGAAGACTTAGTGAACAGCGAGTCAAAACATTTCTGACGCAAGGGTTCTCTTTAAAATTTTATTAATATAAATTCGTTTCCCCCATCCCCTTCTTATGTTGGCATTAAAATACACCTGCCCCTCCCAAGGGTTCTTTCGTTGCTCTGAAAACTATCCAAGTTTTCAAAAAGGCACGCCCCTACAGATTCATTCAAGCCTCATCTATCGGCAAAGGGATAATGGCAGAATTCATAATTTTGCAATGTTGAGGTAGCAGCCCCTTCAGAATAATGGACAGTGTGCTATGACAGCTGGCCCATTTCAACAGAGATATTGTTTACTGGTTGCTTAGTCCAGTCTTTAAAAAAAAATGAACCTCCGCTTATATCTCTGGTGGCAAATACATCTCTGGTGGCAAACTGTGTGCGTTCATTTTTCCTAGCCTTATTTTAGTTACACAAATTATCTTGCAAACCTAACTTTACAATGGAACGAAGCTTCACTAAATGGCTTATCCTACAGCCGTGGTGGCGAACCTTTGGCACTCCAGGTGTTATGGATTACAATTCCCATCAGCCCCTGCCAGCATGGTCAATTGGCCATTCTGGCAGGGGCTGATGGGAATTGTAGTCCATAACATCTGGAGTGCCAAAGGTTCGCCACCACTGTCCTACAGCATCCTGACCCCATTTGTGGAAAAATCTGGGCGCCAGCCCGTTGGAAAGTAAACGAACCCAGGAGCCACCAGTGCTGATTCAGGTTGAGTTATGTCAACACCCGCCACTTGTGCCCACCAAGATGGCACAGACAAAACTCCACAATTGCCTCGTAGAACAGAGCATTCCTTTTAATTCCGCACATTTAACCGATGTGCGTTTATCTGCTTCTGCAACACCTCGGTACACGAACACAGCAGTTGAGCAAACGTTGGAAGCCAGAAAGGGAAGCTACATTCCTTCAGCTCTTGCTCCAGTAGCCTGGCCAAAGGTAGCCAGTGCTCATGGAGTTGGCTGGGTTGCTTCCCACTCAATCACAGATTTCCCCAAATGTCAACGTTCAGACCCTGGTAATAGAAGCAGCCGGCCAGTTCTGACTCGGTTCTTGTGTGATTTCTCGGGGGCATCCAGATAAACCTTGAATACAGCAGTTATCCGCCTCTTAGGTTAACAAGAGTTGAAGGCTTCTTTGAATTTCAGCATACCCTCTCTGCCACTATTAACTTTGAGAAAAGGAGCAGGGCTCTTTTGGTCTTTTGCAGTGGAACAAATTCCTTCTCTCTGCCCTTGCCGTGTTTTCTTTATTTCCACCGAGGCTCCTTCTTTCCAACTGCCACAAAAGCATGTTAAAACTGTACTTTCACAATCCTCTTTGTTGGCCAACACATCGTCATAGAAACAATACGAAAGCAAGACTCGGTCTTAATTAGCAGGATACAAGCTGTGTTCGCTACTGCTGCGTTTGGGGGATTTTTTTGCCTCTCCGAATTAGGGCACCTTGAGAAGGTCTGACGTTGCCCCGAAGTACTTCCCCAACACAGAATGGGCCAGTTGCTGAGCAGCTTTGCTATTTGGGCTGCGGGCTGTACCGCCGGGGGCCAACGCTTCTGATTTCTCCGGAGCGATGCAACATTTAGCATTGCCCTGCTCTCTAGACAAACCAGGGGC
The DNA here is from genome assembly GCF_021028975.2 of Sphaerodactylus townsendi. NCBI lineage: Eukaryota > Metazoa > Chordata > Lepidosauria > Squamata > Sphaerodactylidae > Sphaerodactylus > Sphaerodactylus townsendi. Next base: position 12,720,287 of record NC_059431.1, on the reverse strand, counting down.
ACTGTATTCACACAAGACCACCCCTGTCCACAAAGCTGTTCTTGTTGTGTAAGCCACACCAGTCGGAGCTTATCCAATGTTGTGATGTGTAATGATGTCCTCCTGGCGCATCGTAATCACTGCACAGTTTCCAGATGGGGTCACTGAACAATTCTAATCAGGCAGGCCGAATTAAAAGCAATCTGAAGAATTTACTTTTCCAGGGATCCTACAAATTGCAGAGCGTGGTAACGTTTTCCCAGAAGATGATGGTATTTTGCTGCATTGATGCAGAGAAGTTAATTTATATGTATTATATCTATGTATATGTAAAAAAGAAATCTTAAACGGTTAGTATAGAAAGGCATAGGAACGGAGTAAATATTTAATATTTATCTGCAAATTTTTCCATTTTCTTTCCTGAGGATCTCATGTTAAATATCTTCAGTATATGTGATTTTTATGTTATCTGTTTTTAAGATATCTGGGACTTTGCTTTGACAAAGAAGCCAATTCGCTTGTATTGCCATGCACAAAATGCCTTTCCCCCTCCCTCTTGCTAAATCATTCATGTTAATTTCATTTAAAACGTTTTCGCACAATTCAAAGAGATATGGATGTTGTCATTTATTTCATTTTTCTTTTACTGTTTCTGATTGCGTGCCTTTTCACTGTCATTCTCAATTTCTCTGGCGGTGGGGTTTTTTTGTTCCTGAACAAAATGTTATAATTGCGGCAAACACTTAAAATGTCACAAAAATTGCCTGGGGGACCTTTATACGTAGGCAGACAAAACTGGAAACAGATTCAGCCACGTTTAGAAATGCATTTTTTAAAAACTCAAAAAGACTAAAAAATAAACCTAAAAAAACTTCAAGGCACATAGTAAACAATAGCTGTCATCTAGCAGCAGAGGCGTAGCTCCAGGGGGACGGGGTGGGGTGTGTGATGCACCGGGCGTGCGCCCCTGCATGGCGTTGGTGAGGGTGCTCCGGGGCGGGACAGGGGCATTCCGGGGCGGGGCGGGGGCAAAGGACGCACCAGTGCACCGGGCGCTTCCCCCCTTGCTACACCTCTGTCTAGCAGTGCCAGATTCATGTGTGTATTTTTCTCCAAGAAGCTTTTTAGAATCCCCCAATTTTTTTAAAAAAACCTGATTTTTGATATGTGGAAGTGCCAGACAAAAACCTTCCCCCACACTCTGTGAGATACCAACCTACGGACACAAAGTTGATTGGAAAGCATTTTGCTGTCCAGCATGGGATAGTAGTTAAAAGGATCTGGGAAACCCAGATCTACTAGGATCTGGGAAACCCAGGTTCAATCCCCCCCCACACACACACACACACTGCCATGGATACTTGCTGGGTGACCTTGGGTCAGTCACATCCGCTCAGCCTAGCCTACCTCACAGGGTTGATCTGAGGATAAAACCAAGAAGAGACCAATGTGAGCTGCTTTGTTTGTTTGTTTGTTTATTGTTTAGTTTTATATACCGCCCTATCGCCGAAGGGCTCTGGGCGGTGTACAACAAAGTGAAATCATAATACAGCTAAATACAATCAAAACTACCGTGTTTCCCTGAATATAAGACAGTGTCTTATATTAATTTTTGCTCCCAAAGATGCGCTATGTCTTATTTTCAGGGGATGTCTTATTTTTCTGTGTTCTGTTCGTCGGGCATGCTTCCAAACAAAAACTTTGCTATGTCTTACTTTCGGGGGATGCCTTACATTTCACACTTCAGCAAAACCTCTGCTATGTCTTATTTTTCGGGGATGTCTTATATTAGGGGAAACAGGGGAAACAAGTAGATTCCAATATAAATAAATTACTAAATCCCCATTAAAGCAGCGGTTAATACAAAGTTTAAAATCGAAATCGGGCGCCCAGCAAACCCATTTTAAAACCCTCCCTAAATGGGAAGACTGCTGGCTCCATCAATAAAAAGATGTAAACAGAAACGAGGATAGGATTGGGTCCATATTGGATTGGGTCCATATTGAGGAGAATGGCAGGCTATAAATAAAAGTAAACTTGGAAACACTGTTCATCAGGGACATGAATGTATCAGCCCAATTTTGCATTGATATTATCAGCGCAATTCTACCTTCAAAACCACCTGCTAATAGGCAGGATTTGCAAAAAATGTGAAATTGCGGCTTATGTATTCAGTTATCATCACAAGAAACAGTTTCCTGGGTCTGTCTGGCAGCCAAGTTAATAAAATTAGAAAATCCACAAAACTTAACTGTAGTTAGTTTCTGGTAGGTAACAGTGGTGGTTTCTGCACGGCACACCAACGACGCTTGTAACACGTTATTAATGAACCCAGTTTCCTGTTTGCCTTTGCACAGGAGATTTCACCCCTCCAGGAAACGAACGCAAACAGTCCAGGTTGCAGTGGCCCCTTTGGTTTCTCCAAAAAAAGATCACTAGCGTAGCAATTTTTGGAGAACCCGGGTGGAGGGAAATTTAATGGCTTGAACCCATTTTGGAGAACAGCCCTGTGCAAAGTTCTTTCCCCAAACGGGATAAATTGCTTCCTCCGCTCATTATATTTGGGCTGTGCGGAAACCATCTGTCTTGGTTTGCACTAGATGAGCGAGATTCAAGTCCAGTAATACCTGGCAAAGAGGGCTTTCAGTCTCAAAAGTTCATTTTCTGTCAATTTTGTGGGACCTTTCAGGTGCCCCTGGGCTCGAACCTTGCTCTTTTATAGCAGTTCAGAGTGGGAAAGGGGTCTAATCTTTAAGTAAAGTGAGAGCCTTCCTCGTCAAACATACCTGGTCTTGATTACATTTTGGAAGGCTGATTTTTGATATACAGTTGTTGAAAATGACCGATGCTGGAGGCTGGAGAATGACAGCATTAGCCACATCAGCTGAGAATCCCTGCGTACAATCTTTGCTTCGTCAACAAGACCCTGCAGAAAGCAATGAAATCCAAAATGACCAGGTGGGGAGTATTCAAAAAATCAGATGTTAATGAAACTATGGCTTGCCCTTTCTGCCCAAATGGCAGCAGTGGCGTAGGAGGTTAAGACCTCATGTATCTAATCTGGAGAAACTGCGTTTGATTCCCAGCTCTGCCACCTGAGCTGTGGAGGCTTATCTGGGGAATTCAGATTAGCCTGTACACTCCCACACACGCCAGCTGGGTGACCTTGGGCTAGTCACAGCTTCTCAGAGCTCTCTCAGCCCCACCCACCTCACAGGGTGTTTGTTGTGAGGGGGGAAGGGCAAGGAGATTGTAAGCCCCTTTGAGTCTCCTGCAGGAGAGAAAGGGAAGATATAAATCCAAACTCTTCTTCTTCTTACTAGCCCAAGACTCTTCCGTTGGTCCTATTCTTCCAACAAACCCTTTCCTTAAACCCAGCAGGTAGCTATTGTATGTATTGTGGACTGTGCTGAAGTTGGAAAAAGCCTGCTACTACTGGGAAAATCATCTCCCTTTTCCCTTCTCTGTTAATGATAAGAGGTTTTGGAGGACATTGATTCTCAGGGTCTCGATAGTTCAGAAGTGACTTGACATCACTTAACACACACCCAGCAAAATAGGTGCTGGCCCACAGGAAAGGACATTCCAGTTTCCTAGATCTAACAAATCCCATGCTGTTTTAATGTTGCTGAAACAGCAAACATCTTAGGGACAGTTGTAATAACTTGTTTAGGGGAACTGTTGACAATCTTTGCTGATTGTATTTGCCTGACCGGAATGCGTTTGGTGATGTAGTCGGCAGAGATGAAGGTTGCCACACCTGCTTCGCCACCGGCATATTCAAGGCAGATAGATGATAAATGGTCAGCATGTGTGGAATATTAACAGCCCAAATGATCTGCACCGTCACACATTGCTGCCTACTTGCCATAGCTCTCTTGGCAGGCACTATTGCTGCTTTCCAGGAAGAGATGCTGGTCATCAAATCCAGACAGTGAACTGATCTCTGCGAGAACGGTGGATGTAATTTGACTGATGAATTTGGCAACAGACTTGTGCCTGCTAAAAAGCTCATGCGTTGGTTAGTCACTGGGCCAATGCAGAGTGCTGGTCCACAGGTTGAGGCGATGTGTGCTCCCTTTCCCTCACCCCTTGTTATTGTAGCCGTTAATCACAGTTGATCAGCACCACAGCTAACCTGATGAATGCTGACTAGGCATCCTCTTAACTGGGATTTTCCAGCCAGCTTTGAACCTGTTTTCAAATACCAATTGCCAGGGAATGCTGGTGAGCATCAACTCGTTCTGTATCCATGCCACTGGAGGAGGAGGAGGAGTTTGGATTTATACCCCACCTTTCTCTTCTGTAAGGAGACTCAAGGTGGCTTACAAGCTCCTTTCCCCTCCTCTCCCCACAGCAGAAACTTTGTGAGGTAGATGGGGCTGAGAGAGTCCTGAGAAAACTGTGACTGGCCCAAGGTCACCCAGCAGGAATGTAGGAGTGTGGAAACACATCTGGTTCACCAGATAAGCCTCTGCCATGCAGGTGGAGGAGTGGGGAATCAAACCCAGTTCTCCAGATTAGAATCCACCTGCTCTTAACCACTGCGTCATGCTGGCTCCCTACACATCTGTATTTGAAGCCCCTACAAATCTGTATTGCAGTGAGAAAGTGCGAAGGAGCACATTATATCCCACCGTCTGCTCCCTTTCTTCTAACCATGACTTATTAACATTACAACTGCACCGACTTAAGATTGCCTGCTCTCAGAATTCCTGGAGATTTTGGAGGAACCCCAGTGGGATATACTCTCATAGAGTTCATCCTCCTTAGCAGGCATTTGCTCCAAAAGAACTGATCCCTATAGTCTGGAGATCACTCACAGTTCTGGGAGATCCAGCCCCCACCCACAGGTTGGCAACGGTACCAGGCTTTTCAGATTCCCAGGAATTTAATGTGTAGGAATTCAGAATAACCAACGTTGTCCTGCAAGATTTCCAAGCGTCAGGCTTCATTAAAAGTTATCGTTCTCGTATTAAAATAAAACACACACACACACGTTCTCGTATTAACACAAAACCTCAAGAAATGGGAGGATACACCCAGCGGAGGGATTCAGCCGGTTAGCACCACTTCAACAGAACCGGTTGTTAAAATGTTGCTTGTAAACAACCGGTTGTTAAATAATTTGAATCCCACCACTGGGTACACCCCAAAACCAGCGATGAAATAGAACTGCTAATATAAGAGATATTTTTCCACATCGGATAAATACGTAAACAGCATCTTTTGTTTGCAGGAAAACGACGGAAATAATTGCTGACACTCAGCTGTGCGTAAACAAAAAACTGGAAATAAAGATTTTGGAATAAGTGGGTGTTTGGGCTTTTTTTGTGCGCAGACGAAACTGTACAAGCTGTTTTTAGTACACAAGCAGTCTGACTGTCAACGTTACTCTTTTTTAATGCATAACATTACATAATGATCATCTGAATTAGGTGATGGTCCTCTGAAGGTGCCAGCCAGAGATGCAGATGAAACGTAGGGAGAAAAGGCTACTAGAACACGGCCACACAGCCCGGAAACCACACAACACCCCAGTGATTCCGGCCGTGAAAGCCTTCGACAATACAAAATTAGGCAAGTTAGCAGCACATTTCTATCCCATCTTTCTCCCCAGCTGGGACCCAAAGAAGCTTACAGTTTTATGCTTCCTTTCATTTTATCCTCACAACCGTCTTGTGAGGTAGGCTAGACTGAGTGTGTGACTGACCCAAGGTCACCCAGCGTGAGTGAGGATTCAAACATGCACCTCCCGGATTCTGGGGCAACCAAGTACTCTACACCAGCTCCTGTATAGCTTTAAAAGGGGCTTGGACAGATCTATGGAGGAGAAGTCGATCTCTGGCTACCAATCTTGATCCTTCTTGATCTGAGGTTGCAAACGCCTTAGCAGACCAGGTGCTCGGGAACAGCAGCAGCAGAAGGCCCTTGCTTTCACCTCCTGCATGTGAGCTCCCAAACGCACCTGGTGGGCCACTGCGAGTAGCAGAGTGCTGGACTAGATGGACTCTGGTCTGATCCAGCAGGCTCTTTCTTATGTTCTTATGTTTGGTAAGTCTGGAAAGCATCTAGCTGTACAGTCAGTGGAGTACCTGCTTCCCTGACCTTCAGCGTCTGCACCCATCTATCTGTCTTGATCTGGATAGCCCCAGCTGGCCCAGTCTCATCAGATCTGGAAAGCGAGTAAGAGGCAGGCAATGGCAAACTATCCCCATTCATCTTGTTAGAAATACTCCCAGTCACCTGCTCTGTCAGGTTCCTAAGAGACTCTCTGCAACCCGCCCTATTAGATGCAGGAGAAACAAATCATCGAACCCAGTGGTTGCCCCCCCCCACCCCCCCCCCCCCCCCGCCCCCCACCCCCCCCCCACCCCCCCCGCCCCCCACCCCCCCCCCCCCCCCCCCCCCCCCCCCCACCCCCCCCCCCCCCCACCCCCCCACCCCCCCCCCCCCCCCCCCCCGCCACCCCCCCCCGCCCCCCCCCACCCCCCCCACCCCCCCCCCCCCCCACCCTCCCCGCCCACCACCCCCCCCTCCCCCCGCCCCGCTCCCCCCCCACCCCCCCCCCCCCCCCCCCCCCACCCCCCCCCCCCCCCCCCCCCCCCCACCCCCCCACCCCCCCACCCCCCCCCCCCACCACTCCCCCCCCCCCCCCCCCACCCCCCCCCCCCCCCACCCCCCCCCCCCCCCACACCCCCCCCCCCCCACCCCCCCCCCCCCCCACCCCCCCCCCCCCCCACCCCCCCCCCCCCCCACCCCCCCCCCCCCCCACCCCCCCCCCCCCCCACCCCCCCCCCCCCCCACCCCCCCCCCCCCCCACCCCCCCCCCCCCCCACCCCCCCCCCCCCCCACCCCCCCCCCCCCCCACCCCCCCCCCCCCCCACCCCCCCCCCCCCCCACCCCCCCCCCCCCCCACCCCCCCCCCCCCCCACCCCCCCCCCCCCCCACCCCCCCCCCCCCCCACCCCCCCCCCCCCCCACCCCCCCCCCCCCCCACCCCCCCCCCCCCCCACCCCCCCCCCCCCCCACCCCCCCCCCCCCCCACCCCCCCCCCCCCCCACCCCCCCCCCCCCCCACCCCCCCCCCCCCCCACCCCCCCCCCCCCCCACCCCCCCCCCCCCCCACCCCCCCCCCCCCCCACCCCCCCCCCCCCCCACCCCCCCCCCCCCCCACCCCCCCCCCCCCCCACCCCCCCCCCCCCCCACCCCCCCCCCCCCCCACCCCCCCCCCCCCCCACCCCCCCCCCCCCCCACCCCCCCCCCCCCCCACCCCCCCCCCCCCCCACCCCCCCCCCCCCCCACCCCCCCCCCCCCCCACCCCCCCCCCCCCCCACCCCCCCCCCCCCCCACCCCCCCCCCCCCCCACCCCCCCCCCCCCCCACCCCCCCCCCCCCCCACCCCCCCCCCCCCCCACCCCCCCCCCCCCCCACCCCCCCCCCCCCCCACCCCCCCCCCCCCCCACCCCCCCCCCCCCCCACCCCCCCCCCCCCCCACCCCCCCCCCCCCCCACCCCCCCCCCCCCCCACCCCCCCCCCCCCCCACCCCCCCCCCCCCCCACCCCCCCCCCCCCCCACCCCCCCCCCCCCCCACCCCCCCCCCCCCCCACCCCCCCCCCCCCCCACCCCCCCCCCCCCCCACCCCCCCCCCCCCCCACCCCCCCCCCCCCCCACCCCCCCCCCCCCCCACCCCCCCCCCCCCCCACCCCCCCCCCCCCCCACCCCCCCCCCCCCCCACCCCCCCCCCCCCCCACCCCCCCCCCCCCCCACCCCCCCCCCCCCCCACCCCCCCCCCCCCCCACCCCCCCCCCCCCCCACCCCCCCCCCCCCCCACCCCCCCCCCCCCCCACCCCCCCCCCCCCCCACCCCCCCCCCCCCCCACCCCCCCCCCCCCCCACCCCCCCCCCCCCCCACCCCCCCCCCCCCCCACCCCCCCCCCCCCCCACCCCCCCCCCCCCCCACCCCCCCCCCCCCCCACCCCCCCCCCCCCCCACCCCCCCCCCCCCCCACCCCCCCCCCCCCCCACCCCCCCCCCCCCCCACCCCCCCCCCCCCCCACCCCCCCCCCCCCCCACCCCCCCCCCCCCCCACCCCCCCCCCCCCCCACCCCCCCCCCCCCCCACCCCCCCCCCCCCCCACCCCCCCCCCCCCCCACCCCCCCCCCCCCCCACCCCCCCCCCCCCCCACCCCCCCCCCCCCCCACCCCCCCCCCCCCCCACCCCCCCCCCCCCCCACCCCCCCCCCCCCCCACCCCCCCCCCCCCCCACCCCCCCCCCCCCCCACCCCCCCCCCCCCCCACCCCCCCCCCCCCCCACCCCCCCCCCCCCCCACCCCCCCCCCCCCCCACCCCCCCCCCCCCCCACCCCCCCCCCCCCCCACCCCCCCCCCCCCCCACCCCCCCCCCCCCCCACCCCCCCCCCCCCCCACCCCCCCCCCCCCCCACCCCCCCCCCCCCCCACCCCCCCCCCCCCCCACCCCCCCCCCCCCCCACCCCCCCCCCCCCCCACCCCCCCCCCCCCCCACCCCCCCCCCCCCCCACCCCCCCCCCCCCCCACCCCCCCCCCCCCCCACCCCCCCCCCCCCCCACCCCCCCCCCCCCCCACCCCCCCCCCCCCCCACCCCCCCCCCCCCCCACCCCCCCCCCCCCCCACCCCCCCCCCCCCCCACCCCCCCCCCCCCCCACCCCCCCCCCCCCCCACCCCCCCCCCCCCCCACCCCCCCCCCCCCCCACCCCCCCCCCCCCCCACCCCCCCCCCCCCCCACCCCCCCCCCCCCCCACCCCCCCCCCCCCCCACCCCCCCCCCCCCCCACCCCCCCCCCCCCCCACCCCCCCCCCCCCCCACCCCCCCCCCCCCCCACCCCCCCCCCCCCCCACCCCCCCCCCCCCCCACCCCCCCCCCCCCCCACCCCCCCCCCCCCCCACCCCCCCCCCCCCCCACCCCCCCCCCCCCCCACCCCCCCCCCCCCCCACCCCCCCCCCCCCCCACCCCCCCCCCCCCCCACCCCCCCCCCCCCCCACCCCCCCCCCCCCCCACCCCCCCCCCCCCCCACCCCCCCCCCCCCCCACCCCCCCCCCCCCCCACCCCCCCCCCCCCCCACCCCCCCCCCCCCCCACCCCCCCCCCCCCCCACCCCCCCCCCCCCCCACCCCCCCCCCCCCCCACCCCCCCCCCCCCCCACCCCCCCCCCCCCCCACCCCCCCCCCCCCCCACCCCCCCCCCCCCCCACCCCCCCCCCCCCCCACCCCCCCCCCCCCCCACCCCCCCCCCCCCCCACCCCCCCCCCCCCCCACCCCCCCCCCCCCCCACCCCCCCCCCCCCCCACCCCCCCCCCCCCCCACCCCCCCCCCCCCCCACCCCCCCCCCCCCCCACCCCCCCCCCCCCCCACCCCCCCCCCCCCCCACCCCCCCCCCCCCCCACCCCCCCCCCCCCCCACCCCCCCCCCCCCCCACCCCCCCCCCCCCCCACCCCCCCCCCCCCCCACCCCCCCCCCCCCCCACCCCCCCCCCCCCCCACCCCCCCCCCCCCCCACCCCCCCCCCCCCCCACCCCCCCCCCCCCCCACCCCCCCCCCCCCCCACCCCCCCCCCCCCCCACCCCCCCCCCCCCCCACCCCCCCCCCCCCCCACCCCCCCCCCCCCCCACCCCCCCCCCCCCCCACCCCCCCCCCCCCCCACCCCCCCCCCCCCCCACCCCCCCCCCCCCCCACCCCCCCCCCCCCCCACCCCCCCCCCCCCCCACCCCCCCCCCCCCCCACCCCCCCCCCCCCCCACCCCCCCCCCCCCCCACCCCCCCCCCCCCCCACCCCCCCCCCCCCCCACCCCCCCCCCCCCCCACCCCCCCCCCCCCCCACCCCCCCCCCCCCCCACCCCCCCCCCCCCCCACCCCCCCCCCCCCCCACCCCCCCCCCCCCCCACCCCCCCCCCCCCCCACCCCCCCCCCCCCCCACCCCCCCCCCCCCCCACCCCCCCCCCCCCCCACCCCCCCCCCCCCCCACCCCCCCCCCCCCCCACCCCCCCCCCCCCCCACCCCCCCCCCCCCCCACCCCCCCCCCCCCCCACCCCCCCCCCCCCCCACCCCCCCCCCCCCCCACCCCCCCCCCCCCCCACCCCCCCCCCCCCCCACCCCCCCCCCCCCCCACCCCCCCCCCCCCCCACCCCCCCCCCCCCCCACCCCCCCCCCCCCCCACCCCCCCCCCCCCCCACCCCCCCCCCCCCCCACCCCCCCCCCCCCCCACCCCCCCCCCCCCCCACCCCCCCCCCCCCCCACCCCCCCCCCCCCCCACCCCCCCCCCCCCCCACCCCCCCCCCCCCCCACCCCCCCCCCCCCCCACCCCCCCCCCCCCCCACCCCCCCCCCCCCCCACCCCCCCCCCCCCCCACCCCCCCCCCCCCCCACCCCCCCCCCCCCCCACCCCCCCCCCCCCCCACCCCCCCCCCCCCCCACCCCCCCCCCCCCCCACCCCCCCCCCCCCCCACCCCCCCCCCCCCCCACCCCCCCCCCCCCCCACCCCCCCCCCCCCCCACCCCCCCCCCCCCCCACCCCCCCCCCCCCCCACCCCCCCCCCCCCCCACCCCCCCCCCCCCCCACCCCCCCCCCCCCCCACCCCCCCCCCCCCCCACCCCCCCCCCCCCCCACCCCCCCCCCCCCCCACCCCCCCCCCCCCCCACCCCCCCCCCCCCCCACCCCCCCCCCCCCCCACCCCCCCCCCCCCCCACCCCCCCCCCCCCCCACCCCCCCCCCCCCCCACCCCCCCCCCCCCCCACCCCCCCCCCCCCCCACCCCCCCCCCCCCCCACCCCCCCCCCCCCCCACCCCCCCCCCCCCCCACCCCCCCCCCCCCCCACCCCCCCCCCCCCCCACCCCCCCCCCCCCCCACCCCCCCCCCCCCCCACCCCCCCCCCCCCCCACCCCCCCCCCCCCCCACCCCCCCCCCCCCCCACCCCCCCCCCCCCCCACCCCCCCCCCCCCCCACCCCCCCCCCCCCCCACCCCCCCCCCCCCCCACCCCCCCCCCCCCCCACCCCCCCCCCCCCCCACCCCCCCCCCCCCCCACCCCCCCCCCCCCCCACCCCCCCCCCCCCCCACCCCCCCCCCCCCCCACCCCCCCCCCCCCCCACCCCCCCCCCCCCCCACCCCCCCCCCCCCCCACCCCCCCCCCCCCCCACCCCCCCCCCCCCCCACCCCCCCCCCCCCCCACCCCCCCCCCCCCCCACCCCCCCCCCCCCCCACCCCCCCCCCCCCCCACCCCCCCCCCCCCCCACCCCCCCCCCCCCCCACCCCCCCCCCCCCCCACCCCCCCCCCCCCCCACCCCCCCCCCCCCCCACCCCCCCCCCCCCCCACCCCCCCCCCCCCCCACCCCCCCCCCCCCCCACCCCCCCCCCCCCCCACCCCCCCCCCCCCCCACCCCCCCCCCCCCCCACCCCCCCCCCCCCCCACCCCCCCCCCCCCCCACCCCCCCCCCCCCCCACCCCCCCCCCCCCCCACCCCCCCCCCCCCCCACCCCCCCCCCCCCCCACCCCCCCCCCCCCCCACCCCCCCCCCCCCCCACCCCCCCCCCCCCCCACCCCCCCCCCCCCCCACCCCCCCCCCCCCCCACCCCCCCCCCCCCCCACCCCCCCCCCCCCCCACCCCCCCCCCCCCCCACCCCCCCCCCCCCCCACCCCCCCCCCCCCCCACCCCCCCCCCCCCCCACCCCCCCCCCCCCCCACCCCCCCCCCCCCCCACCCCCCCCCCCCCCCACCCCCCCCCCCCCCCACCCCCCCCCCCCCCCACCCCCCCCCCCCCCCACCCCCCCCCCCCCCCACCCCCCCCCCCCCCCACCCCCCCCCCCCCCCACCCCCCCCCCCCCCCACCCCCCCCCCCCCCCACCCCCCCCCCCCCCCACCCCCCCCCCCCCCCACCCCCCCCCCCCCCCACCCCCCCCCCCCCCCACCCCCCCCCCCCCCCACCCCCCCCCCCCCCCACCCCCCCCCCCCCCCACCCCCCCCCCCCCCCACCCCCCCCCCCCCCCACCCCCCCCCCCCCCCACCCCCCCCCCCCCCCACCCCCCCCCCCCCCCACCCCCCCCCCCCCCCACCCCCCCCCCCCCCCACCCCCCCCCCCCCCCACCCCCCCCCCCCCCCACCCCCCCCCCCCCCCACCCCCCCCCCCCCCCACCCCCCCCCCCCCCCACCCCCCCCCCCCCCCACCCCCCCCCCCCCCCACCCCCCCCCCCCCCCACCCCCCCCCCCCCCCACCCCCCCCCCCCCCCACCCCCCCCCCCCCCCACCCCCCCCCCCCCCCACCCCCCCCCCCCCCCACCCCCCCCCCCCCCCACCCCCCCCCCCCCCCACCCCCCCCCCCCCCCACCCCCCCCCCCCCCCACCCCCCCCCCCCCCCACCCCCCCCCCCCCCCACCCCCCCCCCCCCCCACCCCCCCCCCCCCCCACCCCCCCCCCCCCCCACCCCCCCCCCCCCCCACCCCCCCCCCCCCCCACCCCCCCCCCCCCCCACCCCCCCCCCCCCCCACCCCCCCCCCCCCCCACCCCCCCCCCCCCCCACCCCCCCCCCCCCCCACCCCCCCCCCCCCCCACCCCCCCCCCCCCCCACCCCCCCCCCCCCCCACCCCCCCCCCCCCCCACCCCCCCCCCCCCCCACCCCCCCCCCCCCCCACCCCCCCCCCCCCCCACCCCCCCCCCCCCCCACCCCCCCCCCCCCCCACCCCCCCCCCCCCCCACCCCCCCCCCCCCCCACCCCCCCCCCCCCCCACCCCCCCCCCCCCCCACCCCCCCCCCCCCCCACCCCCCCCCCCCCCCACCCCCCCCCCCCCCCACCCCCCCCCCCCCCCACCCCCCCCCCCCCCCACCCCCCCCCCCCCCCACCCCCCCCCCCCCCCACCCCCCCCCCCCCCCACCCCCCCCCCCCCCCACCCCCCCCCCCCCCCACCCCCCCCCCCCCCCACCCCCCCCCCCCCCCACCCCCCCCCCCCCCCACCCCCCCCCCCCCCCACCCCCCCCCCCCCCCACCCCCCCCCCCCCCCACCCCCCCCCCCCCCCACCCCCCCCCCCCCCCACCCCCCCCCCCCCCCACCCCCCCCCCCCCCCACCCCCCCCCCCCCCCACCCCCCCCCCCCCCCACCCCCCCCCCCCCCCACCCCCCCCCCCCCCCACCCCCCCCCCCCCCCACCCCCCCCCCCCCCCACCCCCCCCCCCCCCCACCCCCCCCCCCCCCCACCCCCCCCCCCCCCCACCCCCCCCCCCCCCCACCCCCCCCCCCCCCCACCCCCCCCCCCCCCCACCCCCCCCCCCCCCCACCCCCCCCCCCCCCCACCCCCCCCCCCCCCCACCCCCCCCCCCCCCCACCCCCCCCCCCCCCCACCCCCCCCCCCCCCCACCCCCCCCCCCCCCCACCCCCCCCCCCCCCCACCCCCCCCCCCCCCCACCCCCCCCCCCCCCCACCCCCCCCCCCCCCCACCCCCCCCCCCCCCCACCCCCCCCCCCCCCCACCCCCCCCCCCCCCCACCCCCCCCCCCCCCCACCCCCCCCCCCCCCCACCCCCCCCCCCCCCCACCCCCCCCCCCCCCCACCCCCCCCCCCCCCCACCCCCCCCCCCCCCCACCCCCCCCCCCCCCCACCCCCCCCCCCCCCCACCCCCCCCCCCCCCCACCCCCCCCCCCCCCCACCCCCCCCCCCCCCCACCCCCCCCCCCCCCCACCCCCCCCCCCCCCCACCCCCCCCCCCCCCCACCCCCCCCCCCCCCCACCCCCCCCCCCCCCCACCCCCCCCCCCCCCCACCCCCCCCCCCCCCCACCCCCCCCCCCCCCCACCCCCCCCCCCCCCCACCCCCCCCCCCCCCCACCCCCCCCCCCCCCCACCCCCCCCCCCCCCCACCCCCCCCCCCCCCCACCCCCCCCCCCCCCCACCCCCCCCCCCCCCCACCCCCCCCCCCCCCCACCCCCCCCCCCCCCCACCCCCCCCCCCCCCCACCCCCCCCCCCCCCCACCCCCCCCCCCCCCCACCCCCCCCCCCCCCCACCCCCCCCCCCCCCCACCCCCCCCCCCCCCCACCCCCCCCCCCCCCCACCCCCCCCCCCCCCCACCCCCCCCCCCCCCCACCCCCCCCCCCCCCCACCCCCCCCCCCCCCCACCCCCCCCCCCCCCCACCCCCCCCCCCCCCCACCCCCCCCCCCCCCCACCCCCCCCCCCCCCCACCCCCCCCCCCCCCCACCCCCCCCCCCCCCCACCCCCCCCCCCCCCCACCCCCCCCCCCCCCCACCCCCCCCCCCCCCCACCCCCCCCCCCCCCCACCCCCCCCCCCCCCCACCCCCCCCCCCCCCCACCCCCCCCCCCCCCCACCCCCCCCCCCCCCCACCCCCCCCCCCCCCCACCCCCCCCCCCCCCCACCCCCCCCCCCCCCCACCCCCCCCCCCCCCCACCCCCCCCCCCCCCCACCCCCCCCCCCCCCCACCCCCCCCCCCCCCCACCCCCCCCCCCCCCCACCCCCCCCCCCCCCCACCCCCCCCCCCCCCCACCCCCCCCCCCCCCCACCCCCCCCCCCCCCCACCCCCCCCCCCCCCCACCCCCCCCCCCCCCCACCCCCCCCCCCCCCCACCCCCCCCCCCCCCCACCCCCCCCCCCCCCCACCCCCCCCCCCCCCCACCCCCCCCCCCCCCCACCCCCCCCCCCCCCCACCCCCCCCCCCCCCCACCCCCCCCCCCCCCCACCCCCCCCCCCCCCCACCCCCCCCCCCCCCCACCCCCCCCCCCCCCCACCCCCCCCCCCCCCCACCCCCCCCCCCCCCCACCCCCCCCCCCCCCCACCCCCCCCCCCCCCCACCCCCCCCCCCCCCCACCCCCCCCCCCCCCCACCCCCCCCCCCCCCCACCCCCCCCCCCCCCCACCCCCCCCCCCCCCCACCCCCCCCCCCCCCCACCCCCCCCCCCCCCCACCCCCCCCCCCCCCCACCCCCCCCCCCCCCCACCCCCCCCCCCCCCCACCCCCCCCCCCCCCCACCCCCCCCCCCCCCCACCCCCCCCCCCCCCCACCCCCCCCCCCCCCCACCCCCCCCCCCCCCCACCCCCCCCCCCCCCCACCCCCCCCCCCCCCCACCCCCCCCCCCCCCCACCCCCCCCCCCCCCCACCCCCCCCCCCCCCCACCCCCCCCCCCCCCCACCCCCCCCCCCCCCCACCCCCCCCCCCCCCCACCCCCCCCCCCCCCCACCCCCCCCCCCCCCCACCCCCCCCCCCCCCCACCCCCCCCCCCCCCCACCCCCCCCCCCCCCCACCCCCCCCCCCCCCCACCCCCCCCCCCCCCCACCCCCCCCCCCCCCCACCCCCCCCCCCCCCCACCCCCCCCCCCCCCCACCCCCCCCCCCCCCCACCCCCCCCCCCCCCCACCCCCCCCCCCCCCCACCCCCCCCCCCCCCCACCCCCCCCCCCCCCCACCCCCCCCCCCCCCCACCCCCCCCCCCCCCCACCCCCCCCCCCCCCCACCCCCCCCCCCCCCCACCCCCCCCCCCCCCCACCCCCCCCCCCCCCCACCCCCCCCCCCCCCCACCCCCCCCCCCCCCCACCCCCCCCCCCCCCCACCCCCCCCCCCCCCCACCCCCCCCCCCCCCCACCCCCCCCCCCCCCCACCCCCCCCCCCCCCCACCCCCCCCCCCCCCCACCCCCCCCCCCCCCCACCCCCCCCCCCCCCCACCCCCCCCCCCCCCCACCCCCCCCCCCCCCCACCCCCCCCCCCCCCCACCCCCCCCCCCCCCCACCCCCCCCCCCCCCCACCCCCCCCCCCCCCCACCCCCCCCCCCCCCCACCCCCCCCCCCCCCCACCCCCCCCCCCCCCCACCCCCCCCCCCCCCCACCCCCCCCCCCCCCCACCCCCCCCCCCCCCCACCCCCCCCCCCCCCCACCCCCCCCCCCCCCCACCCCCCCCCCCCCCCACCCCCCCCCCCCCCCACCCCCCCCCCCCCCCACCCCCCCCCCCCCCCACCCCCCCCCCCCCCCACCCCCCCCCCCCCCCACCCCCCCCCCCCCCCACCCCCCCCCCCCCCCACCCCCCCCCCCCCCCACCCCCCCCCCCCCCCACCCCCCCCCCCCCCCACCCCCCCCCCCCCCCACCCCCCCCCCCCCCCACCCCCCCCCCCCCCCACCCCCCCCCCCCCCCACCCCCCCCCCCCCCCACCCCCCCCCCCCCCCACCCCCCCCCCCCCCCACCCCCCCCCCCCCCCACCCCCCCCCCCCCCCACCCCCCCCCCCCCCCACCCCCCCCCCCCCCCACCCCCCCCCCCCCCCACCCCCCCCCCCCCCCACCCCCCCCCCCCCCCACCCCCCCCCCCCCCCACCCCCCCCCCCCCCCACCCCCCCCCCCCCCCACCCCCCCCCCCCCCCACCCCCCCCCCCCCCCACCCCCCCCCCCCCCCACCCCCCCCCCCCCCCACCCCCCCCCCCCCCCACCCCCCCCCCCCCCCACCCCCCCCCCCCCCCACCCCCCCCCCCCCCCACCCCCCCCCCCCCCCACCCCCCCCCCCCCCCACCCCCCCCCCCCCCCACCCCCCCCCCCCCCCACCCCCCCCCCCCCCCACCCCCCCCCCCCCCCACCCCCCCCCCCCCCCACCCCCCCCCCCCCCCACCCCCCCCCCCCCCCACCCCCCCCCCCCCCCACCCCCCCCCCCCCCCACCCCCCCCCCCCCCCACCCCCCCCCCCCCCCACCCCCCCCCCCCCCCACCCCCCCCCCCCCCCACCCCCCCCCCCCCCCACCCCCCCCCCCCCCCACCCCCCCCCCCCCCCACCCCCCCCCCCCCCCACCCCCCCCCCCCCCCACCCCCCCCCCCCCCCACCCCCCCCCCCCCCCACCCCCCCCCCCCCCCACCCCCCCCCCCCCCCACCCCCCCCCCCCCCCACCCCCCCCCCCCCCCACCCCCCCCCCCCCCCACCCCCCCCCCCCCCCACCCCCCCCCCCCCCCACCCCCCCCCCCCCCCACCCCCCCCCCCCCCCACCCCCCCCCCCCCCCACCCCCCCCCCCCCCCACCCCCCCCCCCCCCCACCCCCCCCCCCCCCCACCCCCCCCCCCCCCCACCCCCCCCCCCCCCCACCCCCCCCCCCCCCCACCCCCCCCCCCCCCCACCCCCCCCCCCCCCCACCCCCCCCCCCCCCCACCCCCCCCCCCCCCCACCCCCCCCCCCCCCCACCCCCCCCCCCCCCCACCCCCCCCCCCCCCCACCCCCCCCCCCCCCCACCCCCCCCCCCCCCCACCCCCCCCCCCCCCCACCCCCCCCCCCCCCCACCCCCCCCCCCCCCCACCCCCCCCCCCCCCCACCCCCCCCCCCCCCCACCCCCCCCCCCCCCCACCCCCCCCCCCCCCCACCCCCCCCCCCCCCCACCCCCCCCCCCCCCCACCCCCCCCCCCCCCCACCCCCCCCCCCCCCCACCCCCCCCCCCCCCCACCCCCCCCCCCCCCCACCCCCCCCCCCCCCCACCCCCCCCCCCCCCCACCCCCCCCCCCCCCCACCCCCCCCCCCCCCCACCCCCCCCCCCCCCCACCCCCCCCCCCCCCCACCCCCCCCCCCCCCCACCCCCCCCCCCCCCCACCCCCCCCCCCCCCCACCCCCCCCCCCCCCCACCCCCCCCCCCCCCCACCCCCCCCCCCCCCCACCCCCCCCCCCCCCCACCCCCCCCCCCCCCCACCCCCCCCCCCCCCCACCCCCCCCCCCCCCCACCCCCCCCCCCCCCCACCCCCCCCCCCCCCCACCCCCCCCCCCCCCCACCCCCCCCCCCCCCCACCCCCCCCCCCCCCCACCCCCCCCCCCCCCCACCCCCCCCCCCCCCCACCCCCCCCCCCCCCCACCCCCCCCCCCCCCCACCCCCCCCCCCCCCCACCCCCCCCCCCCCCCACCCCCCCCCCCCCCCACCCCCCCCCCCCCCCACCCCCCCCCCCCCCCACCCCCCCCCCCCCCCACCCCCCCCCCCCCCCACCCCCCCCCCCCCCCACCCCCCCCCCCCCCCACCCCCCCCCCCCCCCACCCCCCCCCCCCCCCACCCCCCCCCCCCCCCACCCCCCCCCCCCCCCACCCCCCCCCCCCCCCACCCCCCCCCCCCCCCACCCCCCCCCCCCCCCACCCCCCCCCCCCCCCACCCCCCCCCCCCCCCACCCCCCCCCCCCCCCACCCCCCCCCCCCCCCACCCCCCCCCCCCCCCACCCCCCCCCCCCCCCACCCCCCCCCCCCCCCACCCCCCCCCCCCCCCACCCCCCCCCCCCCCCACCCCCCCCCCCCCCCACCCCCCCCCCCCCCCACCCCCCCCCCCCCCCACCCCCCCCCCCCCCCACCCCCCCCCCCCCCCACCCCCCCCCCCCCCCACCCCCCCCCCCCCCCACCCCCCCCCCCCCCCACCCCCCCCCCCCCCCACCCCCCCCCCCCCCCACCCCCCCCCCCCCCCACCCCCCCCCCCCCCCACCCCCCCCCCCCCCCACCCCCCCCCCCCCCCACCCCCCCCCCCCCCCACCCCCCCCCCCCCCCACCCCCCCCCCCCCCCACCCCCCCCCCCCCCCACCCCCCCCCCCCCCCACCCCCCCCCCCCCCCACCCCCCCCCCCCCCCACCCCCCCCCCCCCCCACCCCCCCCCCCCCCCACCCCCCCCCCCCCCCACCCCCCCCCCCCCCCACCCCCCCCCCCCCCCACCCCCCCCCCCCCCCACCCCCCCCCCCCCCCACCCCCCCCCCCCCCCACCCCCCCCCCCCCCCACCCCCCCCCCCCCCCACCCCCCCCCCCCCCCACCCCCCCCCCCCCCCACCCCCCCCCCCCCCCACCCCCCCCCCCCCCCACCCCCCCCCCCCCCCACCCCCCCCCCCCCCCACCCCCCCCCCCCCCCACCCCCCCCCCCCCCCACCCCCCCCCCCCCCCACCCCCCCCCCCCCCCACCCCCCCCCCCCCCCACCCCCCCCCCCCCCCACCCCCCCCCCCCCCCACCCCCCCCCCCCCCCACCCCCCCCCCCCCCCACCCCCCCCCCCCCCCACCCCCCCCCCCCCCCACCCCCCCCCCCCCCCACCCCCCCCCCCCCCCACCCCCCCCCCCCCCCACCCCCCCCCCCCCCCACCCCCCCCCCCCCCCACCCCCCCCCCCCCCCACCCCCCCCCCCCCCCACCCCCCCCCCCCCCCACCCCCCCCCCCCCCCACCCCCCCCCCCCCCCACCCCCCCCCCCCCCCACCCCCCCCCCCCCCCACCCCCCCCCCCCCCCACCCCCCCCCCCCCCCACCCCCCCCCCCCCCCACCCCCCCCCCCCCCCACCCCCCCCCCCCCCCACCCCCCCCCCCCCCCACCCCCCCCC
This sequence comes from Sphaerodactylus townsendi, assembly GCF_021028975.2. NCBI lineage: Eukaryota > Metazoa > Chordata > Lepidosauria > Squamata > Sphaerodactylidae > Sphaerodactylus > Sphaerodactylus townsendi. Next base: position 12,701,013 of record NC_059431.1, on the reverse strand, counting down.
CCCCCCACCCCCCCCCCCCCCCACCCCCCCCCCCCCCCACCCCCCCCCCCCCCCACCCCCCCCCCCCCCCACCCCCCCCCCCCCCCACCCCCCCCCCCCCCCACCCCCCCCCCCCCCCACCCCCCCCCCCCCCCACCCCCCCCCCCCCCCACCCCCCCCCCCCCCCACCCCCCCCCCCCCCCACCCCCCCCCCCCCCCACCCCCCCCCCCCCCCACCCCCCCCCCCCCCCACCCCCCCCCCCCCCCACCCCCCCCCCCCCCCACCCCCCCCCCCCCCCACCCCCCCCCCCCCCCACCCCCCCCCCCCCCCACCCCCCCCCCCCCCCACCCCCCCCCCCCCCCACCCCCCCCCCCCCCCACCCCCCCCCCCCCCCACCCCCCCCCCCCCCCACCCCCCCCCCCCCCCACCCCCCCCCCCCCCCACCCCCCCCCCCCCCCACCCCCCCCCCCCCCCACCCCCCCCCCCCCCCACCCCCCCCCCCCCCCACCCCCCCCCCCCCCCACCCCCCCCCCCCCCCACCCCCCCCCCCCCCCACCCCCCCCCCCCCCCACCCCCCCCCCCCCCCACCCCCCCCCCCCCCCACCCCCCCCCCCCCCCACCCCCCCCCCCCCCCACCCCCCCCCCCCCCCACCCCCCCCCCCCCCCACCCCCCCCCCCCCCCACCCCCCCCCCCCCCCACCCCCCCCCCCCCCCACCCCCCCCCCCCCCCACCCCCCCCCCCCCCCACCCCCCCCCCCCCCCACCCCCCCCCCCCCCCACCCCCCCCCCCCCCCACCCCCCCCCCCCCCCACCCCCCCCCCCCCCCACCCCCCCCCCCCCCCACCCCCCCCCCCCCCCACCCCCCCCCCCCCCCACCCCCCCCCCCCCCCACCCCCCCCCCCCCCCACCCCCCCCCCCCCCCACCCCCCCCCCCCCCCACCCCCCCCCCCCCCCACCCCCCCCCCCCCCCACCCCCCCCCCCCCCCACCCCCCCCCCCCCCCACCCCCCCCCCCCCCCACCCCCCCCCCCCCCCACCCCCCCCCCCCCCCACCCCCCCCCCCCCCCACCCCCCCCCCCCCCCACCCCCCCCCCCCCCCACCCCCCCCCCCCCCCACCCCCCCCCCCCCCCACCCCCCCCCCCCCCCACCCCCCCCCCCCCCCACCCCCCCCCCCCCCCACCCCCCCCCCCCCCCACCCCCCCCCCCCCCCACCCCCCCCCCCCCCCACCCCCCCCCCCCCCCACCCCCCCCCCCCCCCACCCCCCCCCCCCCCCACCCCCCCCCCCCCCCACCCCCCCCCCCCCCCACCCCCCCCCCCCCCCACCCCCCCCCCCCCCCACCCCCCCCCCCCCCCACCCCCCCCCCCCCCCACCCCCCCCCCCCCCCACCCCCCCCCCCCCCCACCCCCCCCCCCCCCCACCCCCCCCCCCCCCCACCCCCCCCCCCCCCCACCCCCCCCCCCCCCCACCCCCCCCCCCCCCCACCCCCCCCCCCCCCCACCCCCCCCCCCCCCCACCCCCCCCCCCCCCCACCCCCCCCCCCCCCCACCCCCCCCCCCCCCCACCCCCCCCCCCCCCCACCCCCCCCCCCCCCCACCCCCCCCCCCCCCCACCCCCCCCCCCCCCCACCCCCCCCCCCCCCCACCCCCCCCCCCCCCCACCCCCCCCCCCCCCCACCCCCCCCCCCCCCCACCCCCCCCCCCCCCCACCCCCCCCCCCCCCCACCCCCCCCCCCCCCCACCCCCCCCCCCCCCCACCCCCCCCCCCCCCCACCCCCCCCCCCCCCCACCCCCCCCCCCCCCCACCCCCCCCCCCCCCCACCCCCCCCCCCCCCCACCCCCCCCCCCCCCCACCCCCCCCCCCCCCCACCCCCCCCCCCCCCCACCCCCCCCCCCCCCCACCCCCCCCCCCCCCCACCCCCCCCCCCCCCCACCCCCCCCCCCCCCCACCCCCCCCCCCCCCCACCCCCCCCCCCCCCCACCCCCCCCCCCCCCCACCCCCCCCCCCCCCCACCCCCCCCCCCCCCCACCCCCCCCCCCCCCCACCCCCCCCCCCCCCCACCCCCCCCCCCCCCCACCCCCCCCCCCCCCCACCCCCCCCCCCCCCCACCCCCCCCCCCCCCCACCCCCCCCCCCCCCCACCCCCCCCCCCCCCCACCCCCCCCCCCCCCCACCCCCCCCCCCCCCCACCCCCCCCCCCCCCCACCCCCCCCCCCCCCCACCCCCCCCCCCCCCCACCCCCCCCCCCCCCCACCCCCCCCCCCCCCCACCCCCCCCCCCCCCCACCCCCCCCCCCCCCCACCCCCCCCCCCCCCCACCCCCCCCCCCCCCCACCCCCCCCCCCCCCCACCCCCCCCCCCCCCCACCCCCCCCCCCCCCCACCCCCCCCCCCCCCCACCCCCCCCCCCCCCCACCCCCCCCCCCCCCCACCCCCCCCCCCCCCCACCCCCCCCCCCCCCCACCCCCCCCCCCCCCCACCCCCCCCCCCCCCCACCCCCCCCCCCCCCCACCCCCCCCCCCCCCCACCCCCCCCCCCCCCCACCCCCCCCCCCCCCCACCCCCCCCCCCCCCCACCCCCCCCCCCCCCCACCCCCCCCCCCCCCCACCCCCCCCCCCCCCCACCCCCCCCCCCCCCCACCCCCCCCCCCCCCCACCCCCCCCCCCCCCCACCCCCCCCCCCCCCCACCCCCCCCCCCCCCCACCCCCCCCCCCCCCCACCCCCCCCCCCCCCCACCCCCCCCCCCCCCCACCCCCCCCCCCCCCCACCCCCCCCCCCCCCCACCCCCCCCCCCCCCCACCCCCCCCCCCCCCCACCCCCCCCCCCCCCCACCCCCCCCCCCCCCCACCCCCCCCCCCCCCCACCCCCCCCCCCCCCCACCCCCCCCCCCCCCCACCCCCCCCCCCCCCCACCCCCCCCCCCCCCCACCCCCCCCCCCCCCCACCCCCCCCCCCCCCCACCCCCCCCCCCCCCCACCCCCCCCCCCCCCCACCCCCCCCCCCCCCCACCCCCCCCCCCCCCCACCCCCCCCCCCCCCCACCCCCCCCCCCCCCCACCCCCCCCCCCCCCCACCCCCCCCCCCCCCCACCCCCCCCCCCCCCCACCCCCCCCCCCCCCCACCCCCCCCCCCCCCCACCCCCCCCCCCCCCCACCCCCCCCCCCCCCCACCCCCCCCCCCCCCCACCCCCCCCCCCCCCCACCCCCCCCCCCCCCCACCCCCCCCCCCCCCCACCCCCCCCCCCCCCCACCCCCCCCCCCCCCCACCCCCCCCCCCCCCCACCCCCCCCCCCCCCCACCCCCCCCCCCCCCCACCCCCCCCCCCCCCCACCCCCCCCCCCCCCCACCCCCCCCCCCCCCCACCCCCCCCCCCCCCCACCCCCCCCCCCCCCCACCCCCCCCCCCCCCCACCCCCCCCCCCCCCCACCCCCCCCCCCCCCCACCCCCCCCCCCCCCCACCCCCCCCCCCCCCCACCCCCCCCCCCCCCCACCCCCCCCCCCCCCCACCCCCCCCCCCCCCCACCCCCCCCCCCCCCCACCCCCCCCCCCCCCCACCCCCCCCCCCCCCCACCCCCCCCCCCCCCCACCCCCCCCCCCCCCCACCCCCCCCCCCCCCCACCCCCCCCCCCCCCCACCCCCCCCCCCCCCCACCCCCCCCCCCCCCCACCCCCCCCCCCCCCCACCCCCCCCCCCCCCCACCCCCCCCCCCCCCCACCCCCCCCCCCCCCCACCCCCCCCCCCCCCCACCCCCCCCCCCCCCCACCCCCCCCCCCCCCCACCCCCCCCCCCCCCCACCCCCCCCCCCCCCCACCCCCCCCCCCCCCCACCCCCCCCCCCCCCCACCCCCCCCCCCCCCCACCCCCCCCCCCCCCCACCCCCCCCCCCCCCCACCCCCCCCCCCCCCCACCCCCCCCCCCCCCCACCCCCCCCCCCCCCCACCCCCCCCCCCCCCCACCCCCCCCCCCCCCCACCCCCCCCCCCCCCCACCCCCCCCCCCCCCCACCCCCCCCCCCCCCCACCCCCCCCCCCCCCCACCCCCCCCCCCCCCCACCCCCCCCCCCCCCCACCCCCCCCCCCCCCCACCCCCCCCCCCCCCCACCCCCCCCCCCCCCCACCCCCCCCCCCCCCCACCCCCCCCCCCCCCCACCCCCCCCCCCCCCCACCCCCCCCCCCCCCCACCCCCCCCCCCCCCCACCCCCCCCCCCCCCCACCCCCCCCCCCCCCCACCCCCCCCCCCCCCCACCCCCCCCCCCCCCCACCCCCCCCCCCCCCCACCCCCCCCCCCCCCCACCCCCCCCCCCCCCCACCCCCCCCCCCCCCCACCCCCCCCCCCCCCCACCCCCCCCCCCCCCCACCCCCCCCCCCCCCCACCCCCCCCCCCCCCCACCCCCCCCCCCCCCCACCCCCCCCCCCCCCCACCCCCCCCCCCCCCCACCCCCCCCCCCCCCCACCCCCCCCCCCCCCCACCCCCCCCCCCCCCCACCCCCCCCCCCCCCCACCCCCCCCCCCCCCCACCCCCCCCCCCCCCCACCCCCCCCCCCCCCCACCCCCCCCCCCCCCCACCCCCCCCCCCCCCCACCCCCCCCCCCCCCCACCCCCCCCCCCCCCCACCCCCCCCCCCCCCCACCCCCCCCCCCCCCCACCCCCCCCCCCCCCCACCCCCCCCCCCCCCCACCCCCCCCCCCCCCCACCCCCCCCCCCCCCCACCCCCCCCCCCCCCCACCCCCCCCCCCCCCCACCCCCCCCCCCCCCCACCCCCCCCCCCCCCCACCCCCCCCCCCCCCCACCCCCCCCCCCCCCCACCCCCCCCCCCCCCCACCCCCCCCCCCCCCCACCCCCCCCCCCCCCCACCCCCCCCCCCCCCCACCCCCCCCCCCCCCCACCCCCCCCCCCCCCCACCCCCCCCCCCCCCCACCCCCCCCCCCCCCCACCCCCCCCCCCCCCCACCCCCCCCCCCCCCCACCCCCCCCCCCCCCCACCCCCCCCCCCCCCCACCCCCCCCCCCCCCCACCCCCCCCCCCCCCCACCCCCCCCCCCCCCCACCCCCCCCCCCCCCCACCCCCCCCCCCCCCCACCCCCCCCCCCCCCCACCCCCCCCCCCCCCCACCCCCCCCCCCCCCCACCCCCCCCCCCCCCCACCCCCCCCCCCCCCCACCCCCCCCCCCCCCCACCCCCCCCCCCCCCCACCCCCCCCCCCCCCCACCCCCCCCCCCCCCCACCCCCCCCCCCCCCCACCCCCCCCCCCCCCCACCCCCCCCCCCCCCCACCCCCCCCCCCCCCCACCCCCCCCCCCCCCCACCCCCCCCCCCCCCCACCCCCCCCCCCCCCCACCCCCCCCCCCCCCCACCCCCCCCCCCCCCCACCCCCCCCCCCCCCCACCCCCCCCCCCCCCCACCCCCCCCCCCCCCCACCCCCCCCCCCCCCCACCCCCCCCCCCCCCCACCCCCCCCCCCCCCCACCCCCCCCCCCCCCCACCCCCCCCCCCCCCCACCCCCCCCCCCCCCCACCCCCCCCCCCCCCCACCCCCCCCCCCCCCCACCCCCCCCCCCCCCCACCCCCCCCCCCCCCCACCCCCCCCCCCCCCCACCCCCCCCCCCCCCCACCCCCCCCCCCCCCCACCCCCCCCCCCCCCCACCCCCCCCCCCCCCCACCCCCCCCCCCCCCCACCCCCCCCCCCCCCCACCCCCCCCCCCCCCCACCCCCCCCCCCCCCCACCCCCCCCCCCCCCCACCCCCCCCCCCCCCCACCCCCCCCCCCCCCCACCCCCCCCCCCCCCCACCCCCCCCCCCCCCCACCCCCCCCCCCCCCCACCCCCCCCCCCCCCCACCCCCCCCCCCCCCCACCCCCCCCCCCCCCCACCCCCCCCCCCCCCCACCCCCCCCCCCCCCCACCCCCCCCCCCCCCCACCCCCCCCCCCCCCCACCCCCCCCCCCCCCCACCCCCCCCCCCCCCCACCCCCCCCCCCCCCCACCCCCCCCCCCCCCCACCCCCCCCCCCCCCCACCCCCCCCCCCCCCCACCCCCCCCCCCCCCCACCCCCCCCCCCCCCCACCCCCCCCCCCCCCCACCCCCCCCCCCCCCCACCCCCCCCCCCCCCCACCCCCCCCCCCCCCCACCCCCCCCCCCCCCCACCCCCCCCCCCCCCCACCCCCCCCCCCCCCCACCCCCCCCCCCCCCCACCCCCCCCCCCCCCCACCCCCCCCCCCCCCCACCCCCCCCCCCCCCCACCCCCCCCCCCCCCCACCCCCCCCCCCCCCCACCCCCCCCCCCCCCCACCCCCCCCCCCCCCCACCCCCCCCCCCCCCCACCCCCCCCCCCCCCCACCCCCCCCCCCCCCCACCCCCCCCCCCCCCCACCCCCCCCCCCCCCCACCCCCCCCCCCCCCCACCCCCCCCCCCCCCCACCCCCCCCCCCCCCCACCCCCCCCCCCCCCCACCCCCCCCCCCCCCCACCCCCCCCCCCCCCCACCCCCCCCCCCCCCCACCCCCCCCCCCCCCCACCCCCCCCCCCCCCCACCCCCCCCCCCCCCCACCCCCCCCCCCCCCCACCCCCCCCCCCCCCCACCCCCCCCCCCCCCCACCCCCCCCCCCCCCCACCCCCCCCCCCCCCCACCCCCCCCCCCCCCCACCCCCCCCCCCCCCCACCCCCCCCCCCCCCCACCCCCCCCCCCCCCCACCCCCCCCCCCCCCCACCCCCCCCCCCCCCCACCCCCCCCCCCCCCCACCCCCCCCCCCCCCCACCCCCCCCCCCCCCCACCCCCCCCCCCCCCCACCCCCCCCCCCCCCCACCCCCCCCCCCCCCCACCCCCCCCCCCCCCCACCCCCCCCCCCCCCCACCCCCCCCCCCCCCCACCCCCCCCCCCCCCCACCCCCCCCCCCCCCCACCCCCCCCCCCCCCCACCCCCCCCCCCCCCCACCCCCCCCCCCCCCCACCCCCCCCCCCCCCCACCCCCCCCCCCCCCCACCCCCCCCCCCCCCCACCCCCCCCCCCCCCCACCCCCCCCCCCCCCCACCCCCCCCCCCCCCCACCCCCCCCCCCCCCCACCCCCCCCCCCCCCCACCCCCCCCCCCCCCCACCCCCCCCCCCCCCCACCCCCCCCCCCCCCCACCCCCCCCCCCCCCCACCCCCCCCCCCCCCCACCCCCCCCCCCCCCCACCCCCCCCCCCCCCCACCCCCCCCCCCCCCCACCCCCCCCCCCCCCCACCCCCCCCCCCCCCCACCCCCCCCCCCCCCCACCCCCCCCCCCCCCCACCCCCCCCCCCCCCCACCCCCCCCCCCCCCCACCCCCCCCCCCCCCCACCCCCCCCCCCCCCCACCCCCCCCCCCCCCCACCCCCCCCCCCCCCCACCCCCCCCCCCCCCCACCCCCCCCCCCCCCCACCCCCCCCCCCCCCCACCCCCCCCCCCCCCCACCCCCCCCCCCCCCCACCCCCCCCCCCCCCCACCCCCCCCCCCCCCCACCCCCCCCCCCCCCCACCCCCCCCCCCCCCCACCCCCCCCCCCCCCCACCCCCCCCCCCCCCCACCCCCCCCCCCCCCCACCCCCCCCCCCCCCCACCCCCCCCCCCCCCCACCCCCCCCCCCCCCCACCCCCCCCCCCCCCCACCCCCCCCCCCCCCCACCCCCCCCCCCCCCCACCCCCCCCCCCCCCCACCCCCCCCCCCCCCCACCCCCCCCCCCCCCCACCCCCCCCCCCCCCCACCCCCCCCCCCCCCCACCCCCCCCCCCCCCCACCCCCCCCCCCCCCCACCCCCCCCCCCCCCCACCCCCCCCCCCCCCCACCCCCCCCCCCCCCCACCCCCCCCCCCCCCCACCCCCCCCCCCCCCCACCCCCCCCCCCCCCCACCCCCCCCCCCCCCCACCCCCCCCCCCCCCCACCCCCCCCCCCCCCCACCCCCCCCCCCCCCCACCCCCCCCCCCCCCCACCCCCCCCCCCCCCCACCCCCCCCCCCCCCCACCCCCCCCCCCCCCCACCCCCCCCCCCCCCCACCCCCCCCCCCCCCCACCCCCCCCCCCCCCCACCCCCCCCCCCCCCCACCCCCCCCCCCCCCCACCCCCCCCCCCCCCCACCCCCCCCCCCCCCCACCCCCCCCCCCCCCCACCCCCCCCCCCCCCCACCCCCCCCCCCCCCCACCCCCCCCCCCCCCCACCCCCCCCCCCCCCCACCCCCCCCCCCCCCCACCCCCCCCCCCCCCCACCCCCCCCCCCCCCCACCCCCCCCCCCCCCCACCCCCCCCCCCCCCCACCCCCCCCCCCCCCCACCCCCCCCCCCCCCCACCCCCCCCCCCCCCCACCCCCCCCCCCCCCCACCCCCCCCCCCCCCCACCCCCCCCCCCCCCCACCCCCCCCCCCCCCCACCCCCCCCCCCCCCCACCCCCCCCCCCCCCCACCCCCCCCCCCCCCCACCCCCCCCCCCCCCCACCCCCCCCCCCCCCCACCCCCCCCCCCCCCCACCCCCCCCCCCCCCCACCCCCCCCCCCCCCCACCCCCCCCCCCCCCCACCCCCCCCCCCCCCCACCCCCCCCCCCCCCCACCCCCCCCCCCCCCCACCCCCCCCCCCCCCCACCCCCCCCCCCCCCCACCCCCCCCCCCCCCCACCCCCCCCCCCCCCCACCCCCCCCCCCCCCCACCCCCCCCCCCCCCCACCCCCCCCCCCCCCCACCCCCCCCCCCCCCCACCCCCCCCCCCCCCCACCCCCCCCCCCCCCCACCCCCCCCCCCCCCCACCCCCCCCCCCCCCCACCCCCCCCCCCCCCCACCCCCCCCCCCCCCCACCCCCCCCCCCCCCCACCCCCCCCCCCCCCCACCCCCCCCCCCCCCCACCCCCCCCCCCCCCCACCCCCCCCCCCCCCCACCCCCCCCCCCCCCCACCCCCCCCCCCCCCCACCCCCCCCCCCCCCCACCCCCCCCCCCCCCCACCCCCCCCCCCCCCCACCCCCCCCCCCCCCCACCCCCCCCCCCCCCCACCCCCCCCCCCCCCCACCCCCCCCCCCCCCCACCCCCCCCCCCCCCCACCCCCCCCCCCCCCCACCCCCCCCCCCCCCCACCCCCCCCCCCCCCCACCCCCCCCCCCCCCCACCCCCCCCCCCCCCCACCCCCCCCCCCCCCCACCCCCCCCCCCCCCCACCCCCCCCCCCCCCCACCCCCCCCCCCCCCCACCCCCCCCCCCCCCCACCCCCCCCCCCCCCCACCCCCCCCCCCCCCCACCCCCCCCCCCCCCCACCCCCCCCCCCCCCCACCCCCCCCCCCCCCCACCCCCCCCCCCCCCCACCCCCCCCCCCCCCCACCCCCCCCCCCCCCCACCCCCCCCCCCCCCCACCCCCCCCCCCCCCCACCCCCCCCCCCCCCCACCCCCCCCCCCCCCCACCCCCCCCCCCCCCCACCCCCCCCCCCCCCCACCCCCCCCCCCCCCCACCCCCCCCCCCCCCCACCCCCCCCCCCCCCCACCCCCCCCCCCCCCCACCCCCCCCCCCCCCCACCCCCCCCCCCCCCCACCCCCCCCCCCCCCCACCCCCCCCCCCCCCCACCCCCCCCCCCCCCCACCCCCCCCCCCCCCCACCCCCCCCCCCCCCCACCCCCCCCCCCCCCCACCCCCCCCCCCCCCCACCCCCCCCCCCCCCCACCCCCCCCCCCCCCCACCCCCCCCCCCCCCCACCCCCCCCCCCCCCCACCCCCCCCCCCCCCCACCCCCCCCCCCCCCCACCCCCCCCCCCCCCCACCCCCCCCCCCCCCCACCCCCCCCCCCCCCCACCCCCCCCCCCCCCCACCCCCCCCCCCCCCCACCCCCCCCCCCCCCCACCCCCCCCCCCCCCCACCCCCCCCCCCCCCCACCCCCCCCCCCCCCCACCCCCCCCCCCCCCCACCCCCCCCCCCCCCCACCCCCCCCCCCCCCCACCCCCCCCCCCCCCCACCCCCCCCCCCCCCCACCCCCCCCCCCCCCCACCCCCCCCCCCCCCCACCCCCCCCCCCCCCCACCCCCCCCCCCCCCCACCCCCCCCCCCCCCCACCCCCCCCCCCCCCCACCCCCCCCCCCCCCCACCCCCCCCCCCCCCCACCCCCCCCCCCCCCCACCCCCCCCCCCCCCCACCCCCCCCCCCCCCCACCCCCCCCCCCCCCCACCCCCCCCCCCCCCCACCCCCCCCCCCCCCCACCCCCCCCCCCCCCCACCCCCCCCCCCCCCCACCCCCCCCCCCCCCCACCCCCCCCCCCCCCCACCCCCCCCCCCCCCCACCCCCCCCCCCCCCCACCCCCCCCCCCCCCCACCCCCCCCCCCCCCCACCCCCCCCCCCCCCCACCCCCCCCCCCCCCCACCCCCCCCCCCCCCCACCCCCCCCCCCCCCCACCCCCCCCCCCCCCCACCCCCCCCCCCCCCCACCCCCCCCCCCCCCCACCCCCCCCCCCCCCCACCCCCCCCCCCCCCCACCCCCCCCCCCCCCCACCCCCCCCCCCCCCCACCCCCCCCCCCCCCCACCCCCCCCCCCCCCCACCCCCCCCCCCCCCCACCCCCCCCCCCCCCCACCCCCCCCCCCCCCCACCCCCCCCCCCCCCCACCCCCCCCCCCCCCCACCCCCCCCCCCCCCCACCCCCCCCCCCCCCCACCCCCCCCCCCCCCCACCCCCCCCCCCCCCCACCCCCCCCCCCCCCCACCCCCCCCCCCCCCCACCCCCCCCCCCCCCCACCCCCCCCCCCCCCCACCCCCCCCCCCCCCCACCCCCCCCCCCCCCCACCCCCCCCCCCCCCCACCCCCCCCCCCCCCCACCCCCCCCCCCCCCCACCCCCCCCCCCCCCCACCCCCCCCCCCCCCCACCCCCCCCCCCCCCCACCCCCCCCCCCCCCCACCCCCCCCCCCCCCCACCCCCCCCCCCCCCCACCCCCCCCCCCCCCCACCCCCCCCCCCCCCCACCCCCCCCCCCCCCCACCCCCCCCCCCCCCCACCCCCCCCCCCCCCCACCCCCCCCCCCCCCCACCCCCCCCCCCCCCCACCCCCCCCCCCCCCCACCCCCCCCCCCCCCCACCCCCCCCCCCCCCCACCCCCCCCCCCCCCCACCCCCCCCCCCCCCCACCCCCCCCCCCCCCCACCCCCCCCCCCCCCCACCCCCCCCCCCCCCCACCCCCCCCCCCCCCCACCCCCCCCCCCCCCCACCCCCCCCCCCCCCCACCCCCCCCCCCCCCCACCCCCCCCCCCCCCCACCCCCCCCCCCCCCCACCCCCCCCCCCCCCCACCCCCCCCCCCCCCCACCCCCCCCCCCCCCCACCCCCCCCCCCCCCCACCCCCCCCCCCCCCCACCCCCCCCCCCCCCCACCCCCCCCCCCCCCCACCCCCCCCCCCCCCCACCCCCCCCCCCCCCCACCCCCCCCCCCCCCCACCCCCCCCCCCCCCCACCCCCCCCCCCCCCCACCCCCCCCCCCCCCCACCCCCCCCCCCCCCCACCCCCCCCCCCCCCCACCCCCCCCCCCCCCCACCCCCCCCCCCCCCCACCCCCCCCCCCCCCCACCCCCCCCCCCCCCCACCCCCCCCCCCCCCCACCCCCCCCCCCCCCCACCCCCCCCCCCCCCCACCCCCCCCCCCCCCCACCCCCCCCCCCCCCCACCCCCCCCCCCCCCCACCCCCCCCCCCCCCCACCCCCCCCCCCCCCCACCCCCCCCCCCCCCCACCCCCCCCCCCCCCCACCCCCCCCCCCCCCCACCCCCCCCCCCCCCCACCCCCCCCCCCCCCCACCCCCCCCCCCCCCCACCCCCCCCCCCCCCCACCCCCCCCCCCCCCCACCCCCCCCCCCCCCCACCCCCCCCCCCCCCCACCCCCCCCCCCCCCCACCCCCCCCCCCCCCCACCCCCCCCCCCCCCCACCCCCCCCCCCCCCCACCCCCCCCCCCCCCCCCCCCCCCCCCCCCCCACCCCCCCCCCACCCCAGCCCCAACCCCCCCCCCACCCCACCCCCCCCCCCCCCCCGCCCCCCCCCCCCCCCCCCCCCCCACGGCCCCGCCCCCCCCCCCCCCCCCCGCCCCCCCCCCCCCCCCCCCCCACCACCTCCCCCCCCCCCCCCCCCCCCCCCCCACCCCCCCCCCCCCCCACGCAGCAAAGGGCAGCAAAGGTAAGTGGGGAAACGCCGTTGGTCTCACAGGACAGAGTGTTCCGCCAGGCAGGGGGCAGGGCTGAAAAGCCCCTAGCCTTGTTTGAGGCCAGCCGGACTTCCTTTGGCCCAGGAAGACATCTTGTGGCATCCATCCAGGAGCAGCAGTGGCGTAGGAGGTTAAGAGCTCGTGTATCTAATCTGGAGGAACCGGGTTTGATTCCCAGCTCTGCCGCCTGAGCTGTGGAGGCTTATCTGGGGAATTCAGATTAGCCTGTACACTCCCACACACACCAGCTGGGTGACCTTGGGCTAGTCACAGCTTCTCGGAGCTCTCTCAGCCCCACCCACCTCACGGTGTTTGTTGGGAGGGGGGAAGGGCAAGGAGATTGTAAGCCCCTTTGAGTCTCCTACAGGAGAGAAAGGGGGGATATAAATCCAAACTCTTCTTCTTGTTGTTGTTGCTGTATTCACCATGCCATGTCAGAATTCCAGATGTGTCTCCACTTTGTAGTGGGGACCCCCGCAGTAGGAAGTAGAATAGTCAGTTTAGAGCAGAAACATCTGGCCCCCGAAGTACAGATGAAGCTTGTCCAGTGCTGAGCAGTCAGTTCGGCCATTTTGAGGGGGCAGATGTTTCTGGGGATTGTGTCTAGAGATGTTTTCTTTTTGTGATCGATTCTCTCTCCCCACCCCCTTCTTGCAGGCGCCGTGGAGGTAAATACGCCGTTGGGTCTGCTTGCATTGGGGGCGGACAAGGGATAGCGATCATCATTCAGAATGTAGCCTAAAGCGACCTTCCTGGAGCCTTCGGTGTCTAAATGCTGAACCTCCCATCAACTGTTACCTGCCTGCCAGAAGCATAAAGAGGGACGAAAACGGCCCCGGACTTTCTAATTCAGAAACTGACTGGCCTAAACTTTTCCGCACAACAAGAACCAGTTGCAAAGTCTGATTTTCTTTTCCTTTCTCCAGTGCAAATCATTAGATAATTTCAGTTAACACAACCATAACCCTTTGCTACCTCTTCCTGAACGTAAGAAAATTGATCTTGGAGTAGGACTTTTCTTTAAGGAACGTTAGCCTGCCAAATACCTACTAAAGATGCCTTACAGCGCAAATGGGAGTTCAGCAGTCCCGTAAAGCACAGTGTTTATCAATGCTGTGTTTCCTCTAGGGCAGATTGTCTCACTTGCACTTCTGAATAAAAACGCACACATTTAGGATCCTCGCATAGAAGGAAAGTATAAACCTTTGAGGGAAGTATTAAACATATTGCATGTCAAGTGTGGACCGTGGATTGATTTATGAGCTGGGAAGACAAACTGTGATAAATCCAATGTGCCTCTTCTGTAGAAAATAAAAAAGTCGAATGTGGAGCGCTTCTGTTTAAGTTTTAATTGCTGTTTAATTTCTGTTTAAGTTTTAATTACTGCAGCGACAAACCGTAATAAAAAGGAATAGAAAAGGGGATTAAGGTCACAGAAAGGAGGGAAATCAAGTTCCTATACATCTTAACTGTTTTCTCAGCAGAATTCCAGACCTGTTAGAAGTTGATTTTTTAAAATACCCGAACACTTACGGCTGCCCTGCTAGGAGAATACAGTGCTAAAAGAATACAGAGCTTTTGGGTTCATTTCTCTAACAAATGCTGTCCTGGCCTGGGACTTCCCAAGATATACTGTGCCCCACCAAAAGATAAAAATGCTGCTCTGTGTTGTTCAGCGGAAGTGAAAGTGGTGTGCCCCTGCTGTAGGAAAAAAGTCCTGATATTAAAATGGCTGCTGTCGGTAAATCCACCTGTACCTCTAGAATCCCTTGGGCTATCACAGCGGTTTTAACTGCATTCTGCTTGGTGTCACCTATGGGTTCTTCTCCACCCATTTGTTTTTCAAAACTCAAACCTTTCAATTCCATCATTTTTTTCCTGGTCGCTTAAGATGGCTTCCTCCTGTTACCCCAATTAGAGGGAACAGGATAAGTTACCCAATTCAGATTAGAGAATCAAAGAGACAGACAAAGAAAATGATTTCAAGAAGTTAGTAAGTTTATTAGAGAGGAACAGGTTGCAATAGCAGCCTGGGAGGAAAGACTCAACTTCGGCTTTGGAGACCGTCCCTTTTATAGAAAAGCATCACATGCTAAGTCATTAAATTCCTATACATCACAGAGTTCTTGACGGGATAACATACAAAACTGAAGGACATGTTTTTGCCAGGCTAATGATTCTTCTGACACAGAGATGTTTTCTTTTGCCATCTCTGAGAGGTATGTCCCATAGATTGATCGTTTCTTTATTACATGTTCATCCTATTGCCTCGTTAAACTCAGGGTCAATTACAGGACAATCCTTAAACAATTTTCCACTTTATTAAAACAACTTTCTCCCGAAGCTTCTCGGCCCTCGGCACCATCCCAGTGCCCCTGCCTTCACCCGCTTAGATGGATGGTAAAACACAGAATCTGACAGGAGGAATGCACTGAGAGAGGCAAGTGTATCCCTAACTAATAATATGTGTCCCCTTTAACTTAGTTCCCTTTCTCCCACCTTGGTTCAGTCAGGAGGATTTACTGCTGAACGCTTTGGCTGGTGTACCCTTAAAGGCCTCCTTTTGTTATGTGTTAGGGGCTTCTTTTAGGCTATGTTTTACCTATGCCTTTAGAGTCTGCTGAATCATCAGAAAGTGTAGACATCCATGTTGTCTAGCTCTCCGCCATCCAGCTCAAGTTGAGAGCCGAAGGCCTTCACACAATGAGCAACTCAAAATAGCTAGTATAACATCAGAATAAGCATATCAAAATTATTGAATATAAGTGAGTAATAAATGCCACTAAATATGACTAAATGTGATTAAATGCAATTATACTTTCAGTGCTAACACTCCTTTCAGTACAAAGAAGGTCCCGGAAGTAGTTTATTTTTATTTTATTTATTACTTAGATTTCTGTACCGCCCCATCCCCGAGGGGCTACGGGGGGTGTACAATATAAAATTCACACAATGCTGAATAGAGTTGCCGATGAATTGTTGCAGATTTATTCAACATTGAAGTTCCATCTTTCTGTGAGACAAGGTATAGCTGGTTGCTGATGAACAGATTGGGGCTACACGTTTGTCCATGTAGACTGGAAACACTGTGGATTGGGTTTATTTCGCTTTCATTTGTATCTCACGAGAAAGGGTCTGTTTGGGGGGCAGGGACAGTGGTGGGATCCAAAAATTTTAGTAACAGGTTCCCATGGTGGTGGGACTCAAACTGGCGTAGCGCCAATGGGGCTGGGCGGGGCATGACGGGGCGTGGCCGGGCATGACGGGGCATTGCTGGGCGGGGCTGTGGCAAGGATGGTCCTTGGGCGGGAAATGAATGCACGCAGGCGCAGGCTGCCACGCACGCTGGCACACCTGCTAGACTGCTTCAAGTTCTGCACGCTCCTGAGAGGAGGGGCGTAACTAAGGCAAAAATCACATGGCAAAATCCCCAATTAGTAACCCCCTCTCGGCACACACAAATAATTAGTAACCTACTTTCAGGAACCTGTGAGAACCTGCTGGATCCCACCTCTGGGCAGGGGGTTTGGTTATATTCTGGACTTAAAGGGGTTTTGATTTGAAATAAGGCATCTGACAGCCTTTAAACACTGCCACTTCATGCCATAAGGTGGCGCTGTTTTACCACATTTTAGAGTCGTCTTCCCTTTTAGAGTCGTTACACTAGTTAAATCCTGGAAAAATGCTTTATCAGCAGAACTCGCAACAGAGAGCTAGGTTTTCAGTGGTCATCAGTCCAAAGAGCCATGCGACTACCATAAGCCCTGGGTTCCACCCCACCAAACATACATGTATCGGGATATAATTATTAATATTTAAAAGTATACCTATAACCATTTATCCCTGACCTGCATGGCCCAGGGTAGCCAGATCTCATCAGATCTTGGAAACTAAGGCCCATTCCGCACGAGTGAATAAACACAGATGTGTGATGGTTAAAAAGCCATTTTGGGGGGGAACCTTGCACGGATCCCACCCCTAAAGCGAGACTGCCCCGTGTTATTTCTCCCAAACCGCATTTTTTCGAGAATTGCATTATCCGTGAGTCTTTTTAAAAATCCTGGGTTGCAGCTCCTTGTGAACGAACGGCCGGGCAGCAGGGGCTTTATTTGGCTACGCTTTCCTTAAAAAAAAAAATCCCTACTTACATCTGCATAGCCACACAGGCGCAAAGGGTTGTATTGTGGCTGTGGGGGTTCATGGGCGCATGCCTGCGTAGCTATGCATTGGTGAGAGGTAAAAAATATAGATGCACCCAGAGGTGGGATCCAAAAATTTTAGTAACAAGTTCCCATGGTGGTGGGATTCAAACTGTGGCGTAGTACCAATGGGGCTGGGCAGGGCACGACGGGGGCGTGGCCGGGCATTCCGGGGGCAGGGCATTCCTGGGCGGGGCTGTGGCAAGGACGCAGCCGCTGCACCGGTCCTTGGGCGGGAAACAAATGCACACTGGCGCAGGCTGCCACGCACGCGGGTGCACCTCCTGCTAGACTGCTTCAAGTTCTGCGCACTACTGCTGAGAGGAGGGGCGTAACTAAGGCAAAAATCACGTGGCAAAATCACCAATTAGTAACCCCCTCTCGGCACACACAAATAATTAGTAACCTACTCTCAGGAACCTGTGAGAACCTGCTGGATCCCACCTCTGGACGCACCTCCATGCAAAGGTGCAACAGCAACCCGCATTGTTTCTGTGGGCTCCAGTTGCTGCCTGCACAGGTGCATGCAAACAGGGAAGCAGGTTACTTTATCCTGTCTGCAACCTGCTATACATATGCTGTGCGGAAAGGGCCTCGGCAAGGTTGGCTGTGGTTAGTCCTCGAATGAGAGACCACCACAGATGTCCATATGTCCATGCAAAGACAGGTAATGGCAAAGAGACCTCTGAATGTGTCTTCGTCTAGAAAATCTATTGAGGGGAGCTCCACGTGTGAGCATTTGCCACCTCTCCTGCACAATCTTTTAAATTTCAGAGCGTGGCGAGCCAGCGTGGTGTAGTGGTTTAAAGTAGATTAACCAGATATAAGAGTTCATCATTCCTGTGGAGTAGTGGGAAATCAAACTCGGTTCTCCAGATTAGAGTCCACCTGCTTTTAACCACTACGCCAGTCTGCCTGCTCACCAATGCTTCATCCCAGAATAAAACTTTGTTTTTGTTAAAAGTGCCTCTGGAGTCAAGCTTTTTTCTGCTGCTTCCAACCCACATGGCTACCTACCTGAATTTAATTTCATACGGAAATAAGGGAGAAAATTCAAGCCTGTTTTTCATGTTATACTAGCAAAGTCGTGAGACTTGGTGGCTTGCAGGACCCAGAGGATGCTGGCGGTGCACAGCAAAGTCCAGGGGGCTTAGTTTCAAATGATTTGACTACCATCATCCTGGCATCAGTGGCCGTTTCCTCACTTTTGAAAAAAAGCAGAGACAAAATGGGTGCTGTGTGGTTTCCGGGCTGTATGGCCGTGTTCTAGCAGCATTCTCTCCTGACATTTCGCCTGCATCTGTGGCTGGCATCTTCAGAGACAAAATGGTTTTGTAAGCTTCAGGCGTTTTTGAGCGCGCAGTCATGCTCCCCACTGCAGGAAGTTGCGCGGGGTTTCCCAAAAGGCGCTGTTCCAAACAGGAACAGAAATGACGCACGCTGAGGGGTGTTGTCGCCGCTCCGGTAGTGGGGAGTGCCGCTGGGACCCGCGTTACTTGGAGCGAGTAGCGCGCAACAAAAGGTGAGTGGGGAAATGGCCAGTGTCACCCGCTAGTGTAACCCCCATGCTCAGAATGGGTTGACCCAGTAAGGGGTGGAGACTGAAAGCTGCAGAAGGCTGCAGAGCTCTTTGGAGGAGACAAGGCTACCAGACTCGGACCTTGGTTGTATAAGCCCTTAACACCTTGTTAAGGTAACTGCAATGTTGTTGGGAACTACTGGGAAGGTATCTTGTGCTACAGGTATTGCTGATTTTTTGGGAAAGCCCTCTAGCAGAAGGAGGAAAATGGCCACTGCTGGAACTGACGCACAAGCAGATACGATCGCGACCTGAACAAAGGCTCACTTTCCCATCTACATTGACATTCAAGGAGTTTCGTGATCTTTCCAAAGAGAAAGGATACCACCAAATGGAGAGAAACAGGACAAATCAGGGATGACGTCAAGCAGATACTCTCAAAAATAGCACTGAAATAGGCAAGTAAAGATCCGTATGGACTGAAATCATGGACTGAAGTCACAACTCAGTCAAATTACCTGCGCAGGTTTTTGTGGGGATAAAATGGGTTTGAGTAGAACTCTACATCAATCCTGGCTCCTTGGAGGAACAGCAGGATAAAAGTGCACTCAGAATTCAAAATGCTAAAAGCAGCTGCAACAGTCCTGAACCCCCTCACAGCAAAAAGAGTTTGGATTTATATCCCCCTTTCTCTCCTGAAAGAAGACCCCCCCCCCCACAACAAACACCCTGTGAAGTTGGTACGGCTGAGAAAGCTCTGAAGAACTGTGACTAGCCCAAGGTCACCCAGCTGGCACGTGTTGGAGTGCACAAGCTAATGTGGTTCCCCAGATAAGCCTCCACAGCCCAGGCGGCAGAGCTGGGAATCAAACCCGGTTCTCCAGATGAGAGTACACCTGCTCTTAACCACTCCACCACATTGGCTCTCTATCCTCTGAATGGTGGCCACCGTAGATGCATTGGGAGGAGAGGTGATGACAAATTCAAACGAACTAGGAATTAGTTGCATTTGCAGTTTGCATTTATTTTATTTATATCCCTCTTTTCTTCCCAGTTGGGACATTGTTCTCTGTCACAGCAAAAACTCTGTGAGGTAGGCCAGGCCGAGCTTCGACGCCTGCAGTGGATTTTACCCTGCCCTTCTTTCCACTATGCCATGCCATCTTCAAATACTTGAGATTCTGTTTATGGCAATCATATGACCACAAGGCCTTAACATTAGGAGTTGCAAGGAACACTTAACCTTGCTCATGGGAACAACATAGTGCCCTGAATGCAAATATTTGGGTTTTCCTGCAGGCTGCTTGAATGCATCTCGGCTGATAGCACTGAAAGATTGGATGGTGTCAAAGAACCTGGGATGAGATGTATTAAAGAGTTAGACATATCTGTTTAGAGAAATATGGTATGGCTACAACAAAACTGTACTGACCTCGATCACAATGACCTGGTAAATTTCCAGGGATGAGGACTGTTCCTTCAAATCATTTGTTTTCACACAGCTAAGTCCAAACAGACCTTTCTGAAGGGATCAGAGTCTGACTCATTCAACTTCTTGTGTCTAGAGAGGTCCAATAGGTCTTGGTTAGTCCAATCTCCGGACCCTCCTTTCCAATAAGTCTTTGGCCCAGCTGCAAGATAAGCCATCAAATTGTCTCCATTATAACTACCCTTTTATTCTTTGGGGGAGTTTATTGCTTTTAAAGGTTTGTCCCAATTATAATATTTCCTTTGCTTTGTATAACACTTTTCTGGCTTAGGAGAAGAGGCTGAGATCCATTTGATACACTTGAAAGAGGGCACCCAGCCATCGAAGAAACTATCTCAACATCCAAAGACAAAAGCCATACAGTACCTTTTTGTTAGGACTAAGGCAACACAGCACACACTGTGTTGGACTATTGTGCTTTGTCTTAATGAAAGGTATTGTATAGTTTATGGGTGTGGATTGTACAGTGAGCCAACGCAGCCACACCAATATGAATGTTATCCTGCCAATGAACATGAAAAAGGCACAACACTTCAGCGAGGCAACAATTCTCTATTGTGCATTCATTTTTTGCTGCAAATGCAGAAATATTTGCAGCGGCAACGCAATATCTGAAGGCAACCTGCATCTTTATTCTATTTTTTGGTGACCATTTTTGCTTGTGTCTGTCATCCTTTTCAAGTGTAAAAGAACAAAGAAAACTGGGCCTTTAATCCTTCAGTGGACATCATCGTTGTGAAAACTGTGCTAAACATTTGTAAAGAGAGATATTGGGTAACCAAACTCGCCACATTTAGCTCGGCTCAAAGAAGCCACTAAATAGTGGGTTACTACATTTGAAACATACCTTGTGTCGCTTTAAAAAATGCCTGACCTCAGACCTCCGTCGGACCTTCACAGGTAGAGGCAAATTTCTACCGAGCAACTGTATTTCCACCAGTCTTGTATTTCCCCCATGGTGGCATTTGGATCTTCAGCATGCTTTAATAAGGCAAATTCTGATGTATGGGACTACGTTCATCTGAAACTTGATTGAAGTCTATAAAATTATGCATGGGATAGAAAATGTTGACGGAGAGAAATTGTTCTCTCTTTCTCACAATACTAGAACCAGGGGGCATCCATTGAAAATGCTGGGGGGAAGAATTAAGACTAATAAAAGGAAACACTTCTTCACGCAACGTGTGATTGGGGTTTGGAATATGCTGCCACAGGAGGTGGTGATGGCCACTAACCGGGATAGCTTTAAAAGGGACTTGGACAGATTTATGGAGGAGAAGTCGATCTATGTCTGCCAATCTTGATCCTCTTTGATCTGAGATTGTAAATGCCTTAGCAGACCAGGTGCTCGGGAGCAGCAGCAGCAGCAGCAGGTCATTGCTTTCACATCCTGCACATGAGCTGAGCTCCCAAAGGCACCTGGTGGGCCACTGCGAGTAGCAGAGTGCTGGACTAGATGGACTCTGGTCTGATCCAGCAGGCTAGTTCTTATGTTCTTATGTTCTTAAACTGAGAGCATTTGGAATGATTTGAAGGTAAGCATTTTCTTCACCTGCCTTGGATCAATTGCTGAGAGTCGATATTGCTTACAGCAGAAATCTCCAACCTTTTACAGCCTGTGGGCATCTTGGAATTCTGACATGTGGCAGTGGGCATGTGGAAGTGAAGCCAACCCACAAAATATCTGTGGGGCGATGTCATGCCTAACTGTAATGCTGTTTACGCACTTGTGGTCTCCCTCGCGTTGAGCAGACACTCCCTTCAGGTTGGTTCTCAGTTATGCACACATTTTCTCTCTTCGGTTGTCGCCCGCTCTCAGATTAGGGAATCTCCGTAGTTTCTGAAAGCTCTGAAATTGCGACTTTTCCCTCTCCCTTCGCAGGGAGAGCAAAGGGAATCAGCATGTATGTTGTTTCCTCCGGGTTTTCTCACTCCTCTCCCCCATCCCCTGCCCACACAACAACAGTTTCCCCTTCACTTCCGGCCACCACTTAGGAAAGACATAAGACTTAACATTAGAACACAGGCAGCACCAAAAAAATAAAAATAAAAAAGGAGACTGCGTGGACAGAACAAGGAAGTGAGGGTGGGCAAAATGGTGGATAGGCTCAGCTAGGGACACTTCACAGCTGCAGAATCCCGGGAGTAAACAAAAACCATAGGAAAACAAGTAAACATAAGAACATAAAAACAAGCCAGCTGGATCAGACCAGAGTCCATCTAGTCCAGCACTCTGCTACTCGCAGTGGCCCACCAGGTGCCTTTGGGAGCTCACAAGCAGGATGTGAAAGCAATGGCCTTCTGCGGCTGTTGCTCCCGAGCACCTGGTCTGCTAAGGCATTTGCAATCTCAGATCAAAGAGGATCAAGATTGGTAGCCATAGATCGACTTCTCCTCCATAAATCTGTCCAAGCCCCTTTTAAAGCTATCCAGGTGAGTGGCCATCCCCACCTCCTGTGGCAGCGTATTCCAAACACCAATCACACGTTGTGTGAAGAAGTGTTTCCTTTTATTAGTCCTAATTCTTCCCCCCAGCATTTTCAATGAATGCCCCCTGGTTACAGTCCACGAGCTAAGTAATGCATGCATAAAGGTAAATCTTCAGCATTTCAAGCGGAAGCTCTGTTCAACTGCATGCCTGTCAAAATGAACATATCATTTAAAAACAGTATCTTGCACGCAAACATTTCACATTCAGTCACACTGTGAGCTTTCTTATGGTGGCAAAAGAGAAGCAAGTTAGCTATAAGGGAGGCAAAAAAGGATTATGAGGAACGGATGGCTGCGAACATCAAGACCAGCAACAAATAGTTCTTCAAGTACATCAAAAGCAGGAAGCCAGCAAGGGAAGCGGTAGGCCCGTTAGATGACAAAGGAACAAAGGGTGTGCTAAAAAATGGCAGGGAGATTGCAGAGAAGCTGAATGAATTCTTTGCATCTGTCTTCACCCAAGAGGAGGTGAGGAACATTCCTGCACCTGAACCAAGCTTCTTAGGAGGCGAATCCGAGGAACTAGCAAAGATAGTGGTAGACAAGGAAGAAGTTCTGGCAGCCATTGATAAACTAAATGTTACCAAATCCCCTGGCCCAGATTGCATTCACCCAAGAGTTCTTAAAGAGCTCAAGCATGAAATTGCTGATCTTCTCACTTTAATATGCAACTTATCCCTGAAATCAGGCTCCATCCCTGAAGACTGGAAGATGGCCAATGTCACACCAATCTTTAAGAAAGGATCTAGGGGGGACCCGGGAAATTACAGGCCAGTCAGTTTGACATCTGTTCCTGGTAAATTAGTAGAATCTGTCATTAAAGATAAAATTATAAAACATGTATAAAAGCAAGACCTGCTGAGAAAGAGTCAGCATGGCTTTTGCAGAGGCAAATCCTGTCTTACAAACTTACTAGAGTTCTTTGAGGGTGTAAACAGGCATGTGGACAGGGGTGAACCGTGGACATTGTCTCCTTGGATTTCAAAAGGCTTTTGACAAAGTTCCTCACCAGAGACTGTTGAGAAAACTCAGCAATGAAGGAATAAGAGGGGAGTCCTCCTATGGATTAAAACTGGTTGAGAAACAGGAAACAAAGAGTGGGTGTAAATGGGAAGTTCTCACAATGGAGAGATGTCGGGAGTGGTATCCCCAAGGATCCGCTGGGGACCAGTGCTCTTTAACCTATTCATAAATGACCTGGAAGTAGGGGTGGGTAGCGTGGTGGCCAAGTTTGCAGATGATACCAAATTATGTAGGGTGGTGGGAGAACCGCAAAGGATGGCGAAGAGCCAAGCGGACCTTGATAAATTAGGGTGAGTGGGCTCAGAAATGGCAAATGCAGTTCAATGTAGCAAAATGTAAAGTGATGCACATAGGGGCAAAAAATCCAAACTTCACATAAGACGCTACAGGGGTCAGTGCTATCAGTCACAGACCAGGAAAGGGATTTAGGCCTTAGTTGATAGTTCCATGGGAATGTCAACTCAATGCATGGCAGCTGTAAAAAAAGGCAAACTCTATGCTGGGGATAATTAGGAAAGGAATTGATAATACAACTGCAAAGATTGTCATGCCCTTATATAAAGCAGTGGTGGTGCTAATCGCGACTTGGAGTACTGTGTCCAGTTCTGGTCACGCATCTCAAAAAAGGATATTGAGGAGATAGAAAAGTGCAGAGAAGGGCAACAAGGATGATTGAGGGACTGGAGCACCTTCCTATGAGGAGAGGCTGCAGCGTTTGGGACTCTTTAGTTTGGAGAGGAGGCTGACTGAGGGGATATAATTGAAGTCTACAAAATTATGCATGGGGTAGAAAATGTTGACAGAGAGAAATTTTTCTCTCTTTTCTCACAATACTAGAACCAGGGGGCATTCATTGAAAAATGCTGGGGAAGAATTAGGACTAATAAAGGAAACACTTCTTCATAGCGTGTGATTGGTGTTTGGAATATGCTGCCACAGGAGGTGGTGATGGCCACTAACCTGGATAGCTTTAAAAGGGGCTTGGACAGATTTATGGAGGAGAAGTCGATCTCTGGCTACCAATCTTGATCCTCCTTGATCTGAGATTGCAAATGCCTTAACAGACCAGGTGATCGGGAGCTACAGCCGCAGAAGGCCATTGCGTTCACATCCTACATGTGAGCTCCCAAAGGCACCTGGTGGGCCACTGCGAGCAGCAGAGAGCTGGACTAGATGGACTTTGGTCTGATCCAGCTGGCTTGTTCTTATGTTCTTATGTTCTTATGTTGTGGTCACAGCTGCTGCTGAGGCAACTTTTTGAAAATCTGCCGATGAGTAGCCAGTTGAAGCCATGTTGGGCAAGACCCCTTGTTTTCATCCGCTTTCTTAAAACACTCAGGTGCCATGGGCAGCACATTAGGGACCCCTGGTTTACAGGTACCCTGCTTTGAGGGGGAAGCTGGGGTGTGTGGAGTCTGAGAAAGGGAGAAGACTCAGTATGAATGTGATGCCATAGAGCACAGGTGTCAAACTCGTGGCCCTCCAGATGGACTACAGTTCCCATCATCCCCTGCCAGCATGATGCTGGCAGGGGATGATGGGAACTGTAGACCATAACATCTGGAGGGCCGCGAGCTTGACACCTAGGCCATAGAGTCCACCTTCCAGAGTTGGCAACCCAATGTTAGAGGAGCCACAGGGCGAATCTAGCGGGGCTGTTCTTATGTATGAATCATAGAGTTGGAAGAGACCCCAAGGGGCATCAAGTCCAACCCCCTGCAATGCAGGAACACACAATCAAAGCGCTCCTGACAGATGGCCATCCAGCCTCTCTTTAAAAAACCTCCCAAGAAGGAGCGTCCGCCACACTCTGAGGTAGCGCACTCCACTGTCAAACAGCTCTGACTGTCAGGAAGTTTTTCCTGTTTAGGTGGAATCTCTTTTCCTGCACCTTGAACCCATGACTCCTGGTCCTAGTCTCTAGAGCAGCAGAAAACAAGTTTGCTCCCTCAACATGACATCCCTTCAAATATCTGAACATGGCTATCATGTAACCTCTTAACCTTCTCTTCACCAAACTAAACATCC
This sequence comes from Sphaerodactylus townsendi, assembly GCF_021028975.2. NCBI lineage: Eukaryota > Metazoa > Chordata > Lepidosauria > Squamata > Sphaerodactylidae > Sphaerodactylus > Sphaerodactylus townsendi. The sequence goes on along the minus strand of NC_059431.1, from coordinate 12,676,177 downwards.
CCAGCTCCCTAAGCCTCTCCTCGTAGGGCATGGATTCCAGATCTTTTACCATTTTGGTTGCCCTCCTCTGGACCCGTTCCAGCTTGTCAATACCCTTTTTGAATTGCGGTGCCCAGAACTGTACACAATATGTTATGTAAAGACACAGGTATTGAGCTGGTAGAAGTTTTGGGACTACAAGTCATCTGCTCCTAAACAAATTCATGTTCCTGAACATCCTGAGGCATGCTTTGACGTCTGGCCGTTGTAGGTACACGCCACCAACAGCTCTGTCCTCGTAAGAAAAAGCAGAGGAGGCCGTGGCTCTGGCGTCAGTCAGCTTCAAGCAAAGCAACCCCATTGTCTTGCTGCTCCCATTGCTTCCCAGTTCCAAAGGCTGACCTGGCCGTCGGCCAATGGGACGGGTTGCTGTCAGTCCTGCGCATTCTGCAATGGTAAACAAAGAGTGGAAATGGGGCTGTGCCAACTGAATGAGTGATCAGAATGCTAAAAATAGATGCTTTGGAGGGAGCTGATCGAATGCAAAGCCCTTGCTTTGTGCAAGGTGTGTAATTCCAGGGGTAAATGATTGACAAAAGGACGGTGGCGGAAACCATGTCCCGGGGCTAACAAAGGGGGAAAAGTGCCATTGTCGTTGCTGACTTTGGCACGTAATGCAATTTTAGTCCAATTTGATTTAAGTTTTGTCCTGCTTTCCCAGGAGATGTAAATGCCTTACAAACAAGTGGTGCAATAAAATATAAAATAAAAATGCATGCCAGAGATCGCTACAAAGTCAACCATTTTTGAACCCATGAACAGTGGACTCCAATGTGGTGAACTGGATTTGTTTCCCTGCTCCTACACACAAAACCTGGTGGGTGACCTTGGGCCAATCACAGTTCTCTCAGAACTCTCTCGGCCGCACCAACCTCACAAGGGAAGGGAAGGGAAAGAGATTGGGAGCCATCTTGAATCTCCTTACAGGAGAGACTCAAGATATAAATCCAAACTCCTCCTCCCCCTCCTCCCCCTCCTCCTCCTTTTCTTCTTCTTCTTCTTCTTCTTCTTCTTCTTCTTCTTCTTCTTCTTCTTCTTCTTCTTCTTCTTCTTCTTCTTCTTCTTCTTCTTCTTCTTCGCCTTGAGAGAAAAGTGGGGTACAAAAACCAACTTTTCTTTTTTTGTCATCTTCGCTTCCCTCCATTAACCAATCCAGGACTTGTAATTTCTTCCCTCACCTGGGGGGTTGGCAGGAGAAACTGGGGTTACATGTGACATGCAGCCAACTGGGTTTTATGACAAAAGTAACCGACTGAACAGTCTTCATCACTCACAAACTGACAAACTGCTTAGCTGGCCTCCTGTTTCTTTTCTTTAGCCATCACATCGCAACTGACTTACGGCAACTCTGTATGAATGTCAAGACAAGAGTCTTTCAGAGCCCCCTTCCGCACACGCAAAATAATACGTTTTCAAACCACTTTCACAGCTGTTTGCAAGTGGATTTTGCCATTCCGCACAGCTTCAAAGAGCACTGAAAGCAGTTTGAAAGTGCATTATTCTGCATGTGCAGAATGAACCAGAGGTTCCAGTGCCTGCCTCCACATCATTCCCCAGCTATTCCTTGGAGGTCTCCCTTTCAAATTTCTGCCACTGTCAAGGCCAAAAGTATATGACTCACCCAAGATTACCCAGCAAGCTTCCATGACACAGTGAGGATTGTTTCCCTGACCCTAGACCAGTGGTGGCGAACCTTTGGCACTCCAGATGTTATGGACTACAATCCCCATCAGCCCCTGCCAGCATGGCCAATTGGCCATGCTGGCAGGGGCTGATGGGAATTGTAGTCCATAACATCTGGAGTGCCAAAGGTTCGCCACCACGGCCCTAGTCCAACACCTTAACCATTGCACCACACTGTCTCTCACGCACTTTATCCAGTCAGAGCGGGTCATGCCTAGAAAGGCTTCCAGCCATCCTGGTATCACGGCAAGACTTTACCACAGCTAGTGTAGACATTTAATGATTATGGCCCTCATTTGTCAAAGCCTGTTGGAATAGTCACTGTTGGCAGTTATACAGCACGTGAGGAAGATAACACTGTCTGAGGAGAGAAAGGCATTAGCCTGTTTAGGTTCAGGCTGGTTTCGTTCACCTTGACAACAGCAGGAGCTCGACAACTATCGGACTGGCTGAAATTTAATTACAATATGAACTGGCAACTGGAGTCTTCCATGAGGTAACCGGAGACCGCTTTGGCCCCGTGCCTCGGGAAGCTACAAAACCATTCCTCAGCAACTCTGAGCAACATGCGCTTAGGGGCACCCTGTTGGGTGTGCAGGTCCTTTCTCTTCACCCATATGCCACATGAGAACGCACGGGGATTAGTCAATTAGTCTGCTGCTAAATGGCTCGTGAAGTTACGGGGCTTGTCAGAGAGGCCAGGGAGAGTCTACCAGTAAAATGAATTGCAGTGCTAAGCTTGCCAAGAGAGCTTGATACTGAAACCTCCTTTCCTTCTCCAAAATAAATAATAAGTGTGGGAGAGGAGCATGCCCCCACCATCTGGCTCCAAACACCCGCAGGAATAAGTGGGTTCTAGATCAAATCAAGCCGGAACCCTCCTTAGAAGTATAAGGGGACTGAACTGAGGCAAACTTTGGTCACATTATGACAGCGGTGGCGAACCTTTTTGAGACCGAGTGCCCAAACTGCAACCCAAAACCCACTTATTTAACGCAAAGTGCCAACACCGCAATTTAACCTGAATGCCGAGGTTTTAGTTTGGAAAAAACGATTGGCTCCGAGGCGTGCGTTACTCAGGAGTAAGCTTGGTGGTAGTCGGTGGCTTTGCTTTGAAGCAACCGTGCAACTCTTCCAATGGGTGAATCACAACCCTAGGAGGGTTTACTCAGAACCAGCAACCGAGCTTACTCCCAGGTAAAGGATCGCGCTTTAGTTCTTCGCATGAAAATCAGTGGGGTTTAAGAGCGCTTAACAGGGTTACCTACACTGCTTCCCCAAAACTAGGTCTTAGGTGTAATGCCCAGGTCAGCCTAGATGTGGGGGGGGCACTCTGTGCGTGCCCACAGAGAGGGCTCTGAGTGCCACCTCTGGCACCTGTGCCATAGGTTCACCACCACTGCATTATGAGAAGATAAGAGTTACTGGAAAATGCAAGCTTTCTAGGAAAAGTTGGTCGGAACAGAGGAAAAAGAGTTTGGTTTCATACCCTGCTGATCTCAATCGTAAGGAGTCTCAAAGCGACTTTACAAACTCCTTCCATTGCTCTCCCCACAACAGACACCTTGTGAAGTAGGTGGGGTTGAGAGAGTTCTGAGAGAACTGTGACTAGTCCAAGGCTACACAGAAGGCTTCATCTGGATGAGGGGGAATCGAACCTGGTTCTCCAGATTGGAGTCTGCCACTATTAACCACACAACGCCTCTCTTAACGACTATGCCAGTCTCAAACCCTTTGGGAGAGGAATAAACACATGATAAAATACATAAATAAGCCCCTTTGCCCTAGCTTGCCATTTGTTTATATGCCACGTTATGGAAAATTCTGCCGCACACCAGTTTGACGAACAGCAACTCCACCCTCAAATAAATCCCACCAGCCCTTTTGGAATTCCCATGAAGTATACAAATAACACAAGTCTCCCATTCAAAAATCTTGCTTTCTCACGCAACGGTTGCATTTTCCTGTTGGTTCTTGCAGTTAACTGAACATTGCTTCCAATTCTCATTCCCCTTCCAAACTGCATTCCAGGGAACCCTGGAACTCTGTGGAGGTTTTCAGGGATGAGGAACAGCAACCAAAGTTCCTCGAAAGAGGACTTGTCAATCATAGCTGCCTGTCCCCTTCAGCATGCGGTCATGGTAGAATATCGGGGTGTTTCCTAAGTGGTGCTGTCGGTGGAACTGCCCGTTACCAGAGGTGGGATCCAGCAGGTTCTCACAGGTTCCTGAAAGTAGGTTACTAATTATTTGTGTGTGCCGAGAGGGGGTTACTAATTGGTGATTTTGCCACGTGATTTTTGCCTTAGTTACGCCCCTCCTCTCAGCAGTAGCGCACAGAACTTGAAGCAGTCTAGCAGGAGGTGCACTGGCGTGCGTGGCAGCCTGCGCCTGCATGCATTCGTTTCCCACCCAAGGACCGGCGCAGCGGCTGCGTCCTTGCCACAGCCCCGCCCAGCAATGCCCCGCCCCTGGAATGCCCGGCCATGCCCCACCCAGCCCCATTGGCGCTACGCCACAGTTTGAATCCCACCACCATGGGAACCTGTAACTAAAATTTTTGGATCCCACCACTGCCCGTTACCCATGAGTTCATTAGTATTTTCCTGACCTTTTAAACAGAAACTGTGATTTAAACTTTAAGGCTGCAATTTAACCTGAGAGATTTGCTCGAAGGCAGGAGGTGCATTGCGCCCTTTATATTTGTGGCTACCAACAGCTCCCCAGCGAATCCCCGAGTTGACTAGTCCCCAACTGATTGTCTACTCACCCTCGCTCATAGTTTGAGGGAGAAGGCTGTGGTTCATGAAAATGGGTAGAGAGGGGAAAAGTTGAATCGCTGGGCAAGTATTGCCTCAATCTTGAGTCCCCTTCCGCATATGCAGGATAATGCAATTTCAATCCACTTTCAAGGCACTTTGCAGCTGAATTTTACTGTGCGGAAACCAAATCCACTTGCAAACAATTGTGAAAGTGGATTGAAAGTGCATTATTCTGCCTGTGCGGAAGGGCCCTGAATCAGGGTTTTCCTCAGTCACTATCGTGTTTCCCCGAATATAAGACAGTGTCTTATATTAAATTTTGCTCCCAAATATGCGCTATGTCTTATTTTCAGGGGATGTCTTATTTTTTCTGTGTCGGGCATACTTCCAAACAAAAACTTTGCTATGTCTTACTTTCGGGGGATGCCTTATATTTTGCACTTCAGCAAAACCTCTACTATGTCTTATTTTTGGGGGATGTCTTATATTCGGGGAAACAGGGTATTTACAATTACCAAAAAAAAATATGCTGGAGATTTGTTCATAGATCATCTGTTGTCACATCAAGCCCAGGAACAAAGTTATCAGGAAAAGTCATCACGGAACGGGTCAGCAGTGAAATTCACCAGCCCTGCTGGGCCCAACAACAGCTTAATTCACACCCTACAACTGGCCCCACAATTTTCTCTAATGCACAAACTTCCCACGTCAGATATATGCAAGGTTCTTCGGCCGGCATGTCCCTGAACACCAATAGTTTCCAAAACTTGCAGTTCATAATCACTTTCATGGCCTTCCTGGCTGACTGCGATTGTTTTATTTCAAAGCTAATGGAACATGACTTACCAAATCTCTTCGTGTCGCCTGTTTTTCAATATCTCTGGAAACACTAGCTTTGGCTGTTTGTAGGTCTGTTATCAACAAGCTGTGGAACATTGTTTTCACACTCACACCCTTCAAGTTGCCCCCAACCTCTGCCCCACACTACGCCAAGGCAGGCTGTCTTCCCATATTAGAATCACCAATTTAATGGGATTTGCGTATCGTGTGACGGAAAGACAGCTCATTGTGAATGTCAGAAAATGGTGTGTGGTACTGAGAAATATGTTCCTGCTGATCTTGCAATGGAGATGTTCAAGCGTAGGCTGTTATTGTTAGAAAATGGGTTCACAGGGGGGAAATATTTGTTAATTGCAGACAATAAAGTAACCAGGTGTAATTTGTTATGGTTTATTGCTGTTAGAAGTTGAAGGACTCCAGATGTAACTGTTCGGTCTGTCCTGGATGTGGGTGTGTATGCATGCACAAATTCAGCAGAAGTGACTCAAACATTCTCCATAATTATTTTTTAAAAAATTATTTCCCTAATCTGGAAGTCCAGCCCCCCTCCCCCCAAACTCCAATTATAGCAGCAACTTTCAAACTCAGAAAAGGAAGACCAGCAGGAATGCAGGAGTGCGGATTCGTTTTCATGTAGGAGTGTGGATTCTGGCTCAAACTCAGAAAAGGAAGTCCAGGGACTTCAGAGCAGTACAAGAAATGTTTTAAAGAGATCCACACAGCAAGTGAAAACGCTTCCACGAAAGAATTGCTTCCAGAAATCTGTTTTCAGAAAAGAATCGTTTGGGAACAGCATGTGCAAATAACACGTTTTCAGGCAGGAAATAAAACATTTCGGGCTAAAAATCATGCGGAGCTCCCTGAAAGAAATGTTTTAATTCCTGCCCCAAAACATTTTATTTAGTTTTTTGCAGAAAAGGGCCCTCTCGGCCTAATATACCTCACAAGGTTGTTTGGCAAGGATAAAATGGAAGCAAGGAGAATTATGTAAGCTGCTGAAAAGGGAAGCCGGGGGGGGGGGGGCTGACCCTCCCCAGTGGGAAATTCATTCAAAGGCCAGGTGGTGGCAGCAGTTTCCTGAGAGAGAGAGAGAGAGAGAGAGAGAGAGAGAGAGAGCATTCCAGGATAAATTGGGAGGAAGAAGAAGAAGAAGAAGAAGAAGAAGAGGAGGAGGAGGAGGAGGAGGAGGAGGAGGAGGAGGAGTTTGGATTTATATCCCCCCTTTCTCTCCTGTAGGAGACTCAAGGGGACTTATGAACTCCTTGCCCTTCCCCCCTCACAACAAACACCCTGTGAGGTGGGTGGGGCTGAGAGAGCTCCGAGAAGCTGTGACTAGCCCAAGGTCACCCAGCTGGCGTGTGTGGGAGTGTCCAGGCTAATCTGAATTCCCCAGATAAGCCTCCACAGCTCAGGTGGCAGAGCGGGGAATCAAACCCGGTTCCTCCAGATTAGATACACGAGCTCTTAGCCTCCTACGCCACCAGTTAGAGGGCTGGGTGGAATAGGGCTTGCAGGTGAAAGCAGACCTGTCCCGCCACACGCCTTTCTCTCCTGTAAGGAGTCTCAAGGTGGCTTATAAACTCCTTCTCCCTTCCCCTCTCCACAGTAGACGCCTTGTGAGATACCTTGTGAGGTAAGTGTGAGGCAGTGCTCTTAACCACTACCTCACAGTGGCTCTCCATTTCCCCCCAAGTGAACTGATCTTTCTTACTTGGAGATAAACTGTCACTCCAGGAGAGCTCCAGCCACCACCTAGAGGTTGGTAACTCTATTGCTGAGATCAATTTAAGCTTCCTCAAGAGGGCCAATAACACCTCCGCCCACATACACACACAGAGGCCCCTTCCGCACACGCAAAATAATGTGTTTTCAAGCCACTTTCACAACTGTTTGCAAGTGGATTTTGCCACTCCGCACAGCTTCAAAGAGCATTGAAAGCAGTTTGAAAGTGCATTATTCTGCATGTGCGGAATGAGCCACTGTTTCACGCTGGCACAGTAGGAAGTTCTGAAACCCTTTCCTCCATGTGTTCTTTAGCCCTGAACCAAATAATCCCCCACACTTGTGGGAACTGAGGAGGACGGACCCACCGTACACTGTGACTGTGTTACATCTGACACAGAGCAGAGGCCCAGACACAGCCTGCATTCTTTGTGGTGTAGTGGTTAAGAGCAGGTGGATTCTAATCTGGAGAACCGGGTTCGATTCCCCACTCCTCCACCTGAGTGGCAGAGGCTTATCTGGTGAACCAGATGTGTTTCCGCACTCCTGCATTCCAGCTGGGTGATTCTGGTCTGGTCGCAGTTCTCTCAGAACTCTCTGAGCCCCACCTACCCCACAAGGTGTCTGTTGTGGGGAGAGGAAGGGAAAAGAGCTTGTAAGTCATTGTGAGTCTCCTTACAGGAGAGAAAGGTGGGGTATCAATCCAAACTCTTCTTCTTCTGCAGCTTTGTTGTGGATCAAGCTCTTGACTCTGCGCTCCTCCAGAAAAAGGAAGGCATGCGGGCATTTAGTATTGGCAACTCAAGACTTTCCTGGAGATTTGGGGGAGGGGGTGGAGCCTGAAGAAGATGTTGGGGAACTAAGCATGGCATATTGTGCCATAGATCCCACTCTCTGAAGCAGCTTTTTCTCCGAGGGAACTGAACATAAGAACATAAGAACTAGTCTGCTGGATCAAACCAGAGTCCATCTAGTCCAGCTCTCTGCTACTCGCAATGTCCCACCAGATGCCTTTGGGAGCTCACATGCAGGATGTGAAAGCAATGGCCTTCTGCTGCTGCTGCTCCTGAGCACCTGGTCTGCTAAGGCATTTGCAACCTCAGATCAAGGAGGATCAAGATCGGTAGCCATCGATCGACTTCTCCTCCATAAATCTGTCCAAGCCCCTTTTAAAGCTATCCAGGTTAGTGGCCATCACCACCTCCTGTGGCAGCATATTCCAAACACCAATCACACGTTGCGTGAAGAAGTGTTTCCTTTTATTAGTCTTAATTCTTCCCCCCAGCATTTTCAATGAATGCCCCCTGGTTCTAGTATTGTGAGAAAGAGAGAAAAATTTATCTCTGTCAACATTTTCTACCCCATTCATAATTTTATAGACTTCAATCATATCCCCCCTCAGACGTCTCCTCTCCAAACTGAAGATTCCCAAACGCTGCAGCCTCTCCTCATAAGGAAGGTGCTCCAATCCCCCAATCATCCTAACTGGTCTCTGTAGTCTAGAGATCAGTGGTAATGTTGAGAGATATCCAGGCCTCACTTGGAGATTGGCAACCCTGGCTACAATGAAAGATGACCCTGCTGTTTGGAACGCTAGAAAGCGCTAAGTGGGTGGTTCTCAGCCCTCTTATCCAGCCAGCTAAAACAGCCGCTGACATTTCGTCTTGATAGGTCTCGGGTTTCCTCGCTAGTGAGACATGGGCTGATTCCGGGGCAGCCAATGCCAGGACTAGAATGTGAAGATTAGACCCGGAGGCGTGAGTTGTGTGTTTGTGTAGGGAGGGAGGAGAGGCGAGCAAGCATCCCACACACGCCCAGGGTGAACTCGGATCCTCATGAAGGGAATGTGAACATATTAAAGGGAAAGGGTCATCACTGGCCCATGGGAGTGATGTCACAGCAGATGTTTACTAGGCAGACAGTTTACGAGGTGGTTTGCCAATGCCTTCCCCAGTTGTCTACGCTTTAGAAGAAGAAGAGTTTGGATTTATATCCCCCCTTTCTCTCCTGCAGGAGACTCAAAAGGGCTTACAATCTCCTTGCCCTTCCCTCCTCACAGCAAACACCCTGTGAGGTAGGTGGGGCTGAGAGAGCTCCGAGAAGCTGTGACTAGCCCAAGGTCACCCAGCTGGCATGTGTGGGAGTGCACAGGCTAATCTGAATTCCCCAGAGAAGCCTCCACAGCTCAGGCGGCAGAGCGGAGAATCGAACCCGGTTCTCCAGATTAGATACACGAGCTCTTAACCTGCTACGCCACTGCTACTCATTTTACCAATCTCGAAAGGATGGAAGGCCGGGTCCACCTTGAGCCAGCTACCTGAAACCGACTTCCCTCGGGATCAAACTCAGTCCAAGAGCAGAGCATTGACTGCAGTACGGCAGCTTACCCCTCTGTGCCACAGGGCTCCTGTGAACATACTGGGATAGTACAAGTGCTCCAGTTGTGTATCATAACATACTCTGTGTTTCCTGCTCATGTCTCACTTAGATTCCTATCTAACAACAGGCCCTTTCCCTTTAGTCCTGGCACCAGTGGTGAGATCCAAAAATTTTAGTAACAGGTTCCCATGGTGGTGGGATTCAAACTGTGGCGTAGCGCCAATGGGGCTGGGCGGGGCACGATGAGGGCGTGGCCAGGCATTCTGGGGGCAGGACATTCCTGGGTGGGGCTGTGGCAAGGAGGCAGCCGCTGCGCCGGTCCTTGGGCGGGAAACGAATGCACACAGGCGCGGGCTGCCACGCACGTCGGTGCACCTCCTGCTAGACTGCTTCAAGTTCTGCATGCTACTGCTGAGAGGAGGGGCGTAACTAAGGCAAAAATCATGTGGCAAAATCACCAATTAGTAACCCCCTCTCGGCACACACAAATAATTAGTAACCTACTCTCGGGAACCTGTGAGAACCTGCTGGATCCTACCTCTGCCTGGCACCATCAAAATCTTTTCTTAAAAAAGTAGATATCTTCAGAGGGAGGGTCGATCGTAAAGTCACCAACTCTGGGATGGAAAATTCGTGGAGGTTTGGAGACGGTAAGCTTTGGCGGAGGGAGGGTCCTCAATAGGAATATGATAGCACGGAGTTCACCCCCCAGAGTAGCCATTTTCTCCAGGGAAATGGGTGTCTGTCAGCCAGGCGATCTCCAGGCCCTACCTGGAGGTTGGCAACTTTAGTGGGCTGCCAAATATGAATTCCTGGGACTAATACATTTGTAATGAGAGCATTGGGTTCCTCCCAGCTATATAGAGGAGTGCAAGCCATTAGAGAGCCAGCGTGGTGCAGTGTTTAAGAGCAGGTGCTCTCTAATCTGGAGAATCGGGTTTGATTCCCCGCTCTGCCACTAGAGCTGGGGAGGCTTATCTGGTGAACCAGATTAGTTTGTGCACTCCAGCGCATGCCAGCTGGATGCCAGCTGGGCTAGTCACAGTTCTTCGGAGTTCTCTCAGCCCCACCTGCCTCACAAGGTGTCTGGTGGGGAGGGGGAGGGAAGGGAGATTGTCAGCCCGTTTGAGTCTCCTTACAGGAGAGGAAGGGCGGGGATATAAATCCAAACTCTTCTTCTTCTTCCTTTCCACAGCCATCAAGTTCTGCCTGTCTCTCACCATTAGGGAAGATTGTTTTCTGGTGGGGCCCAGGAATCCCCGAGAATTGCAGCTCCTCCTCCGATTACAAAGATTAGCCCCTCTAGAGAAAATGGATAACTTGGAGGGTAGGCTTTGTTTGTTCTTTTTGCACAAGCCCCTGAAAACGTTTTGCAAACGTTTTCAAACTTCTCCATTTGTCTGCACTCACCCCTTGAAAATGCTTCCTGGCTGGTTGATCCATTAAAAAAAAAACTTAGATTTTTAGCTATGAAACTTTAAAACCTTGGTGTGCAATTATCTAGGGATCATGTCTAGGTAGTTATGTAGACAACCCCCCGCCCCAAATAAAAAAGTGGACAGAAATACAGTGTGAGATGGCCAGCACAGGGAGCAGCAGTGGCGTTGGAGGTTAAGAGCTCATGTATCTAATCTGGAGGAACCGGGTTTGATTCCCAGCTCTGGTGCCTGAGCTGTGGAGGCTTCTCTGGGGAATTCAGATTAGCCTGGCCACTCCCACACACACCAGCTGGGTGACCTTGGGCTAGTCACAGCTTCTCGGAGCTCTCTCAGCCCCACCTACCTCACAGGGTGTTTGTTGTGAGGGGGGAAGGGCAAGGAGATTGTCAGCCCCTTTGAGTCTCCTGCAGGAGAGAAAGGGGGGATATAAATCCAAACCCTTTCTTCTTCTTCTTCTTCTTCTTCTTCTTCTTCTTCTTCTTCTTCTTCTTCTTCTTCTTCTTCTTCTTCTTCTTCTTCTTCTTCTTCTTCTTCTTCTTCTTCTTCTTCTCAGAAAATGACACTGTCGAGGAAGTCCGGGGACTGCGGAGAAACATGGGAAATGTTTTAAAGAGATCACTCCGCGAGTGAAAACGTTTCCAACACATTTTCACAAAAAGAATTGCCAGGGAGCAGCATGCAAAGAAAAAATTTTCAGACTGGAAATAAAAATGTTTTGAGCTATAAACCACGGGGGCAACATTTTATTTCCTGCCTGAAAATGTTTCATTTGTGTTGTGCGGAAGGGGCCACGTATCCCACTGAGGTCCCTGGCCTCCTCAGTCTATACTCCCAAATCTCCAGGAAGTTTCCCAACCTTGAACGGACAACCCTATGTCCCCGCCCTCACCTCTACCTGGGGCCAGGAGGATCTGCCAGCCCTACTCATCCTCTTTGACTCTCTTCCAGGTATGGTGAACTGGCTCAGTCTGACTCATATTCCAGCTCTTGGCGTCAGTTTGGGCTTCTCTGACCTATTTATTGAGTTGGGATTAAACCAGTCCTGTGTAAAAGAGACAGAAAGGCTAAAAGATCTTTACTGGCAAACACTCGCAGCTGATGCTAAGTGAGTCTGCCCACATTTTTATCTGGGTTTTGTGCCTTCATTTCCCCTTTCCTATAATAAACATTTATCCTGTCTCACGGTTCCTGCTTATTGGTCCTTTTAACGTGTTTGCTGAAGCAGAGCTAACTGGTAGATTTAGGGGAATCCCGTGCGAGCCGCAGTTATGCCCCTGTGAAGCTCAGGGTGGTGAATCGATCACACATTTTCAGGACTACTGTAAGAACAGAAGAAGAGTTTGGATGTATATCCCCCCCTTTCCCTCCTGCAGGAGACTCAAAGGGGCTTGCAGGTCGTTTCCCCACTTACCATCTGCTGCTCGCTACTCTCGCCAAGTAGCGCGGGGTCCCGCGGCACTCCCCACTACGGGGCAGCGACAACGCAGCCGCCCTGACGCTGCTGCTCTCGCGCCCCCTCAGCGCACGTCATTCCTGGCACTCCTCAAAACGACACCTTTTGATGACCCCACGCAGAGTGTCGGGAACCCCAGGAGCGCGCCAGAAATGACGCGCGCTGAGAGTAGCGCGCAGCAAGGGTGGTCATCTCCTTGCCCGTCCCCCCTCACAACAAACACCCTGTGAGGTGGGTAGGGCTGAGAGAGCTCAGAAGAACCAAGGTCACCCAGCTGCATGTGTGGGAGTGCAAAGGCTAATCTGAATTCCCCAGATAAGCCTCCACAGCTCAAGTGGCAGAGCAGGGAATCAAACCCGGTTCCTCCAGATTAGAATGCACCTGCTCTTAACCACTACGCCACTGCGGAAGATGGGAACTGTAAGATGGGGAACTGGTGTCACAACATTCCCAGGACCTAGATGGAGGGGCAGAGTCATACTGCATCTAGCCAAATGCCTGGACTATGCTTGGACTATTTTTTTTTTTTGATGGGGGGAGTTCACATTGGTGCCCTACCTGGAAATCTCCCATTACTGTAACAACCAGCATGGAGGAAAGCACATTGTGCTTCCATATATTTTTTTGGTAGAGCCCTTTGAGAACGGACGGTAATAAACAAGTAATCTACAGGACTTTCTCTCTTCCTTTGCAGGGAAAGCGAAGGAGATCACCACGTGTTAAGCTTTCTTGGGGTTTTCTCACTGTTCCCCACCTCTCACTGCCCACACCACAGTGGTTCCTCCCATTCTTTGGGCCACTATTTGAGAACCATCTGAAGGGCTTAATGCCAGAGGTGGGATCCAGCAGGTTCTCACAGGTTCCCGAGAGTAGGTTACTAATTATTTGTGTGTGCCGAGAGGGGGTTACTAATTGGTGGTTTTGCCACGTGATTTTTGCCTTAGTTACGCCCCTCCTCTCAGCAGTAGCGCACAGAACTTGAAGCAGTCTAGCAGGAGGTGCACCGGCGTGCGTGGCAGCCTGCGCCTGCGTGCATTCGTTTCCCGCCCAAGGACCGGCGCAGCGGCTGCCTCCTTGCCACAGCCCCACCCAGGAATGTCCTGCCCCCAGAATGCCTGGCCACGCCCTCATCGTGCCCCGCCCAGCCCCATTGGCGCTATGCCACAGTTTGAATCCTGCCACCATGGGAACCTGTTACTAAAATTTTTGGATCCCACCACTGGATGGACCCTGTGCAACTGACCTGGTGTAGGGAAGTAATGCTACACCAAAGGTGGCAAAAAAGCAAAAATAAAAAAAGGCGGTAGGCAACCTCCTCAAATGGAGGTTGCACAGAAACAACAAGGAAGCATTGGGTAGGCCAAAGAGTTCGGCTAGGGACACATCACAGAAGGATAATTTGTGTTTTAAAAAAAAAACTGGGGGAAAACTCCACTGCAAAGCAAACAGTTGCAAGGTAAGTAATGTGTGTATAAATGGCCTGGATAATCTGCCTTGAATCCACATGAGAGATAATGTAAATAAATAAATAAATTTGGCCCAGCTCAAGTAAATCCAACAAGCCATTGCCTTCATAGACTATTTCATTGACGATAAAAACTACTACTAGAAGAAGAAGAAGAAGAAGAAGAAGAGGAGGAAGAGGAGGAGGAGGAGGAGGAGGAGGAGTTTGGATTTATATCCCCCCTTTCTCTCCTGTAGGAGACTCAAAGGGGCTTACAATCTCCTTGCCCTTCCCCCCTCACAACAAACACCCTGTGAGGTAGGTGGGGCTCCAAGAGCTCCAAGAAGCTGTGACTAGCCCAAGGTCACCCAGCTGGCGTGTGTGGGAGTGCCCAGGCTAATCTGAATTCCCCAGATCAGCCTCCACAGCTCAGGCGGCAGAGCGGAGAATCAAACCCGGTTCCTCCAGATTAGATACACGAGCTCTTAACCTCCTACGCCACTGCTGCTCCTAAAAGGTTATCCCAAGTTGTTACTCCCCTGTGTACTAGGACTGAAAAATGGTTTCTGTCCAAGCCTTTCAGGTGGGAAGACTGTTGGGAAAAGAGAAGAAGAAATAAGTCTTTAGTAACTGTCCTTCAGTCAGCAACATCTTCATGGAAACGTCCGGCGTTGGTCTGGCAAGGGAACAGATGAGCCTATTAGTTCAGAAGTGAAAGGGAGGCAAGTCAGAAGATGAAAAGCCTTGAACATAAAAGTTGGAGCGTTGCAAAACTTTCTGAATTGTGTACGGCGTAAGGCAGGAGCTGAGCGGCTGGGAGAACGTGGTGTAGCAACAGATTACACTGGGGATAATTATTTCCTAATTTGAAGGAGTTGAGCATGGAGATGAATGATCCAGACAGAAGCTCATAAAAACAACTGTACGTGTTGCAAACTTTCCCTTCATTTGGCTTGTGCAGTCAAGCAGGCATTTTGTAACACCGGCGGGCGTTTAAAGGGGAACATAATGCAACGACGGAGCAGTGAAAAAGGCTATTCTAGAATTTCTGGCTTATCTCAGGCTGTGCACGGATTACATTTCAAAGAGGCCGGCTGCTGTGGGAACTTGCGCCAAGGGTACGCTTGACTTTGCACAGGAGCAAATGCAGCGATCGTTTGTGGCAAAGCCCTAACTGCTTCATGGGGGTGGGGGGGGGGAAAGCTTTTTTTGTGGAAGAAGAAGAAGAAGAAGAAGAAGAAGAGGAGGAGGAGGAGGAGGAGGAGATTTTTCTATACCCCACTTTTCCCTACCTTTAAGGAATCTCAAAGTGGCTTGCAATCACCTTCCCACTCTTTCTCCACAACAAGCACCTTGTGAGACAGGTGGGGCTGAGAGAGTTCTGAGAGAACTGGGACCAGATAACCAAGCAGGCAGAGAAGGACGAGTCTCCTCTCCTCTGCTGCCCATGTTTCAGGTGTACAGGGCTGATGCACAACTTGAAATGTTCCATCCTGTCCAAATAGTCACTCTCTTGGTTTGCCAACCTCCAGGTTAGCCCTGGAGGTCTGCCACAATTCCAACAGAGTTCCAGACAACAGAGACCAGCTCCCCTTGGAGAAAGCTCCTAAAGATAATTGTAAATATTTCCCTGCATAACCAGTAGGAAATCTGCTAGCATATTTGGGATGTTTAAATAACACCCCAAATATCCTAAAAGCATTACATCCTTGCTAAGCCCCTCTAGCCTCCTCAAATTCCTCCCTCCCCTAAACTTAGGGTTGTCAGCTATGGGATAGGAATTACCTGGAGATTTGGGGGTGGGGGGGGCAGAGTAGAGCCTAGAGGGCATGGTTTAGGGAAGGGAAGGACCTCAGCAGGTATAATGGAAGGGCAACAGGTATACTGGTATTTGGTTTACAGAGCAGTATACAGAGCACACCTTTCACTCAGTTAGTCAGTCAGGGAGTCTCAGAGTGTGTGTGGTGAGGGAACAGAACACTACCAACGGATTTTAACTGTCACCTTTGGAATGTTCATGCAGCTTCCCAGAATTCCATGCTGCTGCATGCAAGCAAGGCTGGAAATCCCAACAATAATGCCATAGATCCCCCTCCAATGCACCCACTTTCTCCGGAGGAGTGGATCTCTGTCTCTTGGAGATCAATTAAAATTATGGAAGGTCTCCAGGCCTTACCTGGAGGTTGGCAACCTTAATAGGATCGCAGCCTTCCCCTTCCAAAAAAATCATTACGTCTTTGAAAGAATCTGCAACAGTAAAATCAGATTTGCACAGCTTTAATTGCCGCAATGCCTTTTAAAAAATAGGGGCAAAGGGTTTTTATATGTGTAGCTTTTATACGTGCAGTTCTGATTTCTGTCAAAATCCTGGTAGGAAACATTTGGAGTCTTTTTTTTAAAACGCACCCCTTCGACTTTCTCTTTACCGTAACTTTGTTCTTCCTGAACATGCATATAAAGTTTCAGAAGACTGAAAAGAACAGGTTCACGTCTGAGAATTCTGCCCCTTCCACTCCCCCCCCCCGCCTATAAATATTTCTCATGAACCTGGGAAGGTTATTTAAGGTTGCCAGACAAGCCGGTGAAGAACCTTTCGGGAGCAATATTTCTAACAGTGGGAAAGTGTGCCTCCGTTGCTTTGGCCAAGCACCCAAAATGTCCAGCTTCGAATCATACATGAAATCTGAACCGGCTTGTGTTCTAAAATCTCATGGAAATGAATGAGGAGGATCTCAAGGATGTTGTGGGTTTCCCGGGTTGTATGGCCGTGTTTCAGTAGCATTTTCTCCTGATGTTTCATCTGCATCTGTGGCCGGCATCTTCAGAGGATCTGATGGTAGGAAAGCAACTAGCAGTGGTAATAAAGCAACTTGTTTGACTATCATCAAATCCTCTGAAGGTGCCAGCCACAGATGCAGGCGAAACGTCAGGAGAAAATGCTACTGGAACACGGCCATACAGCCTGGAAAACCCAGCCGTGAAATCCTTCGACAATAAGGAGAATCCCTTTCCCACAGCCAGTATGAATATGTCCATCGTCTCCCCTGAACCAACAGACTCTGTCCATAGGTTGCCAAGTAACCTTGGGGAAAAAAATGTTCTCTCCTTTCAATAGAGAGCCAGCATGGTAGTCATGGTGGCAGACCCAGGTTTGAATCCCCGCTCTGCCACGGAAGCTCACTGGGCAACCTTGGGTCAGTCACACACTCAGTCTGACCTACCTCACAAGGTTGTTGTGAGAGTAAAATGGAGGAGAGAAGAACAGAAGCTGCTTCAAGTCCCCATTGGAAAGAAAGATGGGGCACAAAACAGACAGACAGACAGACAGACAGACAGATGGCAGATGGCAGATGGCAGATGACGGACGGACGGACGGACGGACGGACGGACGGACGGACAGACAGACAGACAGACAGACAGACAGACAGACAGATAGATAGATAGATAGATAGATAGATAGATAGATAGATATGCAGATATACATTTGATCACTGCCGAGATAGGAAATGTCCCGGGAATCCTATGTACACTGCTTTTAGTTCCACAAGAGAAAAGGGGGATATAAATATCAGTAAGAATCAGAAATCGATGCACATAGAAAGTAGCTTTCGACCATTCATTCCTATACAAGTCCCTCCAGCTGGCATTTAAAAAACAGGGCACAATTGTGGCTCCCTTCCCCTGTAAACTCTTTCATTTCTAAGAAAGAATGAAAGCAATGCTTACTTTACTAACTTTTCGTATGGTCTAGCTTTTTTACTAAGGCTCAAGGCAAGTTACAAAACTTGGGGTGGGGGGGAGGCCTTTAAGAAAACCAATACAAGAATCCCATAAACAGCGTAAAGACTGGATTGCAAGATTCGGGGGAAAAACAACGTGGTGAAGAAAAACAGTAAAAGACAATACTGGAACTAACGCAATAACCAGATTGCAAAAAATGTATATGCTAGTACATTTTTATACAAAAGATGTATAATAATGAACCAGTGTATTCCCTTTACGAAAGCACCCTCCTGGGCCGTTTCATCTTCGACTCCACTATTCTTTTTCTCATATTACAAACGCCGTCTGGCACTATTCAGTTTCACTCATTCCGCAGCTGCGAAACGTCTTCCTTTTAAAGCCATGCGACTCCAAAGTGCTTAACAGTAACTGCGCCGCACCTGTGCAGGGTTTTCCCATTAGCCCTACTTGCAGTTACATTTACTTTGACTTTGCAGTGGGTTGTAAACCATAAAACTCCAGGGGTGGAAATCTTCTTAAGGTTTACAGCTCTGCTGTCTTCACTCGGCTAGCATTTCAGTTATGAATGAACAGAGGAATGAATGAATGAATCACCAGGCACACGCTCCCAGAATATTAAAAAAAAAATTGCACGATAACCCTTACAATTTTCCCAGCCGTTGAGGTTACTCCAAGTCACTGAACTCCAGTTACGAGGCAACACCTCAGATCACTCCCTCCCAATAGAAAACTGACAAAGTGAATCGAGCCCCATCAGGAGAGCCCGGCAGCCAATCGCCGACCTTGCGTGGCTGACTCACGCCATCCCATCTTAAGTATGTGGTTTGGCAAGGCACACTGGCTTCCAAGGTGCGATTACACCACGTCAAAGAGCAATATGAATACTGTAACGAAAGTTTTGCGCTCCCTCGTTTTGTGGCTGTTGGAGAACATAGAGAGGGGTGTGCAGCGGGTGAGATCACTCGCTCCGGAAACATGAATCCCATAAAGACGTTGATACCCGCAATAAAACGAAAGAAGCTCCATTTTAATTTTATTAATCTTATTTATTTCATTATCTTGTGTTTATTTAGCCATATTTGCTTAGGTAGTTTCCATTGAGGAAATCCTACCTTCTGGCCGGGCCAGGTTAGCTGCCACTCTGGTTATTACTGTTTCAGTTCAGTAACGTCAACTGTTCCCTTGGCAGCGGGTAACAATGGGGTGCATAATAAGGTTGCCAACACTCCTGGAGAAAAAATGACCTGTGCTTTTTGCGTGAGAATAGGCTGCAGAATCTTTTCATGGAGGTGAAGAATGACCCAGATACTAATGATTCTCTCTCTCTCTCTCTCTCTCTCTCTCTCTCTCTCTCTCTATCTATCTATCTATCTATCTATCTATCTATCTATTTTATTATTTAGATTTTTCTACCGCCCCATCCCCGAGGTGCTCTGGGCGGTGTACAACATAAAATCTCAGTACAATCTCAGTACAAAGGGGCACAGATTTGCTATATATAAATAAATTACAGATTGCACTGGCTCCGTCAATTTTAAACACAGTTACTAAAAACCTTTTAAAACAGCGATAAAACGATAAGGGGCGTCCAACAAAACCCATATTTAAAATCCTCCCCAAGAGGGAGGGACGGCGGGTCCCATTAAACAGAGGGGACCCAGACGTAAAGGAGCAAGAAGGGGGGGGGGCACCTTCAGCGGCTGGACACTCCAAAAGCCCGGTGGAACAACTCCGTCTTACAGGCCCTGCGGAACTCACCAAGATCCCGCAGGGCTCGGACAGTTGGAGGAAGGGTGTTCCACCAGGCCGGGGCCAGAGCCGTAAAGGCCCTGGCCCGCGTGGAGGCCAGCAGCATCATTGAGGGGCCAGGGACCACCAGTAGATTGGCCTCAGCCGAACGGAGAGGCCGTACAGGGACATATGGGCAGTGGTGGGATCCAAAATTTTTTGTAACAGGTTCCCTCAGCAAAGGGGGCAGAGGCTTACCCAGGCAAACCTGAGCCCTGGGCAAAACCTGAGTTGGATGCCCCCCCATGGGCAGCCACCCCACCACAACCCCAACATTTTTTTGGCACCAGGTCATTTCTAAATCATCATCGCATTATAGAAAATGCCCCAACTCACAAATCTGAACACAGCAATGGTGAAACACACAGGTTCTCTGATAGAGACTGGTGAGATAAAAGGTACGAAAGGCTGAGAATCAATGAATTGCAGTACCTGAAAGGGATTAACCCAGTTCAGGGAGTTATATTATTAGTCGCAATTGCTATAGGGAACCTTCACGTTCAAAGGCAGTAGGCCTCTCGGGGAGGCGAGGGCGTGGAGATGGAAAAGCGGACCCAACTAGTAATCCCCTCTCGGCGCACACAAATAATTAGTAACCCACTCTCGGGAACTGGTGAGAACCTGCTGGATCCCACCTCTGCATATGGGGTAATGCGGTCTCGAAGATACGAGGGTCCCAGGCCACGGTTTAAACTACAAGTGGAAAGGTACCGGTTGGATATTAGGAAAATAATTTTTTACTGCAAGATTAGATTGAGGAATTGGCTGCTGAGGGAGGTGGTAAGCTCCGCCTTTCTATCAGTATTCAAGCAGCAGGTGAATAAACATTAGTCAGGGATGTATTGTCGAAGGCTTTCACAGCCGGATTCAACTGGTTGTTGTGGGTTTTCCGGGCTGTGTGGCTGTGGTCCGTTAGATCTCGTTCCTAACGTTTCGCCTGCATCTGTGGCCACAAATGCAGGTGAAACGTTAGGAACAAGATCTACCAGACTACACAGCCCAGAAAACCCACAACACAGAGTTGAAGAGCGCAGAGTTGCCATCCTCCAAACTTGGAGATCTTCCAGAACTACCACTGGTCTCCAGACTAACAGAGATAACCGGGAGAAAATGGCTGTTTTGTAGTCTGGACTCTATAGCATTATACCACACCAAGGTCTCTCTCCTCAAAGAAGCAAGCTTTCTGGGTGACTTTGGGCCAATCAATTATGACTGTATGACTATAGCCTGTGCTGACATTTCATTTTATTTTATGATTTTACATTTTATGTTTTTATTACTATTGATTGTTTCCTGATTGCTTACTAGACCTATATGACAATCATTAAGTGCTGTACCTTATGATTCTTGACAAATGTATTTTCTTTTATGTACACTGAGAGCATATGCACCGGAGACAAATTCCTTGTGTGTCCAATCACACTTGGCCAATAAAGATTCTATTCTATTCTATTCTATTCTATTCTATTCTATTCTATTCTATTCATATTCTCCGCCTGATCCACCTCACGACGTTGTGGTTGTGATGATTAAATAGCAGCAGGGAATGCTTCATGGTAGACAATTAAATAATAAGAGCGGTAGAGCTTTCACTGGGACAGAGGTGCGTGCTAGAGACCCTGGGATAAGCCAGAAGTCAAAAGTAGTATGTGTTCAAAATAACATGCTGATAACCGGAGGTTATCACAGGATCATTGGAACAGAACAAACAGATAAGAGAAATGAATCAGGGCTAAGAAAAAGATTGCACCTAAAACACCACCCAGGAAAACCTCCTTGCAAAGTTACAAATTATTTGGAAAACGGGCTTTATACGAAAGGCGACAACCCAATTTCTCTTCCTGCCCTCCGTAGCTGGCAGTCCTGCTAAGTCCCGGCACTATTGTGGGGTTTCCCAACACTTTGCCATCCACAGAACGATGGAGAAGGCTCAGTGTACTAGTTCCAAGACATAAGGTTGAGCAGTGCATTAGGAAGGGAAAAATACCTGTCACGGGGATGCCATGTTTAATTTTAAAAATATTTTTTTGCAATAGCCTTTTTATACACTTCCTCTTTCTAGAAGAGATAAAGCTCGGCAGTGTAACAACATGGTCCAGTAGTTATCAGAGAGGAAAGAGCTCCGAATTTATCGAGAAGCCACCACCAGAAAGATAAGTCTCATCTTTCTGGGTACACAGAATTATCTCTCTATGGGTGGAAAAGCTTCAGCGCACGAGGCAATCAAAAGTATTTAAACAACATGGAAAACAATGAAGTGTAGGAAAGAAATCCTTACAGTGTAATCACAAATTGTTAGTTCTGCTGAAATAGAAGAAGAGTGGGATTCATACAGGGGCGTAACGAGGCAGCCCTGGGCAAACTCTAGCCCTGAGTTGCATGCCCCCCCCCCCAATGGGCGGCCACTCCACCACGACCAAATTTTTTTTGCACCAGGACATTGGTGCCTTCAGGGGGTGCATTTGTAGACATATCAGCACCAAACTTTCAGCATATCATCAGGAGACTATCCTTATGCTACTCCCCAGGTTTGGTGAGGTTTGGTTTGAGGAGTCCAAAGTTATGGACTCCCAAAGGGGGTGCCCCATCCCCCATTGTTTCCAATGGGAGCTAATAGGAGATGAGGGCTACAGTTTTGAGGGTCCATAACTTTGGCCCCCCTGAACCAAACTGCACCAGACCTGGGGGTATCATACTGTACAGTCTCCTGATGAGACCCCTGGAAAGTTTTGAGACTGTGCCCTCAGAAATGCGCCCCCCCCCCCAGCCCACACCCCCCATGGACAGCAATACAGAAAACTCAATGCAGAACAAAAGATTCTTGGGCAAATTTCTGGATAGCCTCTCAGGAGGCGCATTTTGATGCTGCATCAGCACCAGAACTCTTTCAGTGGTATCATCTGAACTGTTCCTTATAGCAGGCTCCCTTGTTTGGTGCAGTTTGGTTCAGGGAGTCCAAAGTTATGGACCCTCAAAGGGAGTGTCCCATCCCCCATTCTTTGCTAAGGAGATGGGGGCTACCCTTTGAGGGTCCATAACTTTTGGACCCCCTGAACCAAACTGCACCAAACTTGGGGGGTGCCATCATCTCTAGATGATACCCTGAAATTTTGGTGCTGATACATCCAAAAATGCACCCCCTTGCCCAATGGGCATTACGCCCCTGGATTCATACCCCACTTTTCTCTGCTGCCAGGAGCCTCCAAGTGGCTCACACCTTCCTTTCCCCTTGTGAGGCAGGTGGGGCTGAGAGAGTTCAGAGAGAACTGGGACGGACCCAAGGTCACCCAGCAGGCTTCATGTGTAGGAGCAGGGAAACAAATCCAGTTCACCAGATTATATCCTGCTGCGCCTGTGGAAGACTGGGGAATCAAAGCTAGTTCAGAGTAGAGCCCACCATTCTTAACCACTGTACCATACTGCCTTTCAACCTGATATCTTCATTTTCCTAATACCTTCTACACTTTGTATATCTTTTTTAAGCATACATTTGGGGGGAGAGCATGGTTTTTCGTTAAGTGATACAAAATAAACGTGGTATTTTTGTCAGACATTTTTCCTTCTGGGTCTTATTAATGTGCACGTCTTCTGTAACACCTGGCAACAGTAACAGAACTTCAGCTGTTACAGTTGGCATCGTTTTCATGAGATTCCAAGAGAAAAAGAGTTTATTCTTCAAATTATCTCTCTTTACACCCTTCAGCTGTTGAGATGTTGAGATGTTAATATGCACCATGAGCAGCAGTGGTGTAGTGGCTAAGAGCAGTGGCTAAGAGAAGGTGCACTCTGATCTGGAGGAACCGGGTTTGATTCCCCGCTATGCCGCTTGAGTTGTGGAGGCTTCTCTGGGGTATTCAGATTAGCCTGGACACTCCCACACACGCCAGCTGGGTGACCTTGGGCTAGTCACAGCTCTACGGAGCTCTCTCAGCCCCACCCACCTCACAGGGTGTTTGTTGTGAAGGAGGAAGGGCAAGGAGATTGTCAGCCCCTTTGAGTCTCCTACAGGAGAGAAAGGGGGGATATAAATTTTAAAAACCCCTCACATTTATGGTGGCCATCCAGAATCTGGCTAACACTAATTACCCGAAGTCCTTTTGTCGGATGTGGTTCAGCTAAAAGACTCTTCATGGACACCTGAAGTAATGTCCTCCGGAACTGGACCACGTCTGAAGAGGAAAGTCAGATATTTAAAGTCAAGGCATGGATGGTTTCCTCACAGAGCATCCTCAGAGATGTGTGATGCCAATGTTTTATCTCCGCAGACCAAATCAATCAGGAATTGCCCCATAATGCTTTTAAAACAAATGACCTCCTTTGCAGACAAAATTTCGACACACGTTTTACCTCACTGAATACATCAAAAATTGCTCCCTGGAATATAGTTCGTGGCTTGTGTCAGACAAAGGGCTGTGGCCGATTCAGCGGCGCTCTGCCACAATTCAGAGCTGTGGTATGTGTTAGGAGAACAGAAAGGGACAGCCAAGGAACGTCTAGTTACCATTTATGAAGTCTGAAGACTGTGGTATGTGTTACGAGAAAAGAAAGAGACAGCCAAGGAACATCTAGTTGCCATTTATAGCTCTGTCACAATATTTGTTGGTGTTGACTCACCATACTGGGAGGGTTTGCGCGGAACTTTATAATAGGATGCCTGCCTCCAGGTGGGACTTGAGGATTCTCCAGAAATACAGGTCTTCTCCAGACTTCACGGATCAATTCCCCTGGAGAAATTGGCAGTTTTGGAGGGTGGGGTCTATGGCGTTGTGCCCAGTGGTGGGATCCAAAAATTTTAGTAACAGGTTCCCATGGTGGTGGGATTCAAACTGTGGCGTAGTGCCAATGGGGCTGGGCGGGGCACGATGGGGGCGTGGCCGGGCATTCCGGGGGCGGGGCATTCCTGGGCGGGGCTGTGGCAAGGACGCAGCCGCTGTGCCGGTCCTTGGGCGGGAAACGAATGCACGCAGGCGCAGGCTGCCACGCACGCCGGTGCACCTCCTGCTAGACTGCTTCAAGTTCTGCGCACTACTGCTGAGAGGAGGGGCATAACTAAGGCAAAAATCACATGGCAAAATCACCAATTAGTCACCCCCTCTCGGCACACACAAATAATTAGTAACCTACTCTCGGGAACCTGTGAGAACCTGCTGGATCCCACCTCTGGTTGTGCCCCCATCCTCCCAGGTTCCGTCCCCAAATCCCCAGAAGTATTTCAACCTGGCTCTAGCAACTCTACCCCACATCCTCTGCTGGTGGCCAGAGCTGGAAATCCTGGTTTAGAATCTTATTTTAGAATCTGAACACTAAGCGGCTGTTTCGAGATCATCTCCCAAATCCTATGAGGGCATTTTGAGAGAAGGGGTGGCATGACGAACCTCTGTATTCTCAGAGGGGACAATACTGACAGAAAGCGTTGCCGGCTCTGGGCTGGGAAATACCTGGAGATTTTTGGGGGGTAGAACCTGGGGAAGGTCTGCTGCAGACCCCCGGCCCTTTAAGGAAACACTTCTTCACGCAACGTGTGATTGGTGTTTGGAATATGCTGCCACAGGAGGTGGTGATGGCCACTAACCTGGATAGCTTTAAAAGGGGCTTGGACAGATTGATGGAGGAGAAGTCGATGCATGGCTACCAATCTTGATCCTCTTTGATCTGAGATTGCAAATGCCTTAACAGTCCAGGTGCTCGGGAGCAACAACCGCAGAAGGCCATTGCTTTCACATCCTACATGTGAACTCCCAAAGGCACCTGGTGGGCCACTGCGAGTAGCAGAGAGCTGGACTAGATGGACTCTGGTCTGATCCAGCTGGCTTGTTCTTATGTTCTTATGTTCTAATGATGCGGCTGGCCTCGACCCGGGCCAGGGCCTTTACGGCTCTGGCCCCTGCCTGATGGAACACTCTTCCTCCAGCTGTCTGGGCCCTGCGGGATCTTGGTGAGTTCCGCAGGGCCTGTAAGACGGAGCTGTTCCACCGGGCCTTTGGCTCATGCAGACTGGCCAAGCGGATTTCCACTGCCCCAATGAGGCTGCCATTTCCATTCTGGCAGGGCCGTGATTCTGTTTTGGGTCCTGCCTTTCCCCTCCCGGCCTTTTTGATCAGGCGCTGTTCTTTTGTTTGATGTTCTGCTGTTTTATTCATTTTAATGTATTTGCTGATGCATCTTTGTTTTAATGGGATTACTCTATGTTTATAAGCTGCGGCACAAGATTTTCAGAGTATAAGTTTTTGAGAATCAAATCTCCCTTTGTCAGATCTAACAGAGGGAGATTTGACTCCTGAAAATCTCATTGGTCTATGCTACTGGACTTCCCTGGAAATCTCGTTGGTCTGAAAGGTGCCACTGGACTTGAATGTAGCTCTTCAGTTGCAAGCCAGCAATTCCTGGATATTTGGGGGTGCCATCTGGGGTGAGCAGAGTTGGAGGAGAGGATGGACCTCAGTGGGTCAAGATGCCATCGGCCGAAGCATGCATTTTGTCCAGGGACTCCCAAAACCAGTTGTAATTCTAGGGAATCTCCAAGCCCCACCTGGAATTGGAAACTCTAAGCCAAATTGGGAAGGAAAATGCCAGGAGGCAGGAGGAAGGGTAACGCTACTCTCAGTTGTAAACGTGTAGATTTAGGTCCACCACCCCCACCCCGCATTTAATACAAAAACAATGCAGACATGAACAACAAATGTTACGTTTCCTGCTTTGGCTCTCTGAGGATCTGGAGTCACCTAATGAAGGGAAAGACTCAAGTATGAATGTGCTTTCAGAAAGGTCTTCTGAAGAAGCTTATTTGCATGAAATCCACCATGAGAAACATTCCTTCTCTTCTTCACAAGGGAAGTATGGAGCAATATTGGCTGGGTTGCCAAAGGAGGAGGGGCAGGCAGACAAAATGCCTTCAGGCCTCCGGGTCATAAGCTGCCCATCCCATTTCTGTTGTAAGCTATCAGTTGAAAATCTAGCTGTTTTGTTGGCCTTCTTTTAAGAACATAAGAACATAAGAACAAGCCAGCTGGATCAGACCAGAGTCCATCTAGTCCAGCTCTCTGCTACTCGCAGTGGCCCACCAGGTGCCTTTGGGAGCTCACATGCAGGATGTGAAAGCAAGGGCCTTCTGCTGCTGCTGCTGCTCCCGAGCACCTGGTCTGCTAAGGCCTTTGCAATCTCAGATCAAAGAGGATCAAGATTGGTAGCCATAAATCGACTTCTCCTCCATCAATCTGTCCAAGCCCCTTTTAAAGCTATCCAGGTTAGTGGCCATCACCACCTCCTGTGGCAGCATATTCCAAACACCAATCACACGTTGCGTGAAGAAGTGTTTCCTTTTATTAGTCCTAATTCTTCCCCCCAGCATTTTCAAATGGCGCCCCTTGGTTCTAGTGTGAGCCAGGAGAAAGAGAGAAAAATTTCTCTCTGTCAACATTTTCTACCCCATGCATAATTTTATAGACTTCAATCATATCCCCCCTCAGACGTCTCCTCTCAAAACTAAAGAGTCCAAAACGCTGCAGCCTCTCTTCATAAGGAAGGTGCTCCAGTCCCTCAATCATCCTCGTTGCCCTTCTTTTATGTGTATGCTGGCTTTATACCTCTCAAGTCCTGACCTGGATGACCCAGGAGCTAAGGGCAAATCGTCTCCGGGCAGTTGGCAACCCAAGGAACAGCCATGCCCAATTCTACGCTTTACATGCTTGCCTCAGAAAGAAGTTGCAGGAAATAAGAGTGTTCCAAATAGGTTGAATTCTGAACCTATAGTTGAGAGCCAGCATGGTGTAGTGGTGAAGAGCAGGTGGATTCTAGTCTGGAGAACCGGGTTTGATTCCCCACTTCTCCAGATGAGTGGCAGAGGCTTATCCGGTGAACCAGATGTGTTTCCGCACTCCTACATTCCTTCCGGGCAGAGACGTAGCTGGGGGAAATGGCGCCTGAGGAAACACCTACTCTAGGTGCCCCCCGCCCCCATGCCCCCTTACCTTAGCCAGTGGCGGCGGTGCCAGGCAGTATGATGGTGCCAGGCCTGGTGGTGCCGGGTCATGGGGTGCCCACTGGCTGAAGGAGCAGCCTGGCAGGACATGGCCGGACTGAGGCCCCTCCCCTTTTAAGCTCCACCCTCCCCAGGCTCCACCCCCCAAATTTCCAGGTACTCCCAACCCAGAGATGGCAACCCTAACAGATCAACAGGTATGCTTAGGCTGCTTTCCCTGCAGGACAGGGAGAGGAAATCTGATCTAGAACTACCCACCAGGCTGCTTCTTCCTCATTTAGTTGTCTATCCAGCTTAATTTCATTTCTGTTTATTTTCACCCCATAAAGAAGAGAAGAGCTTGGATTTATACCCCACTTTTCTCAAAGTGGCTTACAGACTCCTCTCCCTTCCTCTCCCTGCAACAGACACCTTGTGACATAGGTGGGGCTGAGAGAGTTCTAAGAGAACTGTGACTGGCCCAAGGTCACCCAGCAGACTTCATGGGTAGGAATGGGGAAACAAACGTCTTTCTCCAGATAAAGAGTCTGCCGCTGATGTGAAGGAGTGGGGAAATCGAACTTGGTATTCCAGATAAGAGTCCATTGCCCTTACCCACTACACCAGGGGTAGGGAACCTGTGGCTCGAGAGCCGCATGCGGGTCTTCTGCCCTTGCACTGCGGCTCCACGAGCTGAGCCGCCGGCCCCATCCTTGCCCGCCCTGCAGGCAGCAGGGCAGGCGCACCAACTGCCCACAGCCGGCTGAGCTGGGCTGCGCTGCGGGCTTCCCCTCTCGCCCGCCCCATTGGAGCGGGGCGGGCGCTTTCCAGGCGGCCGGCGAGGCTGAGCCACTGGCCCCATCCTTGCCCGCCCTTCAGGCAGCAGGGCGGATGCATCCATGCGCTTCTCAGAATGAGCGGAGTAAAAGGTAAAAAAACCCCAATATATACAGTGTTATCTTTATTTTAAATGTCAAAAATTATTTGCGGCTCCAAGTGTTTTCTTTTCCCATGGAAAACGGGTCCAAATGGCTCTTTGAGTGTTAAAGGTTCCCTACCCCTGCCTGCACTATACCATGAGAGAAAAATTTGAAATCTCTGACCTCGCTCACTATCCATGACGTGTAACTACTAATAACTTCCAGTCTCTTACTTAGAAAATCAGGCCTGAAATATTCATGATGGGACCCAACACCTCTGTGCCTCTGTAACAACAGCCAATTAATTTTGTGGGTTGTACGTACGCCTATACCTCACTGGAACATTTTAACCCTCCACAAGAACTAATATATGTCAAACTGGCTGATAAATAGATGTCTGATCTTGGCTATCACCGATAGAGAAAGTCTGTGGGAAGTAGAGCCTGTGCAATAACAGCCCAATTCTCAGAAACATTAGTTTTATTATTCTGCATCTTTCGCAGATTGTGAAACAATTTCACAACAGCTGTAAGCTTTTTAAAATTGTTGTTTAACTGGAACCTATCAACATCCTTATACTGATTCTGACCATCGGTATGTACTTATCTATATGGACTTCTCTGGAAGCGTCTATCCAGGGGCTCACCTGGATGCCTTATACATTACTCACAACCTGTTACTTTTGGCTATAGATGCTGGGAATTGATCTCAACACGTTCTGCTTCCCAAGCAGATAAGCTACCCGGGAGCAGTGGTGGGATCCAAAAATTTTAGTAACAGGTTCCCTCGCCAGCCCCCCCTCAGCAAAGGGGGCAGAGGCATACCTAGGCAAACCTGAGCCCTGGGCAAGACCTGAGTTGGATGACCCCACCCCCCTATGGGAAGCCACCCCACCACGACCCCAAAAATTTTTTTTGCACCAGGTCAATTCTAAATCATCATCACATTATAGAAAATGATATATATTATATAATTACTGCACTACTTTTTTCATCATTCCTATTACCCATCTCCTCCCACTTATGACTGTATGACTATAGCCTGTGCTGACATTTTATTTTATTTTATTTTATGATTTTATTTTATGATTTTACATTTTATGTTTTTATTACTATTGATTGTTTCCTGATTGCTTACTAGACCTATATGACAATCATTAAGTGCTGTACCTTATGATTCTTGACAAATGTATTTTCTTTTATGTACACTGAGAGCATATGCACCGGAGACAAATTCCTTGTGTGTCCAATCACACTTGGCCAATAAAGATTCTATTCTATTCTATTCTATTCTATTCCTCCCCCCCACAACAAACAGCCTGCAAGGTGGGTGGGGCTGAGAGCGCTCCAAAGAACTGTGACTAGCCCAAGGTCACCCATCTGGCATGTGCTGGAGTGCACAGGCTAATCTGAATTCCCCAGAAAAGCTTCAAGTGGCAGAGCGGGGAATAAAACCCAGTTCTCCAGATTACAGTGCACCTGCCCTTCACCACTACACCACACTGGCTCTCATACCAAGCTGCTAAGATATACGTTTTTTTAAAAAAATATTTAAAATGTAGATTTTTGTTTTGGATCAAAATGTCTCATTCACGTTTTGAAAGGAGATTGACTCAATTTTTAACATTTGCCAAAAAAATCATTTCCGTTTCAGTTGAGAGACACTAAACTGTGGGGAGAAGGTGCTCACGGGCAGAGGTGGGATCCAGCAGGTTCTCACCAGTTCCCGAGAGTGGGTTACTGATTATTTGTGTGTGCCGAGAGGGGGTGACTAACTGGGTCCGCTTTCCCACCTCCACGCCCTCGCCTCCCCGAGAGGCATCCTGCCTTTGAACGTGAAGGTTCCATATAGCAATTGCGACTAATCATGTCACTCCCTGAACTGGGTGAATCCCTTCCAGGTACTGCAATTCATGGATTCTCAGCCTGTCGTACCTTTTATCTCACCAGTCTCTATCCAAGAACCTGTGTGTTTCACCGTTGCTGTGCTCAGATTTGTGAGTTGGGGCATTTTTAGAATAGAATAGAATAGAATAGAATCTTTATTGGCCAAGTGTGATTGGACACACAAGGAATTTGTCTCCGGTGCATATGCTCTCAGTGTACATAAAAGAAAAATACATTTGTCAAGAATCATAAGGTACAGCACTTAATGATTGTCATATAGGTCTAGTAAGCAATCAGGAAACAATCAGTAGTAATGAAAGCATAAAATGTAAAATCATAAAATAAAATAAAATAAAATAAAATGTCAGCACAGGCTATAGCTCAGTACAGTCATAATTGGGAGGAGATGGGGTAATAGGGGAATGATGAAAAAAGTAGTGCAGTAATTATATAATAAATATATAATAAATAGTTTAACATTATCGAGGGAATTATTTGTTTTGACAGGAGTGATGGCATCTCGGGAAAAAACTGTTCTATGTCTAGTTGTCTTGGTGTGCAGTGCTCTGTAGCTTAACGCTTAGGAGGGTAAGCTGCTGAAACAGTTTATGTCCAGGATGCTGGGTCAGTAAATATTTCTCTACAGCCCTTTTTTTTTGACCCGTAAGTATACAGGTCCCTCAATGGAAGGCAGGTTAGCAGCAATTGTTTTTTTCTGGGCAGTTCTGATTATTCTCTGAAGTCTGTGTCGATCTTGTTGGGTTGCAGAACCAAACAACACAGTTATAGAGGTGCAGATAACAGACTCAATGATTCCTCTGTAGAACTGTATCAGCAGCTCCTTGGGCAGTTTGAGCTTCCTGAGTTGGCGCAGAAAGATTGTAAGAGATTGGAGATTGTAAGCCCCTTTGAGTCTCCTTATAGGAGAGAAAGGGGGATATAAATCCAAACTCTTCTTCTTCTACTATTCTAATATCAAATATAATGAGCATTTAAGAACATAAGAACTTAAAATCAAGCCAGCTGGATCAGACCAGAGTCCATCTAGTCCAGCACTCTGCTACTCGCAGTGGCCCACCAGGTGCCTTTGGGAGCTCACATGCAGGATGTGAAAGCAATGGCCTTCTGCTGCTGCTGCTCCCGATCACCTGGTCTGTTAAGGCATTTTGCAATCTCAGATCAAAGAGGATCAAGATTGGTAGCCATAGATTGGTAGCCAAGATTGGTAGCCATTTAGTTCTTAATTGCCATTAGTGATAGTTTCAATTACCAAACACTCTACATTACAATACACAGTTTTCAAATAGCCTTATAGGCATCCATCGCTTTTTCAAAAGCATATCAAAGCACCTAGTCTTAATGGGTCCAGACGCACAGAACTGTTGGGCTGACTTGGTAAGTCATCCACAATTGTGTGGGTGTGTTAAGTGCTGGTGTAAAGGATTCAATGGTGTTGATGGTGAAGTAACCTTGAGTGCATTCCACAGCCCGGGCGATGGGCCAGATGCATCGGCGGAGACTTTATCTTTGCGCGGGAGATGAAGACTCCGTTCCCATGGGAAGCAGGAAGGGGGGATGGGGTGAATGGTGTTATAACCTGTGCTTCTGGCGGGAAGTGCCATTCCTGCCACTGCGTGTACTTGAGCTTTCTAAGATGTCTTAATAAATGGACTTTTACTCCCAAAAGCCTTTTATTTCTGCTTCTATGGAATTCCTTACATTGTGGCAGGAATCCTAATTCATCTATATTCCTGTGCAGTGGACCTCTTTGTCTCTATGCGATGGAGAGGTTGAATGTTACTGCGGAAGGCTGCGCTGTAGCCCCAAAGAGGGTCTTCAACCTTTCCTTTCTGGATCTTGGAGGAACCGGCAGGAGAACGGGCCTCGCTTAGTGGCTCTCTTTTCCCCGCCCTCGTATCAGCACGAAGTCTTCCTTTACTCCGCTGGAAACGAGGGACGGATTTGACGACGACTCATGGGGACTTCCATGATGCCGCTTGGGCGCCAGCTTCGTCTATGGATCGAGCGCCTGTGGATCGGATCTCTACCCGCTGTCGTGTGGATTACAAACCTCAGGATGCAACCTGTCATGGAGGAGACGGGCTCTTGACCACCTTTCATGCGGCAAACCCAGGAATCCATTGAACGCATTCCTGGACTCGTGATTTTGCGGATGTTCCCAAGGAACCACCGCGGGCACAGCACTGGGGCCCGGCCCAAAAGCGACAACCGACTAAACTCTGGAATTGGGAGGGGTATCCCGATTGGCTTCCCAATCGGGATTCCCCTAACTCCGGGCCGGCGACCGCACCTGAGGTGTTCCTCGGGGAGCCACGCCGTGGCTACGGTGCCTCCGATGTCTCTGCCAGCTTCCTGGACGTACTTAAGAGTCCGAAGAAAGCCTGCATTCCCAGCCGGACCGGTTTCCTCTCCCATCGGAGAGAGGACTGGGATGAGGGAAGTGGGGCTGATCATGCGCAGATGCCCAAGCGGCATGGAACCGCGGAACGCTTTGAAGCTATGGGAGGGAGGAACGGGCACAGTTGCAGCAAAGAGCGCGTAAAACCTGCAGAGGGACCGGGAACAGCAACGCGAAGAAGGTTCAGGCCTCGAAGTTGGATCGCAAGCTAAAGACGCCAGCTCTAACGCATAATATGCTCCAGAATCTGTTTTCAGTCCATGATAAAGTCCTGAACATTCCAGACTGGATTTTACAACGGCAACGCATGAAAAGCGCTTCAGGTCATGCGCACGCGAAAATTTGTGCGAGCTCACTGGAAGCCCCTAAACGGGACCGAACTGGCTAAATCTGGAACGAGAAAAAGCTGCTCGTAAGCCACCAGGATGCATTGACTCGCTAAGGAGAGGGAGCTGGCGCGCTGGAGAGCAGGGAACTAAGGAGGTAGCAGCACCAGGAAGCTTCCCAAGTTGGAGCCTATGGCTGTTACTGATCATGCCGGGTGCCAGGGGCCACGCATCTGGTCCTGGGCCACCCAAACGCTTCAGCTGCACACCGCCAGCTCTGACGATTCCGCCCCCCCCCCTGCATAACAATAACAGCTTTCGCCTGCTCCAGCTTCGCTCAACTCCGCCGCAACCACCTTCCCAACAGGCGTTTCTGGCAGAGTCATTAAACGGGGCTACCATCGCCCCCCGATACCAGCCCGCTTTGATGGGACCGCTCCCAAACTTCCCTACTTCATCTTGCAACTCAATGCCCACTTTGGAAGACTAAGGTGATGATTTATACCGGTCTCAGCGCTGAAAATACTGGACATCGGTTAGCTCAGTCCTGGATGGGGCAGCAGCCGTACTGGTTCGTTGTGGATTATTTTGGATTTGCAGGATGAGTGACTCTCGACAGTGCCCGTGATTCCTCCAAGCCTTAAGACGCTGGGCTTTTCAAGATCCAGGGCGCTTGAGAATGAAGCTTTTCATCCGCATTCATCAAAACCATCCAGCAAGGCAACCGCTTCCGCTTGCAGAATTTGCCCGCGGAATTCCTCTGCGGCGCTGCTGCTCGACTTCCTCCTGAGTGGCCTGGAACGCATGAAATGCTAATACTTCTCGGATGCTGTGGACGGCAAGCTACGTGAAACGCGTAGTTTTTAATCTTCAGGTTCCTCGTACTCATTGCAGATTGATCCAGTTGGGGTCCTGCAAGTGGCGCCCCTCGCTTGGAATATCGCTCGTCAAGGAGGCCACCACGCCAAAACTACTACTGTGTTCCACCGCTAAGTCAAGCTTTCCAGCCAGCCTCCTAATCCGGGAAACCACCTTCTGAACGCCGTCGCCGACTGGGATTGTGGGTTCTTTACTGGCGGAGGGCCAGGTCATCTTTAGTCACGCCAACTGTCCCAAGAAACAAAACTAACCGGGCTTCCAGCCTTTCAAGGCAAGACTCATTGCCTGCCAAAACCACTCATCACGCAGGTCAGGGCCGCCTCCCACAGGCCTCGCTCTAAAGCGGGTTACCGGTTGCTTACCCAGAGGAGGGGAAGCAGCTTTCGTTTGCCTTTCTTCAGCTCCCCATGGACATGGGTCCGGACTCCTGGACGCGGTGAGTGAAGCGCAGCTTCTCCCATTACTGTTCAAGCATTTCTTGGCCAACCCCGCTTTAAACACACTCGTGATTATAGCCTCGGCCCTCTTGTGGATTCCGGCTGCTCCCACTGCTTAATGCGCGCCCCAGGTGGCAGAGGAGTTTTCAGGTCTGGACCGAATTCCCCTGGCTAAGCCTTCCATATTCATTATCTTTACCCAAAATGGACGGCAGCTCCCCTCGGGAACGGTTGACCGGCCCAGTACAAAACACAGCCGGTTTGCTCCTCCGCTGCTCCGACTCATTGGGAGAAAATTAGTTTTATTTTGGCGCCAGTGGCCAAACACTCCATAGTTTTAGGGCATGCCTTTGGCTATTGTTAAGCATAGAACCAAAAGTTCATTTGGAAAGAGCATATCCTAGAATTCACTGGACCCTCCCCATGGGCGGTGAACACATGAATTGGGGAGAAACCCAACGCCTCCTGACACACACCTCCCCTCCCCTGGCTTCTTCAGTAATTGCTCCCCGGCATCTCTGCATTGGCATCCCACCTGCATATCATGATCTAGCCAGAGTTTTTCAGGAGCAGGAATGCGATCAGTTGCCACCCCACAGAGACACTGACTGTAAAATTGTCATACAACCAGGGGCAACAATCTACCCATAGCGGGTAGAATTCTACCGCGATGAAAGTCCCAATGAGGAGAAGGAACTTCGTGGCCTTCTTGACAAGAACCTTTGCCCTCAAGGGTTCATATACGTATGGCTAGCAAACACACACACGCTGCTCCCTCAAGCTTTGTTTGTCAAAAGAAAGATGGGTCTTTACGCTTTGCAACAGATTATCGTAGGTCT
This sequence comes from Sphaerodactylus townsendi, assembly GCF_021028975.2. NCBI lineage: Eukaryota > Metazoa > Chordata > Lepidosauria > Squamata > Sphaerodactylidae > Sphaerodactylus > Sphaerodactylus townsendi. The sequence continues at coordinate 12,641,222 of NC_059431.1, read as the reverse complement.
TAAATGCGGTCTCCTTGTCCAATAAATATCCTTTTGCCTTTGATCAAGGACCTTTAGATGCACTCCTCAAAGGACGATCTCTTTACTAAAATTGGACTTGAGAGAAGCTTACTACAGGGTCAGGAATTCGTTGAAGGCTATGAACACCTGGATCATGCGCTTAACACAAAGTTTGACAGTTTGAATATTTAATAATGCCATTCAAGTTAAGTGGGGCCCCCGGAGCTTTGTATGAAGCCCTTATCAACGAAGTTCTCCATGATTTGTACTGGTGTAACAAGGGAGTTAAGTTGTGATACTTAGAATGACGCTTTACCCATTTACTCTACAAAACCATAGAAGAGCATGGAAATATTGGTTCGAGAGGTATTGGGAAACGCTTTTCTGCTTGACAACTCTCTCTTTGCCAAACTCTCCAAATGCTGTTTTCATCAGACTCTTCCATTGATCTATTTGGGTTACCGTCGATCTCGCCTCCTGAGGGCTTTAAAATGGATCCTTGCTAAAATTGACGAGTCCTCCAATGGCCTGGCAATTCCCACCAACCGCAGAAGAACTCCAGTCGCTTTCTTGGCTTTTGGCTAATTTCTATCGCGGACTTTATACCCCAATTCGCTTCGAACTTGACCTCTCCCTCCTCACAGACCTCTTACGCGACTAAGTGGGTAAGATCCACTGTCCGCCAAGCCTTCGGGGCCCCCCTTTCTTGGTCTGAGGGAATGTCAAACAGCCTTTCAGCTATTAAAATTTCGCGCTTACTCAACCGGAACCTATCCTAAAGCACCCTGACCTTAGATCTCCCTGCTTAGAAGTTCACGGGATGCTTCCTTCGGACAAAGCACTCTAAGTAGGCAGCCCTGTTGCAGAAAAATAAAGATGGTAGGCTGGTTCCGTAGTGCTTATTTGTCTAAAAATTCCCTCTGGTGCCGAACTCAACTGGACTGTGGGAGACAAAGAGATCAAGGCGGCCATCAAAGTAGCACTCTCCCACTTCTGGCTCACTGGCTGGAGGGGGCTAAGCACCCCTTTCAAGTTTGGTCGGATCATAAAAACCTGGCAGCCTTTCTTTCCACCCCCCTCAAGATGTCCGCAGAAACAACTTCTGGCAATGCCGATTTCTTTTCTCGCTTCTCTTTTACAGTTCATTTTTTCCCCTGGGAAAACCAACAAACTGGCTGACGCTACTCATGCTTCTACCCGAGGAGGGGGGTGGAGCTGCCCTACGCATTTGGTGACATTCCACGCACTTCGTTCACTTTTCCCCTCCCAGTTGGGGTTGGCTGTCAACCCGGATCTCAAACGCTCCACTTCTCCCTCCACCCCCCATTCCCAGTCTCGCCTCCTTTCCCAAGCGGGAACTGGGAGGAGGCGGGGCTGCACTCGCAGCCTCCAGCCGCCGGGCTTGCGAACTCCCAATTGCGCTTTGGAGAATGGAGTTCTTACGGAGGGGGGGAATGCTGCAGTACGCGCCTCCCCTCCGCGAAGCAGTTGTAATTCTTGAAGCTTGCCAACGCATGCCCGCCTCGCTGGACATTTTGGCTTTTTGAAAACTTCCCTGCAATTTAGCCCGCCGGGCAGTTCTGGTGGCGCCGCGAATGCTGTTAAGATATTGAGGCATACATTAAAGGCTCGCTCGGTTTGTTGCAGAAGCTTCAAAACCATCCCGGGAAAGCCCCATGGGCTATTGAAACCTTCTCCCGTGGCCTCCCGCCTCTTGGGAAGTCATCTCCATGGATTTTTACTCACAGATTTGCCCTGAAAAGTCATGGCAACACGGTTTTATGGGTGGTGGTAGACTTATTCTCTAAACAAGCTCCATCTTTATTCCATGTGCTTTCATCCCTCCTCCGCTCCTAAGTTGGCATCGCTTTCGCTAAGTTTATTCAATACATGCTTTACCGCATCTCCATTCCGCCTCAGGTAAGGAAGTCTCCCGGATCAAGGCCCCCCAACACCCATCCTCAAAGTTCTGGTGCCGCTTTTGGGGTTGTTAATGCCGTCAGTCGCCGCCACTTCTACCACGCGCCTTCAGCGTGACGGCAGGACGGAGAGGAAACTTAACAGAACCCTAGAGCAGCATTTACGCTGTTAGCACCAATCTTCATCACCAAGACAATTGGTGCGAAGCTTATTCCGGCTTATGGAGTACGCTTCACAACAATGCGGTTCATAGGTAAGTACAAGAAGAAAAACCCCTTTGAAATTCAGTGTCTGGTCAGCTCCTTCCCGCCTATGGTTACCACAACTACCAAGCAGCAGCTTTGGACCCCTTGCTAGAATTTCTTAACAATGGATTTCTCATCCCCTAGCTGAGGGATGGAAGGTCGGTCCAGGACCGCCTTACTAGACATAAGCAAAGGACTTCCCATGAAACTGCAAAGATAAACGACCGGGCCGATTTTCCTCTGCGTGTAGGGCTCTTGGGTGTATTTAGGACCTTCTTTTACAAAATCTCTAGTAGACGTGCATAAATATTCCAAACTTGGCAAGAGATTTGTGGGACCTTTTCAGATTTCACTATAAGTGATTAATGATGTCACTGCCCGCTTTAGATTTGCTCTAACTTCTCTTAGTAAGTAACATCCATCCTGTCTTCCATTCCAGCTTGCTCTCAAGGAGGCCTCCTGGCTCGATGCCTAAGGCACGACTCCCACTGGAGAGGCTCCCCACCGACTTCATTATTGATGGCTACAAGCACTACTTAAATTGACGCTTTATCCTGGACTCTCGCTTTAATCGCAGAACGCCAAGTAAATATTTAGTCTCTTGGGTGGGATATTCCTTCTGGGTATAATCTAATGGGTTTATTCCGGGAAAATATTGAAGCTTCCCACCTTTATTTCCTGCTATTTCAATCCGCTACTTTCCGCAAGATAAAACCTAGGGGGAAGGGGGCTACTTTAGGGAGTGCAGAGTGTAAAGGATTCAATGGTGTTGATGGTGAAGTAACCTTTGAGTGCATTCCACAGCCCGATGCATGGGCCAGGATGCATCATGGAGACTTTATCTCTTTAAGCGCTGGAGATGAAGACTGGCTCCTCATACGGGGAAGCAGGAAGGGGGGATGGGGTGAATGGTGTTATTATAACCTGTGCTTCTGGCGGGAAGCTGCTATTCCTGGCACACTGGCAAGGTACTTTTGAGCTTTCTAAGATGTCTTAATAAATGGACTTTTACTCCCAAAAGCCTTTTATTTCTGCTTCTATGGAATTCCTTACAGCTGGCAAGTTGCTTCCAACTCATGGCAACCCTATGAATTAGACCTCCCAAATGTCCTATTGTTAACAGCCTTGCTCAGGTCTTGCAAACTGAGGGCCCTGGCGTCCTTTACAGATTCAATACATCTCATGTTGGGGCTTCCTTTTTTTCCTGCTGGCTTTAAGTTTTCCTAGCATTATTGCTTTTTCCAGAGACTCTTGTCTTCTCAAGGAGCAGCAGTGGTGTAGGAGGTTAAGAGCTTGTGTATCTAATCTGGAGGAACCGGGTTTGATTCCCAGCTCTGCCGCCTGAGCTGTGGAGGCTGATCTGGGGAATTCAGATTAGCCTGTACACTCCCACACACGCCAGCTGGGCGACCTTGGGCTAGTCACAGCTTCTCGGAGCTCTCTCAGCCCCACCTACCTGACAGGGTGTTTGTTGTGAGGGGGAAGGGCAAGGAGATTGTAAGCCCCCTTGAGTCTCCTCAAGAGAGAAAGGGGGGATATAAATCCAAACTCCTCCTCCTCCTCCTCCTCCTCCTCCTCCTCCTCCTCTTCTTCTTCTTCTTCTTCTTCTTCTTCTTCTTCTTCTTCTTCTTCTTCTTCTTCTTCTTCTTCTTCTTCTTCTTCTTCTTCTTCTTCTTCTTCATAATGTGACAATAGTCATTTTAGATTCTAGGGACAGTTCAAAGTTACCTAGAGAGACAATCTGCATAGGAAGCTAGGAACTTAGATAAGGTCAAAGAACAAAGAGACATTGGTGCAGTACAAATTAGGCCCTTCAGTACCTGGGACAGCTCCTTGTGGGCAGACACTTTGCTCCTTTAAGGTTGTAAGGCCAAATAAGTTTACTCCCTTTCTTCCGCCAACCTTACATCTGGGTTTAAATTATAAGCAGAAAGGTTCTGATTGTATACTGGGGGGTGGGGGGATAGTAAGAGTTATACAACAGTGGAATCAGCTACTTTGGGCAGTGGTGAGCTCCCCCTCGTCAGCCGTCTTTAAGCAGCGGCTGGACAAACACTTGTCTGGATGGTCTAGGCTGATCCTGCATTGAGCTGGGGATTGGACTAGATGACCCTTCCAACTCTATTGATTCTGTTACTCTATTCCAAGATCCTTTGAGTCCCTGAGGAGTGAAAAGAGGGAGTTATTTTGAACCATGAGGAAAGGCAAGACATCAATGTTTTAATAAATTTAGTTAATAATAAATATTTGCCTTGCCGGAAGTCTACCATTCCATTTTCACTTTGAAAGAGTTACTGGCATGCAATGTCACCACTAGCATGTGATGCCTTTGTATCAAGAGGTCCATAGTTGTCCTCACAGGTCTTCAGCTCAGGAGGTGCTATCTTGGAGGGTTTCCATTTAGGGCGTGCTATCTCAAAGGGTTGCAGCTGGGCAGGGAGCTGTGAGCTGTGGGGTGCTGACAGGTGTCAGAGTTCCCTCAGAGAACTATTGAGATGTTTCAGCTGATGCAGAATTTAGCAGAGATCTTTGCTGCAAATTATAGGGATCATATCTAATAACTACAGTGGCCTTTTAAAGAGCCAGATACCAGGACATTTCCATGGTGGCATCTTTGCTTTAGCACTTCTTTTCTAGTAATGCATCTAGTATCAAATCTGGTTGAGTTTTCAAAACCAGCTAAAGATATCTCTGTCTACCTAAGACTTCTGTGGATTTTATGGGGAAAAAATCCGGTTATTCTGATTAGCCAGCCTTATTACCATTTCTTACAGTGCTTGCTGGCCTTTTATTGGTTAGAATGATGCTTGCTATTAATTTCATGTTGTTTCACATTTTATCTCTGCTCATCTCAACAATACAAACTTTCCCTCCACAGATCCTGCTTAATTTCATCAACCAGATGTATTGTGTCTGGTATAATTCAATTCTATTACGGAAAGGGAAAACAATCAGTGACAGCCGCTCTAAAAATCTTCCAGGCAAAGATACTGCCTAAAATTCTCTACTGCATCCCAATTTGGGTTAGTGATTTTCAATCTGACGAACAAATTCAAGCACAATTTCTGAGGAGGATCTTGGGAGTTCCGAATAGCGTCACCTATTTAGCCTTATATCTTGAGTCTGGTCTCTCACTTGTCGAAACAGAAACTCGGATTGCCACCATAAAGTACTGGCTCAGACTACACTGATCATCTGCTGGTGACATAAACGTAAACTTCTTTAAAGACAAGTTTCAATTTTGCTGGTATCCAATAAAATGACCTGTAATTTAGGTGAGATGCTAAATGGTGCCAGGTGAGAAAAGGTTAGGGAGCCAATCTGCTCTCTTGGTCTGTGTGGACTCAAAGCCAAGAGTGTAATTTGAATCCTACCAGTCATTTCCATGAATACAAGGGGGGAGGACAATTTTTGGCAGTATGGTGTAGTGGTTAAGAGTGGTTGGACTCCAGAACTATTATTGAATCACTTTATCAATTATGTATGCATTCTAATACTAATGAATGTAAGTGACTAATGGATTATATTTACTTTGTGGAAGGATATATAAAGATATGCTAGATAAAGTAACTGACAGTGTTACCGACTCTATTCTTATTCATATAGTTGTAAAATAGTATTCTCAGATTAAATTTCAGAATTTAGAGTAGAAAGCCAGGCAAAGCAAGAAAGATAGTTCAAAGGCTCTTTGAAACTCAATTTAGATGAAAACTAAGACACATTTTACATTGAGGACAAAATCAAGACCTTAGGGATTGATTTGGATAGGGTTGGGACCGGCAATGAATTATACATTTTTAACCAAATCCAGGAAACATTGAGGGATATCGAGCATCACTTTTTTTACCCGACAAAGGCAGCTGTATGCTCCCTCCGCTACCTTGGAATACTGCCACACTACAGAGTAAGAGCCAAATATCTCACATCTCTGTCATCCATTAAGCAACGTCGTTTATTTATGTTAGCACGTCTTAACCTCTGGGAGATACCTTCAGATCCCCAAACAACAGAGACTATGCCGTTGTGGTTGTGGATCTCCTGAAACCATATCCCATATTCTCCTGGAATGTCATCTTCATAGCAGCCCGTGTATGATTTTAATTTATCCTTTGCTGCTTCCAAGGCTTCATTATTCTAAATTCCAGACCACTTGTTTTTTGCTGAGTGACTGTAGTCCATCGATTACCTTGGCCGTGGCCAAGTTTTTGGAAAACATTTTAAATACCAATATTTAAATGTTTCAATGTAAATAATCTGCAATCTTTTATGCCATTAAAGGTTAAACTGAACTGAACTGAACAATATAAACTATATGGATATAGCTATAGATATGTGTGTGGTGAAAGTGCCATCAAGTTGCAGCTGACTTATTGGCAACCCAGAAGGATTCTCATGGCAGCAGACTAACAGAGGTAGTTTGCCATCGCTTTCCTCTTCATAGTGACCCTGGACCTCCACAGTGGTCTCCCATCCAAGGACTAGTCAGGGTCATTTCTGCTTCTCTTCCATGATCTGATGAGATTGAACTAGCCAGACCATCCAGGTCAGGGTAAGAGATGTTCAGAGGTGGTTTGCCATTGCCTGCCTCTCCATAGTGACCCCGGTATCCCTTTGGTGATCTCCCATCCAAGGACTAATGAGGACCAATCCTGTTGAGCCTCTGAGATCCGACAAGATCAAACTAGTCTAGACCATCTAAGGCCGAGCATAACTGTAGATATAGATATATAAACAATAGGGCAGTGGTGGCGAACCTATGGCACTCCAGATGTTCATGGACTACAATTTCCCATCAGCCCTTGCCAGCATGGCCAATTGGTGGCATGTAAGGGAGGGGAGGGAGGAGGAGGGTGGCATGCAAGGGAAGGGGAGGGAGGGCCAATTGGCCACGCTGGCAGGGGATGATGGGAATTGTAGTCCATGAACGTCTGGAGGGTCGCAGGTTGCAGACACCTGGTTTAGGGGCTCTGCTGATTCTTCTACTTTGGAAGGGAGTTTTTTGTTTTTAGAACCCGTGAGCACCTTCAGGAGCATATTTGGACGAAAACCAATTCCAACAGTAGAAGAGTCCCGTTTGCCATTTTACTCTATGGGCTAGAACACATTTCTGCGTGGGAGATTTACTCACAAGTAATCCCAGACGTCCTCTCCAGATAGTGAATGTATAGAACACCCCGTTTTGAACTATTTTCATACCGACTTCGCGAGCCAGTGCTAGCAGAGTGGATAAGCACGTGTCTTTAATCTACCACTGTTGGTGGTTAAAACTGCCATCAGGTCCACAGCCGACTTATGGTAACACTGCAGGGTTTTCAAAACAACCAATAAAAAGTGTGGTTTGCCACTGCCATATCTCTGTGTAGCAAGCGGTTAATTTCCTTGGTGGTCTCCCACCCAAGTACTAACCAGGGCTAATCCTGCTTAGCTTTCAAGATCTGACAAGATCATGCTAGCCTGGGCTATCCAGGGTGGGGCCTAGCTCTGTTCATTCTATATTATTCTAGGCTTAGTTTTACTATTTCCCCTGGCACATTCCTTCTCTGTATGTAGAAACCTTTTTTTCAGGAAAGAATCTGCCCTCATTTAAACCTTCGCTTGGAATTAGAAGTGGTGCGGTCCAGACCGAGCATTGCAATGCAGTTTTTACACAGAGGCGAATCAATTGCTGTCATCCTTATGCGAGAGTTTCCCATTCTAACCTGCGGGAAGAAAGCAAAACAGGGCGACAGAACACGTGCAGAGGTGGGATCCAGCGGGTTCTCACCAGTTCCCGAGAGTGGGTTACTAATTATTTGTGTGTGCCGAGAGGGGGGGCGGGGTTACTAACTGGGTCTGCTTTTCCGTTAGAAATCCCATTAGGTCCAAAAATCATAAAGTCCTGTTGTTTCCTATGTGGCTGGTCAGCGAAGGTAGAAAACGGGATGATTGTCCCTGTTGGGCTGTTTTAAAAACATGTTTATGGTAAAGTTCCTTGTTTAAGGAAAGTATCCTTCTTTTGATTTCTGGAAACAAAATTAAGTATTTGAAAGTATTCAGTATTTGACAGGCAGTCAATTAGAGGAGAAGCAGTTGTTTCTGTTGGCTGTAGACGATAGGACTTGCTATAATGAGTTTAAATTATGGACAGAAAGATACCAGCTGGAAATTAGGAACTTTTTTTTCACAATAAGAGTTTTTACAGTAACAGAGAAATTATTAATGCCCTGCCCCCGGAATGCCCGGCCACGCCCCTGTTGTGCCCCGCCCAGGCCCATTGGCGCTACACCACTGTTTGAATCCCACCACCATGGGAACCTGTTACTAAAATTTTTGGATCCCACCACTGAACACGTGTATTAAGTGCTTCATTGTGAGGGTTTTCTTTCTTTCTTTTCTCCTTTTCCCCCCTGTTGTGAAAAACTCCTTGCCGTCCTTTTCCCATTGTTTCTCTCCCCCCCCCCCCACTAAGGGTAACTTTCGGTCCAGTTGCGACCTTTCAAAACACTCAGAGGTCACGGGAAATGTATCTTTAAAGTCGTTCTGAAGGCTAGTTATCAATGGGCGACTGCAGCTTCAGAAGTTTGAAGGAAATACTTTGTGAGCAGATTTAGACGCATTCCTTTTCCCCTCCTCCTCCTCCTCCTGCAAACATGCAACCTGGACAGAAAGAAACACACTCTTGTAGCATAATGTGGGCCGGGCACTCGCTCACCAGAGCTCTACATCACTGTGGTACGATCTCTTTTTACATTTATTATTCATGAACTCACACTAAGAGGATTGTTTTGAGTGGGAGGGGCCCTGGAGCATTTGGACGGTTTTCATAAAATGGAACTACGGTAGAATAAACTATTATGGACATTGGAAGAAGGGGAGGGGCGGACTGGGGAATAGAGAAAAACACCACCACAAAGGAAAGGGGCCAGCAATCGCACGCTACATGGCAGCAAACAAGCCATTGATCAGAGAGGGGCGGTGGGAATAATTCGAAGTGAAGTACAGCCAGAGTCCGCACTTTAAGGAGGCCAAACAGCTGACAAGCACATGTATTGAGAACCAGTGTGGTGTAGTGGTTAAGAGCAGGGGCACTCTAATCTGGAGAACCGGGTTTGATTCTCAGCTCTGCCGCTTGAACTGAGGAGGCTTATCTGGTGAACTAGATTAGCTTGTGCACTCCAACACACGCCAGATGGATGACCCTGTCACAGCTTTTCGGAGCTCTCTCAGCCCCACCCACCTCACAGGGTGTTTGTTGCGCTGGGGAAGGGAAAGGAGATTGTAAGCTCCTTTGAGTCTCCTTACAGGAGAGAAAGAGGGGTATAAATACAAACTACTCCTCCTCCTCTTCTTCTTTTTCTCCAGTAATTCCTCCATCCTGCTCAGTGCTTTAGTTGTTGTTTTGATGTTTTTGTATACCGTATATACTCATGTATAAGTCAAATTTTTCAGCACATTTTTAATGCTGAAAAAGCTCCCTTCGACTTATATGCGGGTCATTAAATTTTTTTGTGTTTTTACTTTTCCGGCAAGCAGGGGGCGCAGTTTTCATGTTAGCAACACCAAATTTTCAGGGTACCCTCAGAAGACACTCCTGATGATACCAGCCAAGTTTGGCAAAGTTTGGTTCAGGGGGTCCAAAGTTATGGACTCCCAAAGGAGGTGCCCCCATTCCCCATTGTTTTCAATGGGAGCTATTAGTAGATATGGCTACCCTTTTGAGGGTCCATAACTTTGGATCCTCTGAACCAAACTTCACCAACCCTGGGTGGTCTCATCAGGAGAGTCTCTTTATGATACCAGCCAGGTTTGGTGAAGTTTGGGTCAGGGGATCCAAAGTTATTGATCCCCAAAAGGGTGCCCCATCCCCCATTGTTTACAATGGAAGCTAATAGTAGATTTTCCATTTCCGATAATATCCCTCTTAAAATCTAAGTTGAGTTACATTTGGACATACAGATGATGATGAGGAATCCAGTTTTGAAGGATTTTAACTCTTGTGTTTTAGCTTGGTTGCTGATTGAGCTAAGGTTTGTGTACTTTTAAAGTTATTGTTGATACCATATTGTTCTTGTTGACCCTCTTTTCCATTTACAGAGCCAGTTTACTGTTTTTCTTTGAAATAAATATTCAAAAACATTTAACCTACTGATGCCTCAATTGATGTAATTTTATTGGTATCTATTTTTATTTTTGAAATTTACCAGCAGCTGCTGCATTTCCTACCCTCGACTTATACGCGAGTCAATAAGTTTTCCCAGTTTTTTGTGGTAAAATTAGGTACCTCGACTTATATGCGGGTCGACTTATACACAAGTATATACGGTACATCTTAGCTTTTATTTTAATCATTTTAATGCGGCGCGGTTGTTCTTCTTTAGTTGCTTGTAATGGGTTTGAAAAGTGATTGAAATATGAATTTTTTAACGTGATTGTAGTATGCTTGTAGCTTGAATGTTCTGTATTGCGAGGGTAGAAAGGTGGGATATAAATGTTGTAAAATAAAATAAATATATACTTCACCAAAGAGATTTTGGGGAAGACATAAGGAGATACAGGGGCACAGGTCAATAGCAACCAGAGATCTTCTTTGACCCTGCTGCCCGTCATCTGCTAAATCAAAATCAACACCCTTAACATGATTGAATTTATTTTTTCTCTCCTTGCCAGACATTCCTTTCCATTTTCACTTTTCAGCTCCAGTATGGGAGTAGCTCTTCAGAATACTAACAATGGGGTCCTTTGTTCGCCTTCTGGCTCTTCGTCTTCTAAAGATCTCTTGTTCCATTCTGCCAGGACAAAGAATTTATTAGGAAACCTTTAATGAAGTTGGGGGGGGGGGGGAGAGCAAATGAGAAAGAAGGTCGCCTTATGATTCCCAGGACATCGCCATAAAACCATCAGTGCAGAGAGGACTTAACATTCTTTCAGCAATATGATTAAGGAAGGCCGTGTCATTAATGAGCAATAACTTGACGGCTTTTGCTGTAATTAGCTGAGGTTCTGCAGGAAACAGGGTTCGTTGTAGAGTTGCTTCGTTTTCAGAGGACATGACAATAAAACGTAGCTTGATGGGCAATCCTTGTGTATCATTCTTGAGTTCTTTTATACCTAGCTCTCAAGCAAACATGGTGAAGTGCCCAGTCTCAAGATGTACCCCAGGAGGGGTCAACATAAGAACATAAGAACATAAGAACTAGCCTGCTGGATCAGACCAGAGTCCATCTAGTCCAGCTCTCTGCTACTCGCAGCGGCCCACCAGGTGCCTTTGGGAGCTCACATGCAGGAGGTGAAAGCAATGGCCTTCTGCGGCTGCTTCTCCCGAGCACCTGGCATTTGCAATCTGAGATCAAGGAGGATCAAGATTGGTAGCCAGAGATCGACTTCTCCTCCATCAATCTGTCCAAGCCCCCTTTAAAGCTATCCAAGTTAGTGGCCATCACCACCTCCTGTGGCAGCATATTCCAAACACCAATCACACGTTGCGTGAAGAAGTGTTTCCTTTTTTTAGTCCTAATTCTTCCCCCCAGCATTTTCAGTGGATGCCCCCTGGTTCTAGTATTGTGAGAAAGCGAGAAAACATCTGGCAGGACTTGGCCAAATCTGAGTTGTGGCATCTACCCTCCCCAGTTAGGATTGCCTGGTACCTCCCGGCTTCCAGCTGAGAGTGGTGAGGGGCAGGGGGGAATGGACCACTAGTAGCATCCTTCTATTTTACCGCACTGTGGTGTCCCTGCCAGCACCTTCTTGATTCCAGCACACTGTCTCTCTCCTGAATTGTATTCCACTTCATCTGCACTGATCTATATTCTGGCCCCTTCCGTGTCAGGTCCATGCCTGTCAGTGCTTAGATGTCTTGCTGTGTGGGAATTGCAAATGTTTCCTGTAAATGCTTTCCTGTTTCCCTCTCCCCTCCCTGGCAATTCCCTGGCGCCAGCCCTCCTGCAGGAAGGTGCGAACGTTCCCAGGTCTCTTGAAGCTCTGTAGTGCAAATGGCATACACTTTGGAAACACATTTGGTGGGAATCAAATGGGGGGCGGGGGATTGAAGGATATATTCGCTGGATCTAAGCGGGAGAGCTTAGATTCAGCTTTCTCTGTTACTCTACGCATTGTAGAAATAAACTGCTTCAGGACTTTCCTACAGTCTCTGTTATTTCCACGTTCGAGAGCCTGACATTCCGCACATGCAGAATAATGCACTTTCAATCCACTTTCAATGCACTTTGCAGCTGGATTGTATGGTGCAGAACAGCAAAAGCCACTTGCAAACAATTGTGAAAGTGCATTAAAAATGCATTATTTTGCTTGTGCAGAAGGGGCTGCAATGCTGCAATGCTGATGGCAAACATATGATCTGGCTCTTAGGAACTCTGCAGGTTAAAGTTGTTTCCAAAAGTTGTAAATGCAGTTTTTTCCCTTTCAGATCCTCTTAAAGTGGTTTAGAAGGCCTTGAATGGGGAAGGGAGGGGAAATGTCAGCCTTAGAATGATCAAAGAGCCGAGGCAATCTTTTACAAAGCTTGGTTCAAAAGCCAAATTAATTCAGGTGCCCAATTTGTGCCGTCTAAAATTATCCCCCTTTGCAGAGGGATCAAGTTTGATAGTGTTGTTAGTCTGAATGACAGCGTGTGCTATTGTTACGGAGAATTTCCACACAAAAAAAAGGAAGAAATTCGAACAAGGTGGTTGACAGTAAGCAGTTTTTATTGAATACACGGCTGCAGGCGTGGACAGAGGGCACCTAGGGTGCGGTCTCTGAAATCTGTCGTAGCACAACTTATTTATAGCATCCTGTCCTGTCCATCCGTCCAATCTCGATTGACACAGAAGGCTCACAATCTCCTATCACAGTGATGGCGAACCTTTTCGAGACCGTGTGCCCAAATTGCAACCCCAAACCCACTTACTTATTGCAAAGTGCCGATAAGGCAATTTTAACCTGAATACTGAGGTTTTAGTTTAGAAAAAACGGTTGACTCCAAGGCGTGCATTACTCGGGAGTAAGCTTGGTGAAGCAACTGTGCAACACTTCGAATGGGTGAATCACGACCCTAGGAGGGTTTACTCAGAAGCAAGCCCCATTGCCAGCAACCGAGCTTACTTCCAGGTAAAGGATCGCGCTTTAGGTCTTAGGTTTAATGCTAATAATCTCCCTGAAATAATTACACTATTATCACACTGGGGGCCTGGCAGGGGAAGGGGGAAGTGTGTGGGGGGAGAGGGAAGTAAAACTTTCACTTTCCGAAACCCAATAATTTTCCATCCGCCCACATGACGAACTCTGTGCGCGAGTGCCCACAGAGAGGGCTCTGAGTGCCACCTCTGGCACACGTGCGATAGGTTCGCCACCACTGTCCTATCACAATCTCTAAACCACTCCTTTTTCTTATAAGGTGCGAACAGAGCATTAATTTTAGCTGAATCGTCTATGCACATACATATATTGCAAACACACTTGTTTTTCAGAAATATGTCCATATATGGCACATCTTTCCTATTGTGTTAATAGCTGACCGTTATACTTATTTTCCCCATATCTTGCTTGCTTCATTATCTTATGACTTACTTCCTCTTTTATTAGCTGATGTGGACCTGCAACTATTAATATTCCCCTTACAACAGGCTGACCAGACGTCCCGTTTTTGGCGGGACAGTCCTGCCTTCAAACAACGTATCCCGCGTCCCGCGGGTTATTTAAATTGTCCCAATTTTGGGGAGGCTGCCGCACTGCCTTCTGGGGCGCAAGGCAGTGCGGCAGCCTTCTGCGTGCGCGGCCGCAGGAGCACAGCCTTCTGGGGCTTGCCGTTTCCCGCCCTGTGACATTCTTCCTTACAGAGCTCAAGGCGGCTTACAGAACTATTTTAATCAAACGCAGTCCTATTAATTTTTACAACTGTTCCACATTGATGTGAGGTACTACATGTTGCATTTCTTCCCTCTAATATATGTCACTCCTTCCTGGCCCGTTTCAATGCATTGCCAATTGCTGATCTTTTGGGAAGTGTTTCTAACAGGCAAACTCTATGCTGGGGATAATTAGGAAAGGAGTTGATAATAAAACTGCAAGGATTGTCATGCCCTTATATAAAGCCATGGTGCGACCACACTTGGAGTACTGTGTTCAGTTCTGGTCGCCACATCTCAAAAAGGATATCGAAGAGATAGAAAAAGTGCAGAGAAGGGCAACAAGGATGATTGAGGGACTGGAGCACCTTCCTTATGAGGAGAGGCTGCAGCGTTTGGGACTCTTTAGTTTGGAGAGGAGACATCTGAGGGGGGATAGGATTGAAGTCTATAAAATTATGCATGGGGTAGAAAATGTTGACAGAGAGACACTTTTCTCTCTTTCTCACAATACTAGAACCAGGGGGCATTCATTGAAAATGCTGGGGGGAAGAATTAGGACTAATAAAAGAAAACACTTCTTCACACGACGTGTGATTGGTGTTTGGACTATGCTGCCACAGGAGGTGGTGATGGCCACTAACCTGGATGGCTTTAAAAAGGGCTTGGATAGATTTATGGAGGAGAAGTCGATCTATGGCTACCAGTCTTGATCTGCCTTGATCTCAGATTGCAAATGCCTTAGCAGACCAGGTGCTCAGGAGCAGCAGCAGCAGAAGGCCATTGCTTTCACCTCCTGCACGTGAGCTCCCAAAGGCACCTGGTGGGCCACTGCGAGTAGCAGAGAGCTGGACTAGATGGACTAGTCTGATCCAGCAGGCCAGTTCTTATGTTCTTATGTTCATGTGCTCAAAGGATTTGTTTTTGAGATCTCGAGGTGACTGAAATCCCACATACTTTTTCTTCACATACAAATTCTATGGCCAGTTCCGCACAGCCAATGTATAATGGGTTGCAGTTAGTTGTTAGACTTTCCCTAACTGCTTGGAGAACGGGGGGGGGGGGGGGGGGGGCATTGCTGGCAAGTTGCAGCCGAGATACAGTGACCTGTAAGATTTTCAAGGAACGACGTTCAGAAATAGTTTGCTATTGCCTGACTCTACATAGTGACCCTAGATTTTCCTAGTGGTCTCCCATCCAAATGCTGACCAGTGCCAACCCTGCTTAACTCCCGAGATCGGATGAAATCAGGCTAGTCTGGGCCATTCAGGTTGGAGGACTAACACTTACTTAATCTTCTATCCGCAAATGAAAATCACGTCTCCCTGGCCGTCTCCCTGGAGCAGCAGTGGCGTAGGAGGTTAAGAGCTCGTGTATCTGATCTGGAGGAACCGGGTTTGATTCCCAGCTCTGCCACCAGAGCTGTGGAGGCTTATCTGGGGGATTCAGATTAGCCTGTGCAGTCCCACACACGCCAGCTGGGTGACCTTGGGCTAGTCACAGCTTCTTGGAGCTCTCTCAGCCTCACCCACCTCACAGGGTGTTTGTTGTGAGGGGGGAAGGGCAAGGAGATTGTCAGCCCCTTTGAGTCTCCTGCAGGAGAGAAAGGGGGGATATAAATCCAAATTCTTCTTCTTCTTCTTC
This sequence comes from Sphaerodactylus townsendi, assembly GCF_021028975.2. Lineage (NCBI taxonomy): Eukaryota > Metazoa > Chordata > Lepidosauria > Squamata > Sphaerodactylidae > Sphaerodactylus > Sphaerodactylus townsendi. The sequence continues at coordinate 12,625,591 of NC_059431.1, read as the reverse complement.
TTCTTCTTCTTCTTCTTCTTCTTCTTCTTCTTCTTCTTCTTCTTCTTCTTCTTCTTCTTCTTCTTCTTCTTCTTCTTCTTCTTCTTCTTCTTCTTCATTGCCAAATGTACCTCGGCGACACTAAAAATCTGAGCTACTGCCCTTAATTCAGTGCTTACTTATGTATGCAGTGATTCTGTGGCTGTTTTAATTTGATACTTTAAGTTAGGCATTCAATATTTACTTCTCGTATATTTCAATCATCATTACATTGTTCTGCCTAAAAGACCATGTTCTATGTAGACTTCCTTGAATAAATGCAAATATGTTTTATTTGTTGTGTGTAAAATCTTAAACGTTACAAGTAAATAAGAAGAAATTGCAACCACTCCTGACCCTATGTCAACTGTACCCATAGAATGAGCCATTGCACAGTGGCAGATAGATAGTGGCATTCTCCAGTTGCACAGTGGCAGATAGGAAGGTGCTCCAAAGGGTGATCACTACTGCACAGAGGATTATCGGCTGCCCTCTCCCCTCCTTGGAAGAACTCTATCATTCCCGAAGCCTAAAGAAAGCCCAAAATATTCTGAGAGACCCGTCTCATCCAGCACACTCCCTTTTTGAACTGTGACCATCCGGCAGACGATACAGGTCTATCAAAACTAGGACCAAGAGGCTTAGAGACAGCTTCTACTCTAGAGCTGTGGCTATGCTGAACTCCGGGGCTTCGTGTTGATGTGTTTGGGGCTGTGTAGGGATGGGTGGAGGAAGGGGAAAGTGAGGATGGGGTATGAGTCTGAAATTGTGTGCATCGAGGAATGCTGCTGTAAATTTCATTGTGCGTGCACAATGACAATAAAATGCTTATGCTTATGCATTGTATTCATGCTATGGTATGTTTTGTTTTGGTGTGGGCGGGGGACTTAGGAGTAGCCATTTTTTAATTGTACTTCAGAGTCTTTGCAAAATCGAAAACACGCACAACAACAGAAGTTCACAAAATGATGAAGTATTTGTGCCATAAAGATTACCAGTTTCTTATATCAAGTACTAACCCTAAAACCCTAAAAACAATTTTCCTGCACTCGGTCATTAAGCATCAAAATGACAACAAACCTCCAGAGTAACTGCTGATAAAAGTCTCGCTTTTCTCTATTGATTCTTATTTTAACAGTCCTTAACCTTTAAGACCACTAGTTATCCATTTATGTTTCTCCTGTCCAAAATCTCTTTCAAGGGTTTCATGCTATGGCATGCTGTTATTTTAAGGCATTTGTAAAATCGTAACCTGGCATAGCCCATAGCAACTTTCTCAAGCAAAGGCTGAAATCCATCCAAGGCTTTCTTCATGCAGAACTGTACCCTTCCAACAAAGCTATCGCTCTGGGTGGCCTCTGATCTGAAGGTCGGACGGTTTAACCAACTCATCTCCAAGACTGGAAGCCGTTCTCTTGGCAAAGAGCCTCATTACTGCCTCATTAGCATGCACTGTTATTATGACAAGAAAGCAGCTGGAGGGGCTCTCCAAAGGGGCCTCTGACGCTTCTAATTGTAAATCTAGTTATAAGACTGCAGGCTCCGAGCTGGTAACAATCTACCCTGCGAGCAGTGATCAAGTAACCTGGCTATCACAGTTGCCAGCAATGTCAATAACTATTGTGGTGAGAAGAGAAAATTTGTACCCGCCAGGCTGAAGCCTAAAAAATCACAAGGAATTTGATAGCATCGTAGCAGTGTTGAAAAATTATTTCAAAGCAATTTTGTACGATACAGGTACATATAAGGTGACCAGACGGTCACCTTTGTGATCCGGGATGGGGAAGAGGCCGCGCGCGCGTGCAGCCGCAGAAGCGCACTGCCTTCTGGGGCTTGCCGTTTGCCGCCCTGTCACAGAGTGGCAAACGGCAAGCCCCAGAAGGCCGGGCACTCCAGCAGCCGGGCACGCGGGAGGCTGCCGCACTGCCTTGCGCCACAGAAGGCAGTGTGGCAGCCTCCCAAAAATCGGGACAATTTGCAGAACCCACGGGACGCGGGACAAATTGTTTAAAGGCGTGACGGTCCCGCCAAAAGCGAGACGTCTGGTCAACCAAGGTACATAGGAACACATTAATTTTTTTTCTTTTTTAACACAATAACAGCAACAGCTAGCCAGAATCTAGATAATTACTGGCCTCGCTGCTTCCTGCGCCTCATTAAGTTGCTGAGCTGAAATCACTTATTGTTACCTGGCAAACAGCGGTAACAGTTACATTGGAAGAAACTAACCAGAAGCTGCTCTGAACTCTTTTTGGGACATCAGAGTATAAACAAATCAGTCAGGGGAAGGGCACACCCTGTTGGTTTCCTTCCTGTCATAGAGAAACCTCATCAGAAAGAGGTTGCAACCCTAAAGGTTTATTGTCACACAACACTGCACTTGCCAAATACTGCAGTTTTAAAGGGAGCAGCCATCTTTGGCTATTGCTGACCAAATAAACAGGATTTTGCAGCACCTTGGAGTTTTTCCCCCAGCATAAGAACATAAGAACATAAGAACTGGCCTGCTGGATCAGACCAGAGTCCATCTAGTCCAGCACTCTGCTACTCGCAGTGGCCCACCAGGTGCCTTTGGGAGCTCACAGGCAGGAGGTGAGAGCAATGGCCTTCTGCTGCTGCTGCTGCTCCCGAGCACCTGGTCTGCTAAGGCATTTGCAATCTGAGATCAAGGAGGAGCAAGATTGGGAGCCATAGATCGACAGAATTATTCCACCGGGCCTTTGGTGAGGCCGGCCGCGGTTTTACTGCCCCCCACTGAAATGCTGCCGAATTTCCATCGTTGTCATCTTGGTTGGGCCTGCTATGATTCCATCTGGGCCCACCTGCTCCCTCCCTTCCTTCTTGCATTTTTCTCTTGCTTTTAGCCTTAGGAACGGGCGCCTGTTTGAACTGTTTTATACTGTTTTGTATTGTTGAATAGCTTGGATCGTTCTAAAATTATTTTTAAATTATTTGTAACTGCTGCCGGAGTTTTAATGTTTAAGTTATGCTGTTGAGTTGCTGTTAATAACAGCCATGTTGTTGAGCCGCCTCGAGCCCTCCGGGGAAGAGGCGGCCTATATAAATCTAAAATATAAATAAAATAAATAAAAAAATAAAATAAACCTGTCCAAGCCCCTTTTTAAAGCTATCCAGGTTAGTGGCCATCCCCACCTCCTGTGGCAGCATATTCCAAACACCAATCCCACGTTGCGTGAAGAAGTGTTTCCTTTTATTAGTCCTAATTCTTTCCCCCCAGCATTTTCCATGTATGCCCCCTGGTTCTAGTATTGTGAGAAAGAGAGAAAAATGTCTCTCTGTCAACATTTTCTACCCCATGCATAATTTTATAGACTTCAATCCTATCCCCCCTCAGACGTCTCCTCTCCAAACGAAAGAGTCCCAAACGCTGCAGCCTCTCCTCATAAGCATAAACGTATGTGGACTAGAATTCATTTCTTCAGATGGCTCTTCATGAGGAAGACACATACGTAAGGTTATGAAGAAAAAAACATTAAAACAGTGGGGTTAAAGAGCCACGAAAGGCCAGATGACGTACAAGTCAAGATGTACTTATGTAAAACTCAATTGTAATCAAGGAAAAGTACAGAGAACATTCATGATAGCTTCAATTGATTAATTAATTTCGTTTTACCCCATCTTTTCTCCCAGTAGGGACCCAAAGGGGCTTTTATTGTCTCCCCTCTGTTTTATCCTCACAACGACACCATGAGGTAAATTAGGCAGAGAGCATGTGGCTGGCCCAACGTCACCCAGCGAACTTTCACCATGGCAGAGTGGAGATTCGAACCCGGGCCTTCCAGATTCTCATCCGGCACTATATTACACTACTGGGATGACTCAGTTTCCCTGGTTCTACTAGGCTGGAAACCCCTTTGAAGACTGAAAGCTCAAAGCTTTTAAAGGGAAAGGAGCTTGTAAGCCACCTTGAGTCTCCTTACAGGAGAGAAAGGTGGGGTATAACCAGAGGTGAGATCCAGCAGGTTCTCACCAGTTCCTGAGAGGGGGTTACTAATTATTTGTGTGTGCCGAGAGGGGGTTACTAATTGGGTCCGCTTTTCCGTTAGAAATTCCATTAGGCCCAAAAATCATAATGTCCTGTTGTTTCCTATGTGGCTGGTTAGCGAAGGTAGAAAACGGGATCATTCTCCCTGTTGGGCTGTTTTAAAAACATGTTTTAGAAATATGGTAAAGTTCCTTGTTTAAGGAAAGTCTCCTTCTTTTGATTTCTAGAAACAAAATGAAGTATTTGAAAGTATTCAGTATTTGACAGGCAGTCAATTAGAGGAGAAGTAGTTGTTTCTGTTGGCAGTAGACGATAGGACTTGCTATAATGAGTTTAAATTACGGACAGAAAGATACCAGCTGGAAATTAGGAACTTTTTTTTACAGTAAGAGTTTTTTTTACAGTAACAGAGAAATTATTAATGCCCCGCCCCCGGAATGCCCAGCCATGCCCCATCATGCCCCTCCCAGCCCCATTGGCGCTACGCCACTGTTTGAATCCCACCACCATGGGAACCTGTTACTAAAATTTTTGGATCCCACCACTGGGTATAACCTCCTTCTCCTCTTCTTCTTGACTAGTAAGAGTTCCCAAAACTGCTTTATTGTGCATTTTAAACAGGTATGGGTGTGCTGGAAGGGTTATCAGTCCTGGGTTGGGAGATACCGGAGATTTGGAGGGTGGGACCTGAAGAGAACAGGGGTTTTTTTGCAGGGGGGGGGCGGGGGGGAGGCAACTCAGCAGAGTATTAGGCCATACAGTTCACCTTCCAAAGCATCCATTGTCTCCAGAGGAACACAACTCTATTGTCTGGAGATCAGATGTAATTCCAGGAGATCTCCAGGCCCCACCTGGAAGTGGGCAACCCTAGGTGTATGGGATCATGGCACAGAAGGGGCTGAACAGACTCACTGCTAGACTACATGCTTTGCGGTTAGGTGGTTCTAGGTTCAGCATCTCCCGTTAAAGGATCTCAAGATAATGGTCGAAGGTTTTCACGGCCGGAATCACCCAGTGTGGTGGGGTTTCCGGGCTGTATGGCCACGTTCCAGTAGCATTTTCTCCTGACGTTTCGCTTGTCAGATGAAAATGCTACTGGAACACGGCCGTACAGGCCGGAAACCCCACCACACTCTGGATCTCAAGGTAACAGGGCCTGCCTCCTATGACCCTGAAGATCTGGTGCCAGGCAGAATCTTGAGTGAGACGTTCTGATGCTTTGGTTTCCTATGTTCAGACTCGGAGGAGGGGGATTGCAGAAATGTAATAATATTTTGTCTCTCTTTCTCTCTCTGTGCTGTCAATTGCGAACACTGTCTCCGGCTAAGGGATTCAAGGCTGCCGCTTGCCAGGATACTGAGAATGGAGATCTGTGCTGTTTTTGCTTCAACTGTGCTTCGCAAGTCACCCGATGTCAGGGGCTGTTGCTATGGGGAAACGGGATTTACTCAAGACTCAATCTTTTTTTTTTTAACTTCCCTGAAATGAATAGACCTCCCTGTACATGGAGATGGGGGGGGGGGGAGTGAAGCAGACCCCCAAAAGATGTTTCCCTTATAACACCATTTAATTACGGTTATATGCATATCCAAAACTACTGCTTTATTGTGCCTGACATTTAAACTTAAGGAAAGGTGACTGTAGGACCTGTTTCTTGCAAGGGAAATTATCTCCATCTCTTCTTTTCCCCATCTTCCTTTTTGCCCCCAGGATTAGCTGGAATGTTTGCCTTGCTTTGAATAGAATATAAAGACCCCACGGTCCCATCCCCCCCCCTCCGCCCGCCCCCGCTTCTTCCTATTCATCTAATTCTTTACATTTCAGGCTTTATGGGATCCATTTGAGCTTTTTGTTTTGGTTTTCTTTTTACTCTGAAAAGATGGCAAAAAACGGGAAGGGGGGAAGAATCCGTCTGCCTCAAAACATCCCTTTGAAGCCCATTGAACGCAATGATTCCCTCGCTTGGAGGCTTGGGGGTTGCCAACTGACCTGAAATAAATAGCTGTCCTGCTCCTGTGCTCATCATGACAGCCTGATGGGTGAAACGTCTGCTGGCGATGCTTTGTAGGAACTTTAATTCGTTATGATCCCCTTGGGTGTGTTTTTTCCTCTGCTGGGAAAAAGCACGTTAGCAGAGACTGGCAAATGGGTTGGCAACCTAAACGGAGGGCTCCTGCGCCTGACAATGAGCCAGCTGCTACCGCTTGATAGGGCAGCATACTGATTAACGCTGTGATTGATTGCTTTAATGGAGGGCACAATTGAGGCCGAAGTTAAGGGCTTTTGAGTTGAATGGGAAACATGGCCGGAGCACCCCACCTTCCTAAGCAACCATTTTCATCAGAGGAAGTGATCTTTGTAGAGGTTAGCTGCAATTCCTGGTCCCACCTGGGCGCTGACATCCCTAGGTGAGCAACAGTGGGGGTCTTTAGGAGCAGCAGTGGCGTCGGAGGTTAAGAGCTCGTGTATCTAATCTGGAGGAACCGGGTTTGGTTCCCAGCTCTGCCGCCTGAGCTGTGGAGGCTTATCTGGGGAATTCAGATTAGCCTATGCCCTATGTACTCTCACACATGCCAGCTGGGTGGCCTTGGGCTAGTCACAGCTCTACGGATCTCTCTCAGCCCTACCTACCTCACAGGGTGTTTGTTGTGAGGGGGGAAGGGCAAGGAGATTGTCAGCCCCTTTGAGTCTCCTGCAGGAGAGAAAGGGGGGATATAAATCCAAACTCCTCCTCCTTCTCCTCCTCTTCTTCTCCTCCTCCTCCTCTTCTTCTCCTCCTCCTCCTCCTCCTCCTTCTCCTCCTCCTCCTCCTCCTTCTCCTCCTCCTTCTTCTTTTTCTTCTGTTAGCCCAAAGAGAGTCTGTGAAAAGAACAACACCCTTGCAGGATAAGCGAAGCAGGGTTGCCAACTTCCAACCCTGCAGCCTGGAGATCTCCCAGAATTACAGCAAATCTCTGGACATCAGAGATTAGTCCTCCAGGAGAAAATGGCTGCTTTGAAGGCTGGGCTCCATGGTATTAAACCTTCCTTAGGTCCTTCCTTTCCCTTCCCCTCCCCAAACCCCACCCTCCTCAAATGTCACTCCCAAATCTCCAAGAAATTGCCAACAAATGCAGCACACACTGGAGGAATAAAGTGTCATCTTGGCAGTAGAGCAGGGAGGATCAGACGTGTGTTCTTAATGTGTGGATGTTACCAGAATGTCCCTGCTTTCCTTCCCTTCCTCTCCCCACACCTTGTGAGGCAGGTGGAGCTCTGAGAGAACTGTGACTAGCCCAAGGTTACCCAGCAGGCTTCATGTGGAGGAGTTAGGAATCAAACCCAGTTCTCCAGATTAGAGTCCACCACTCTTAACCACTGCAGCCCACTGCCTCACTACCATCCTACCTTGAAGTGACATCACATTCCCCCAAAGCTTCACCCTCCCTCGGCACCCAGCCCAAAAATTCCTGGCACATCCTAGTTTTGGCAACCCTAACTCTTCTCCCAGACATGGTGTCATACCAAGAATATGGGATTTGAAGAAGAGGAGGAGGAGGAGGAGGAGGAGGAGTTTGGATTTATACCCCACCTTTCTCCCTATAAGGAACCTCAAGGTGGCCTACAAGCTCCTTTCCCTTCCTCTCCCCACAACCAGAGGTGGGATCCAACCAGTTCTCACCACTTCTCTACATGTGGTTACTAATTTTTTCTGAGTGCCAAGAAGGGGTTACTAAAGCAACCTCCCTGCCCAATAGGGACTGGAGGTGCGCGTGTGCGGCGGCGCCACTGTTTGAATCCCACCACCATTCCGAACTTGTCATTAAAATTTTTGGATCCCACCACTGCCCACAACAGACACCTTGTAAAGTAGGTGGGGGTGAGAGAGTTCTGAGAGAACTGTGACTAGAATACAGCAGGAATGTAGGAGCGCAGAAGCTCATCTGGTTCACCAGATAAGGCTCTGCCACTCAGGTGGAGGAGTGGGGAATCAAACCCAGTTCTCCAGATTAGAATCCATCTGCTCTTAACCACTACACCACACTGGCTCTCTCTAGCATATATAATCGTCAGCACCCTTCTCCAATGAAGGCAGAGGGAATAGGGTTTCCAGCGTCCATTTGGGGTCTGGAGTTTTCCTGGAAGTTCAACGGATCTCCCCTTGGAGAAAACGGTTGCTTCGACATCCAGGCTCGATAATATGCCATAGAGTTGTAGGTTAAAGTCTTCCCCAACGTTCCTTCTCCACCAGCACCCCACCTCCAAACCTCCAGGAGTTGGCAACCTGAAGATAGCAAGAGTCCCTTAGTTCAAATGCAGCAGGAACATATTCTGAACTTCTCAACTGCTTGGAGGAAGACCTCGGTGACCCATCTATCTGATTCAGAGCTGATTACAGAAGAACCCAAGGATGATCAGGCTCTGCATCTCCTTGAGAGGAAGGCCAGATCAACTATCTGGCACATTGTGCGAAGGCAGAGAGGAGGAGCATGATGCAACATCAAAGGCGGAGAAGCAGCGCCCTATCTCCTCAGAAGTCCAGCTGGATTCTTGGCAACATTCACTTCCAGCACAGTGTGACCCAACCCTCTGCAGATCCCCTGTCTGGTTGAAAGCGAAGCTCAGCAATCTTAGAGATAGCACGCTCTCTGACCCGAGGGCACGCTGTCCCAAAACTCTGATCCACTGTGGAAGATAAAGCTTTATTGGATGACAAAGGCTTTATGATAAGAACATTGAATCAAAAATGGGAGAAGGAAGGTTTTCTAGACACTGGGAAAACTTAAAATTTAATAGACAGTTGGAAAAACATAAAGATTGAGAAATATATGGAGTTGGAAAGAAAAGTGATATTGAAATGGTATAGAACACCAAAACAACTAGCATGTATGATTAAAGGACTCAGTCCTAAATTCTGGCACTCTGGAGACCAGGAAGCATATTATAGTCATATGTGGACGAAATGTATAGATATAAATCCAAACTCTTCTTCATATATGATTAAAGGACTCAGTCCTAAATGCTGGCACCGTGGAGATCAGGAGGCATATTATAGTCATATGTCGACGGAATGTATAGAGGTGAAAAATTTTTGGACAATCGTAATGTTATATATCGAGAAACTGGTGAAGATTAATATTGGGATAAATAATGACTTAATGTTCATGGGTTTAATGGAGGATAGAAGGGTAGATAAAAAATATAGCTACATGTATAAAATAATGATCAAAGCAGCACATGCAACAATAGCTTTAGGCTGGAAAGAAAAGAAAAAATGGACAATCCAGAAATGGTTGGAATACATCTGGGAACAAGTGACACTGGACATTTTCGATATAACAACAAAAAAATAAACTGTGGCAAGAGAAACAGAGCGAAATTTTGACGATATGGACAATACATGCGGACTGGATGAAAGAAGCTGGAGTCGATGAGGAGATAGGGGAGAAGAGATTACACAGAATGAACTTACTGCTGTTATTATGAAGAAAATTATGAAGAAAATACAGGGGGGGAGGGGAAAGGGGGAACATGTATTGTTTGAAAACGAATGAAGAAGAGCATTAATATAAAATGGAATATTCAAATGATACAATAAAAAAATTAAAAGAATACAGCTTTATTGGCTGAGGAAAGTCCTTCGCCATTAGTCACCCTTTACTGCTCTCAAATACATTAACGCATCTTTCTGAGGAGGAATTCAGTGCTGGAAGACCCAAAACAGGCCCTCGTTGGTGGGTTCCGCACGGGCAAATAGAACGGGTGTGGGACGTTATATAAACTGTTAGGGTGGGGGTGGGGGGGACTTTGCACAGGCCTCATTCCCCAAAACTAGTTTGGCCTGTTTTATTCCCCCTCGACTTGGGATTTTCAGCAATTGCTACACCAGCAGTCTTTTTACACAACCTTAGGTTGGAGGCACTCCCACGCAACGACAACAGACAGGAGACGCTTTATTTCCCTCCCTTTTACCCGTTCACTTTAGCTTCCATGCCGTCCACTGTCAGGGAGAAAACGTGCACTAGCCAGCCTATGCAGGTCACCCAGAACATTGTGGGCAGATTCTCTGAGGGTCTGAAAGCAGAGGTGGGATCCAGCAGGTTCTCACCATTCCCCGAGAGTGGGTTACTCATTATTTGTGTGTGCCGAGAGGGGGTTGCTAATTGGGTCCGCTTTTCCGTCTCCACGCCCTCGCCTCCCCGAGAGGCATCCTGCCTTTGAACGTGAAGGTTCCATATAGCAATTGCGACTAATAGCGTAACTCACTGAACTGGGTTCATCCCTTCCAGGTACTGCAATTCATGGATTCTCAGCCTTTCGTACCTTTTATCTCACCAGTCTCTATCAAAGAACCTGTGTGTTTCACCGTTGCTGTGTTCAGATTTGTGAGTTGGGGCATTTTCTATAATGTGATGATGATTTAGAAAGGACCTGGTGCAAAAAAATTTTTGGGGTCGTGGTGGGGTGGCTGCCCGTGGGGGGGACATCCAACTCAGGTTTTGCCCAGGGCTCAGGTTTGCCTAGGTATGCCTCTGCCCCCTTTGCTGAGGAGGGGCTGGCGAGGGAACCTGTTACTAAAATTTTTGGATCCCACAAGCATGCTTTCTCCTGTGGCAGCGAGTATGATCTACACTACAGCAATATATTCATTATTGCCTGACCATTTCAGGGAGGTTCCTCTTTCTTTTTTAAACTTTGGTGTGTTGCACACGCGCAGCCATGCAGCTGCAGTTGATCATATTATGGGACAATTGACATGGCTGCAGGGGTTCATTTCTGTATGCCTGCGCAACTTTGCACGTGTGTCAGGAAAAAAAATTAAAAGAGAGAAGTGTCTCCGTGCGAAGGTGCGAAAGCAACACAGATTGTTTGCATGGATTCCAGTCACTGCCTGAATGAGTGAAGGGTACACAAGCGAAGGAGAAAAAGGAATAGGGGTTGTTTAAACACACACACACACACACACACACACATATGGTGTGTGGAATCCAACATTGTATCAAAATGAGAACAAGTGGAATAACAGAATCATATCACATTTGTAAAATGTTGCAAATGACCTGGAAACTATACAGTCCTCTGCACCTTGCAGGCCCTTTCCACGTAACCAAAATAAAACATTTTGAGGCAGGAAATAAAACATGTCCTCCTAGGAGTTCCACATAGCCCTTCAGGGGTTGGGCGGTTAATCAAATAATAATAATAATAATAATAATAATAATAATAATAATAATAGTTCCCCCATGTTTTATTTCCAGCCTTAAGACATTTTAAATACATTCTTTATTTTAACCATTCTTTTACTGAAACGTTTTCGAAATGTTTTGATTTGCTGGGCATATCTCTTTAAAACATTTCCCACATCTCTCTGCACTCCCTGGACTTCTTCCTCAGCGCCCTTTTCTGAGCTTGCTCTGTCATCTCGCCTGATTAGTTTCGTCAGTTTTCTTTAAATTGTTGAATCTTTCAAATGTTGTGTGCACGACCTATGGAGAATCGCAGCACAAGGCTTTGAAGCATCAAAGCTATGAATCCAGACAGAATCCAAACATGCAAACCCTGGAATGATCACAAAATGGAGCAGCAGTGGCGTAGGAGGTTAAGAGCTCGTGTATCTTATCTGGAGGAACTGGGTTTGATTCCCAGCTCTGCCGCCTGAGCTGTGGAGGCTTCTCTGGGGAATTCAGATTAGCCTGTGCACTCCCACACACGCCAGCTGGGTGACCTTGGGCTAGTCACAGCTTCTCGGAGCTCTCTCAGCCCCACCCACCTCACAGGGTGTTTGTTGTGAGGGGGGAAGGGCAAGGAGATTGTAAGCCCCTTTGAGTCTCCTGCAGGAGAGAAAGGGGGGATATAAATCCAAACTCTTCTCTTCTTCATCTAGGAATGGTTTCGAAGGGCAAATGTGGACAAACGGGAAGGGATCAAAAATGTTTTGTAAACGTTTTATTTTGGTTGTTTGGAAAGGGCCACAAAATCACCTAAAGCACATCTGACAAATAATTTGTCCAGCCTCCACTTAAACACCTCCAAGGATGGAGACCTTCAGCTGTTCCTGGATTTTCCTTCAACATCATTCAGAATCTCCAGTTGGTTCGGGATGCTCACCTTGGCTATGATTAGCGACCAAATGGACCATCATGCCTATGATGACTCCCATTCTACCTATCTGAAAGGATGTCCTGCTGAACAGGTGTTACCGCGCTACCTGGGTAACTTTAATGCTTTCAGTGTGATTTCAGCTCTCGGTAGCGCGGAGGAACAGAAATCGGGACCCAACACAGCGAGTATAGTAAACAATAAAGATTCTTTATTGTGATGCTGACCTAAGTGTCAGCCCCTTAGTTCCACAGCAACTGCGCTGCCTAGCAGCTTTACAAATCCTTTTAAACACTTTCTCCCGCCGGGGGAAACCAGGAGACCACAGTACAGCCCACCACCATTGATTAACAAACGAAGAACCAATCAGATTCCAGAGGGCAGTCCCTTCTTGAATTTCGCAGTGGATTCAGAGCGAGGTGCTGACGTAGGAGCGGTCAAGTCCAAAGCGGGAAAAACACAAAAGATTTACTGGGTGATGAGATCAGGAAACGAAACCTAAGGGTGCAGCACCCCTTATCTGCTGGGTGATGAGATTAAGGCAGGCTGATGTTGTTACCGCTGTTTGCCAGGTAACAATAAGTGATTTCAGCTCAGCAACTTAATGAGGTGCAGGAAGCAGGCATTCTTTAAAGCAAAAGGATTTTATTGCAAGTGGTGGTCACAGCTCGGTCAGGAGAGAATCGCGCTCTTGCAATGCAGTGCAAGAACTTTTATTCCCAAACTTCAAAGGGAGCAAAGGGGCAGGGACGTGGGAGGTGAGGGGGCAAGTCCCTCACCCAAACACCAATCAAAACAAACAACACGAAAACAGGATACATTTACAACTTCTGAGAGAGATTACAAATCTCGCTGTCAAGCGTCTTCCCGCGAGATCTCGCAATGGTGCTGAATGGAAAGCAGATAAGGTCCATTCATAAAATTCCAGGTGGGATCGCTGCCGTACCCAGCTATCTCTTTTGGTAATACCCCGAAGCTCCCGCCTCGCATCGATGCAACAAAGAAAAGTTCAAACTGTCCAGTGGTGGTCCTTGCACGTCTTCCAATGGCTGGGGACCTTTGGGTGCTGGCAACAGATCCGATTTGCAAGTCCAAAGAGGGTCTTTGTCTTTGTCAAGGAGTCAGCTGGGCGTTGGTCTAAGCTGCATTCCAGAGCCAACGTTCTTGTCCCTTAATATCAAACCTTTCTGGCCACTGCTTTGGCCACCAGACACAAATTTCAAAAATAACATTTCTAAACTTAAACGTTAGGGAAACCTTAAAGGATAAGCACATATACTTATTGGCAAGGCTTTCTTAAATCTAACAAAATCAAAATTTTAACTTTAACTGGAGAACCTAGTCAAACTAAAATCCTAAACAGCAGGCACATCATAAATTCAACTAAAAAGGGCTTTTATTACATCCTAGAAAGGCATGAACAAGAGGGAAACCATATGTCATTGGCACAAGCATACCTAAGCATTCTCTGTGAACCTTATGGAGGCTTCTGAACCACACAAGTCTCCGCGTCCTGGCATGGAGCTAGTGTAGCCAGGCAACCTGACTCAGGAAAATATTTTGTTTATTTTCCTGAGGTGGTAACAAGATCAGGAAACGAAACCTAGGGGTGCAGAACCCCTTATCTGCTGGGAGATGAGATTAAGGCAGGCTGATGTCCGTCTCCCAGGGTTTCCTTTGTTACAAGTCTGGTCTCGGTTTTGTGAATGAAAAGGACATACCAAGGTAGGGCAGGGCTGGGCTATCACCAGCATGTCTGCCTTGAGGAGAGGAGAGTTTATACAAACACAGAGCAAATCCTATCTTCTGTCTAATACAGAAACTATTTCTATCTAAACTACAGAAAAATAAAGTTTCATTTTATTTGGAAACAAAGATCAGGAATGGATTTCTTTCTTTCTGACACCGCTATCAGAGGGAGCAAGTTTGTTTTCTGCTGCTCCAGAGACTAGGGGCGTTTTCCCACTTACCTTCTGCCCCGCGCTACTGTAGGCAAGTAGCACGGGGTCCCCCGGCACTCCCCACTACAGGGGCGGCGACAACGCAGCCGCCCTGACACTGCCACTGTCGCGCCCCCTCAAGGCACGTCATTCGTGGCGCTCTTCCAAACGGCCCCTTTTGATGGGGGAAGCCCAAGTGCGCACCAGAAATGACGTGCGCTGAGAGCAGCGTGCGGCATACAGGGGGTCGCGGCAAGTGGGGAAACGTCCTAGGACAAGGAGGAATGGATTCAAACTACGAGAAAAGAGATACCACCTAAACATTAATAAGAACTTCCTGACGGTTAGGGCTGTTGAATGGTGGAATACCCTGCATCGGACGGTGGTGGAGCCTCCTCCTTTGGAGGTTGGATGGCCATGTGTAGGGAGTGCTTTGGTCGTGTGTTCCTGCATGGGAGGGGGTTGGACTTGATGGCCCTTGGGGTCTCTTCCAACTCTATGATTCTACAGGCGTTCCACTAGTTCCCTATCAGCTACAGAGCTCAATAAAATATTGGCTATCACATACAAAGCGCTTTATGGCCTTGGATCTTCATATCTGTGAGACTCTCTCTCTTTCTCTCTCTCTCTCTCTCTCTCTTTCTCTCTCTCTCTCTCTCTCTTTCTCTCTCTCTCTCTCTCTCTCTCTTTCTCTCTCTCTCTCTTTCTCTCTCTCTCTCTCTCTTTCTCTCTCTCTTTCTCTCTCTCTCTTTCTCTCTCTCTCTCTCTCTTTCTTTCTCTCTCTCTCTTTCTCTCTCTCTCTGCTCTATGTCAGCTTCGCTGATCTGAGCAGGGCCTTCCGCAGGTGCCAACCTGTAAATGGACAAAATAAAGTGCTTCCTGTGTACAAGTCTTTTCCATGGTGTCTCCTGCTGCCATACGGAACAGCCTGCCTGAAGAACTCAGGAGGGCCTCCGCATTCTCCTGGCTTCCCACAAACAAAGCAAAACTGAATTATTCAAGTTAACTTTTCTACACAGGCAGTAGAATTGCACAGCACTGAATGATGTACAGAATTACTTGGATAAATTATTAAGGATTGTGGTCTATACTGTTGTATATAGCTTTCTGTAAGTAAGGTCCTACTATGTAAATTTTGTGTCATTTAATGTGTCACACTAACACTGAATGCTTTAGGGTAGGCTGACCAGACGTCCCGCTTTTGGCAGAACAGTCCCGCCTTAAAACAATTTGTCCCGCGTCCCGTGGGTTTTTTCAAGTGTCCCGGTTTTTGAAAGGCTGCCGCACTGCCTTCTGGGGCGCAAGGCAGTGCGGCAGCCTCCCGCTTGCGTGGCTGCAGGAGCACATGGCCTTCTGGGGCGCTCCCGTTCCCCGCCCTGTGACAGGGCGGGAAACGGGAGCGCCCCAGAAGGCCATGCGCTCCTGCGGCTGCGCGCGCATGCACCCGCCTACCCGCCCATCCCGGTTCACAAAGGTGACCATCTGGTCACCTTACTTTAGGGTGTTGTGGGTTTTCTGGGTTGTATGGCCGTGTTCCAGTAGCATTTTCTCCTGATGTTTCACCTGCATCTGTGGCAGGACAAAATGCTACTGGAACACAGCCATACAAACCGGAAAACCCACAACACCCTAGTGATTCCAGTCATGAAACCTTCGACAATACACTTAATGCTTTGCTTTAATTCTGCTTTTTGGATTTCCGGTTGGTTCGACAACCCAAATCCTATTTTATTGTTCACTGAATGTCCTATTCTGTTGATTGTATCGAGCCATTCTCAGTAATCCACCTTGCCTCTTTGAGAAAGAGGGATTATAAAATAATAACAATTATAAAATAACACAGATATATGATGTCCCCCCTATTGCCTCTTTCCTAAACTGAAAAATCCAAAAATCTTCAGCCTTTCTTCATAGAGGAAGTGCTCCAACCCTTTAATCTCCTTGGTTCCCCTCTCCTGTACTTTTCGTAGCTCCACAATACCCAACAGTGGTCTGGCACCCTATAATGAAAAGGGTATACTCCAGTTTTAGATATTTGCTGCAGGTGTTAAGGAAAATACAAGGATACTCATTTTCTGGATGGATCCAGATGGGGAGAAACTCTGGATTTGATTAAGGAAATGACAACAGTGCTGGATCCAAAAGTCATCCTCCTGGGATATTTAAAAGCTAAGGCTATAGATCGGGAATTGCTAGCAGCTGCCAGAATCTCTCTCAATACAGAAAGAAGATTGACCTTTAACCCCTCACAGTCAGAATAATTTAAAAGGATTTGGAACATGACTTTGATATCAAAAGGAACCGCAGCCCCATCAGATAGATTTATTGAGAGATAGCTCTTGGTTTTGAATATACATTCCAACATAACTTTCAACCGCAAGGAATGTTACGAGCTTTATGGAATGTTTTGAGAGCCGGCATGGTGTAGTGGTCAAGAATGGTGCATTCTAATCTGGAGAACCAGGTTTGATTCCCCACTCCTCCATGTGAGTGGTAGAACCTAATCTGGTGAACCAGATTTGCTTCCCTGCTCCTACATTCCTGCTGGATGACCTTAGGCTAGTCACAGTTCTCTCAGGACTCTCTCAGCCCCACACCTACTTCACAAGGTGTCTGTTTTGGGGAGAGGAAGGGAAAGGAGCTTGTAAACTGCCTTGAGTCTCTTTACTGGAAAGAAAGGAGAAGTATAAATCCAAACTCTCCTCCTCCTTCTCCTCCTCTTCTTCAAATCCTATATTCTTGGTATGGTACCATATCTGGGAGAAGAGTTAGGGTTGCCAAAATAAGGATGTGCCAGGAATTTTTGGGCTGGGTGCTTAGGGGAGGTGAAGCTTTGGGGAATGTGACGTCACTTCAAGGTAGGATGGTAGTGAGGCAGTGGGCTGCAGTGGTTAAGAGTGGAGGACTCTAATCTGGAGAACCAGGTTTGATTCCTAACTCCTCCACATGAAGCCTGCTGGGTAACCTTGGGCTAGTCACAGTTCTTTCAGAGCTCCACCTGCCTAACAAGGTGTGGGGAGAGGAAGGGGAGGAGTTTGTATGCTGCTTTGAGACTGCTTACAAGAGAAGCAGAGAGACAATTGTTGGAAGAGTGCAGAGGCCATTTCTGCACAAAGCGTGTGAAATGTTTGCCAAACATTTTAAAAAAGAATTGTTTTATGTATTGTCAAAGGCTTTCATGGCCAGAATCACTGGGTTGTTGTGGGGTTTCCAGGCTGTATGGCCGTGTTCCAGTAGCATTTTCTGCTGACGTTTCACCTGCATCTGTGGCTGGCATCTTCAGAGGATCTGGTGGTAGTACAGCAAGTGGAGTATATATACCTGTGGAATGTCCAGGGTGGGAGAAAAAACCATTTGCATTGGTTAACAAGTATATATGGTGGAATTAGCATATGTAAGTAACAATGAAGTTGCATAATCAGTTAGTGAGGGCATCTGAATAGAAGTTGCCTGGCATTTTAATCCATTTGATTGCTTCCTGCTTAGAGACATTCTGTGTCTAGGTCAGTGATGGTGAACCTATGGCACGGGTGCCAGAGGTGGCATTCAGAACCCTCTCTGTGGGCACACGCAGAGTCCTCCCCCATCTACACTGGCCTGGGCCGCTGGGCTCGATTATTAGCATTAAACCTAGTTTTGGGGAAGCAGTGTAGGTAATCCTGTTAAACGCTGTTAAACCTCACTGATTTTCATGCGAAGAACTAAAGCGCAATCCTTTACCTGGGAGTAAGCTCAGTTGCTGGCAATGGGGCTTGCTTCTGAGTAAACCCTCCTAGGGTCGTGATTCACCGTTGGAAGAGTTGCAAAGCAAACCCACCGACTACCACCAAGCTTACTCCCGAGTAAAGCACGCCTCGGAGCCAACCATTTTTTCTCAACTAAAACCTCAGTATTCAGATTAAATTGCCGTGTTGGCACTTTGCAATAAATAAGTGGGTTTTGGGTTGCAATTTGGGCACTCGGTCTCCAAAAGGTTCACCATCACTGGTCTAGGTGGTGTTCACTACGCATTGTCTTGATTCTAGTGTTTTTAATTACTGGTAGCCAAATTTTGTTCATTTTCATGGTTTCTTCCTTTCTATTGAAATTGTCCATGTGCTTGTGAATTTCAATGGCTTCTCTGTGTAGGCTGACATAGTGGTTCTCAGGGTGGTCCAGAATTTCTGTGTTTTCACATAATTTTCTGTGTCCAGCTTGGTTTATCAAGTGTTCTTCATTGTTATTTACATATATTATATTATAATATATTATAAAGAGCCTTGTAAGTGTCAGAATCAAACCTGGTTCTCCATATTAGAGTCCACTGCTCATGTGGAGGAGTGGGGAATCAAACTCCTATTTTTTTCCTCCGTGGAAATGTGTATATAGTACAGTGGAACCTCGGTTTTCGTTGGTAATCCGCAGTGGCGTATCTGCCTAGGGACAAGGGGTCCCCGGGCGCCACTCTTCTGGTCACGTGGGGGGCGCAAAATCGGCCCCCAAGTGACCAGGAAGTCCTGCTGTCTCATCGTTTTCGCATGCCCCGACCCGTCCGAGGCACGTAAAAATGACGAGACAGCAGGACTTCCTGCTGCCTCCAAGCCCCCTCAACCCCGCCCTGGACTCCTCCCTTCCTTCCCCCCCGCTGGCTGGGCTCCCAGCCAGCAGCCTGCAGTCTCTTCTGACCTCCCCTCCGGGCAGGCCAGAAGAGACTGCAGTCCCAGCCTCGGAGACCTTCTTTTATAAGCACTGAGGCTAGGGGTGGGGCTTGGGGAGCAGGAAAGGGTGGGAGTCTGGGGGGAGGTGGGCACCCTAAACCTTGCCCATGTCCATGGTGACATGGGTAGGGTTGAGGGCAATGGGGGTGGAGCCGAGATGGGCAGGGCAGGGGCAGAGCCTGGGGGGTGTCCTGGAGACAATTGGTCTCCTGTCACCATTTACCCCTGGTACCCCTGGTATGCCTCTGAAATGAATCAATGAGAACTGAAACCGATGAAAACCGAAGCAAACTTTTCGATAGGAGTCAATGTAAATCCAATTAATCCATTTTAGGCCATCCAAAAAACATACCCAAAACACATTTTTGGTGAATAAACATAGTGTTTAATGCTGAAAACAGAAACAAACAATAACACTAGGACCAGCTTCAGAGCCAGTGGACCAATGTCGCACCAGAAAGCTGTCCAAAGAGGTCTGTTTCTGACGCCTCTTTAAGATTTGTCTGAAATGGGGCAAGACATTGTCATTAAACAAGTTGCAGACACGGCCTGCAACAGCTTTGTCGGGGTAATTTTTCTCCACAAACCCCTGCAACCTTACTGCAAATCGATGAAAACTGAGGCAAATCGATGAAAACCAAGAAAAATGTTTCACTGAAAAAAATCAATGAAAACCGAAACCGATGAAAACTGAAGGCAATGAAAACTGAGGTTCCACTGTAGTTCCGCTACTACAGTGGCGTAGGAGGTTAAGAGCTCATGTATCTAATCTGGAGGAACCGGGGTTGGATTCCCTGCTCTGCCACTTGAGCTGTGGAGGCTTATCTGGGGAATTCAGATTAGCCTGTGCACTCCCACACATGCCAGCTGGGTGACCTTGGGCTAGTCACAGCTTCGCGGAGCTCTCTCAGCCCCACCTACCTCACAGGGTGTTTGTTGTGATGGGGGAAGGGCAAGGAGATTGTAAGCCCCTTTGAGTCTCCTGCAGGAGAGAAAGGGGGGGATATAAATCCAAATTCCTCCTCTCCTCCTCCTCCTCCTCCTCCTCCTCCTCCTCTTCCTCCTCCTCTTCTTCTTCTTCTTCTTCTTCTTCTTCAATTAGAAGAGGGTTTTTTTAGAAATCTAAATTGTCATGTAGCAAGGAGTGACTGTCATGTAAATTGTCATGTAAACAGCAGTGACTGATATTTGGGGTGCCTTCTCAGCATCTGGCCACGCACGGAAGCATTTGTTTACAGCGCAAACTAAACATATAAAAACTGACAACTTCGTTTGAGCATCCAACTTTTCCACATCTCTATAAATGCCCGTTCTGCGTCTCCGTACACTAGAAACAGGACGGGAGGGTTGCAAGAGGGATTAAAATATCTGGGTGAGATCAAGGCAGGGTAGCTTGCTGTGGCTGTTTGTTCCGCTCCATGCTAGGCACGGTGCCACATGGCCCCGCTCTGAAATCTGGGATTGGCACGAAACACCCAGTTGTTAACATCTGAAGCGGTTTGCCAATTGCCAGGTCGGGTTGCTTATTTTTAGATTACTGTGTAAGTTCTTATCTCCTGCTGATTTGCACCCTCACAGAAGGAACTGTTTTGTGCGGTCTGTAATTTTATTCTTCATTGGTTGCTCTGAAGGGGGGGGGGAGGGGTTGGGTTTTTTCAACAGAGAATTGAAAGCTGAAAGAGACTCTGGTAATCTTATTTACACATAAAGCTGGTTCTCCTCCAGAACTTACAAAGATAGCCAAAGCCTACACACAATCCACTGTCAACATTTGGGTGACTTTCTTTTGTATGCAGATGAAGTGCTAAAAACTGTGTTAGGAAATTACCAGATCACAAAGCCGCCACTCCAGTTTCAGCCTTCTATCTACACCACAGGGATAACTACACAGACCTATCTTACAAACACAGTTGTGATACTGGGATACCATGGATACTGTACATGAAATGATGTATTTATTTAAAACATCAGCCACCTTTCTTTTTTACGGAGCTCAAGGTGGCTTACAAATGAAGGTGAAAACCACATCAAATCAAATAATATAAAAACATAAAATCAAAATTGAAGAAGAAGAAGAAGAGGAGGAGGAGGAGGAGGAGTAGTTTAGATTTACATCCCACCTTTCTCTCCTGTAAGGAGACTCAGGGTGGCTTAAAAGCTCCTTTCCCTTCCTCTCTCCACAACAGACACCTTGTGAGGCAGGTGGGGCTGAGAGACTTCTGAGAGAACTGTGACTAGCCCAAGGTCACCCAGCAGGAATGTTGGAGTGCAAAAACACATCTGGTTCACCAGTTAAGCCTCCGCCACTCAGGAGGAGGAGTGGGGAATCAAACCCGGTTCTCCAGATTAGAACCCACCTGCTCTTAACCACTACACCATGCTGGCTCTAATTAAGGACTGCTGCCAAATTTAACAAAATGCGTTACTCGGGAGTAAGCTTGGTGGTAGTTGGTGGCTTTGCTTTGAAGCAACCGTGCAACTCTTCCAACAGGTGAATCACAACCCTAGGAGGGTTTACTCAGAAGCAAGCCCCACTGCCAGCAACCGAGCTTAATCCCAGGTAAAGGATCACGCTTTAGTTCTTTGCATGAAAATCAGTGGGGTTTAATAGCACTTATCAGGGTTACCTATGCTGCTTCCCCAAAACTAGATCTTAGGTTTAATGGTAATAATGGAGCCCAGCAGCGCAGGCCAGCCTAGATGTGTATGGGGGGGAGAGGCAACTCCGTTTGCATGTGCCCACAGAGAGGGCTCTGAGTGCCACCTCTGGCACCCATGCCACAGGTTCGCCACCACTGACATACACGTTCTTCCCACCAAGGTTTGCTTTCCCACTTCCAGAATCGCAGTCTCATCCTTTAACCAACAACGAAAGAAACTGCCGCTCAGACACAACCTAACCGTAACCCTCATTAAAGCTGAAGATATTGTTTTAAAGCCGCCCTCCCCCCACTTTGGCTCGAAATCGCCTCGGAGATTAACGGCCACTTTGATGTTCTCGTAGGGAGGGATTCTCGTTCGGGGGCAACGTGGAATTAAGGCCTCCGGGATACAGAAGGGCGATTGTGGAGGAGCAGCCCAGAAGCCACGACCACAAAAATCCCTTTTGATTTAAGCTCCTCCGTGTCTCTGAAGAGGTCATTATGAGTGAGGCCCAACCAACGGCAATAGCCAAGCTCTGAGCACGCCCGACTAGCTGTTTCTAAAGGGTATTTATTTCCAGCATTCACAGCCCACATTCTCCGAGGTCTCAAAAAAGCTAAAGTTAATAAATCTTTTTGAGAAGGTCCCCAGGGGGATGGGTATGTGTGGGGGGTGGGGGGTGGGGGGTGGGAATGGCACAGTGGTGGGATCCAAAAATTTTAGTAACAGGTTCCCATGGTGGTGGGATTCAAACTGTGGCGTAGCGCCAATGGGGATGGGCAGGGCACGATGGGGGGTGTGGCCAGGCATTCCGGGGGCGGGGCATTCCTGGGCGGGGCTGTGGCAAGGACGCAGCCACTGCGCCGTCCTTGGGTGGGAAACGAATGCACGCAGGCGCAGGCTGCCACGCACGCCAGTGCACCTCCTGCAAGACTGCTTCAAGTTCTGCGCGCTACTGCTGAGAGGAGGGGCGTAACTAAGGCAAAAATCACGTGGCCAAATCACCCATTAGTAACCCCCTCTTGGCACGCGCAAATAATTAGTAACCTACTCTCGGGAACTTGTGAGAACCTGCTGGATCCCACCTCTGAACCATTCCCATTTTTGTTCCCTTGCTAATAAAAGAAAGTCAAAAAGTGTTGGTTTTCAAACGCTCATTCACCCTGATTTCATATGCTCAAGAACTAATTTCATCCTAAATTCCTACTAATGCAGCTATAACTGAATAGTCTCTTAAGTTCTTTAGTGGCTCGAATTCCCGTGATTGTGTTGACTGTGCGCAGCCAAGGAAGACCGTGAAGTCTGCAAGTTTGACACCTGTGCTCTATGCCAGTGGTTCTCAACCTTCCTTATGCCGTGACCCTTTAATACAGCTCCTCATGTTGTGGTGACTCCCAACCCTAACATTTATCCATTTTATAGATGGCGAACACTGATGCAGAGAGTCTTAGCCTAGGCAACCCGGTCGTTCGACCCCCCAAAAGGTCCCGACCCCCAGGTTGAGAACCACTGCTCTAGGGCATAAGAACAGGCTAGTTTGGTGGCCCTATAAAACTTTCTCCACCTGAATTACCTCACAAGGACGTTCTGAGGCTCAAACTCCCATGTCATCACCCTGAAACCCTCTGAGGAAAGAAAAATTACACAGGTGACCCAGAGGTTTATTTTCAAATACAAGTCAGTTTATTTTTTAAATCAAGCTTATAAAAATTTGTTAGAATTCCAAAAAACAGTAGGACACTATACATATATACAAACTCACATTGGCAAAAATAAATAGAGATGTAAATATTTTTTTTTTAAAAAAACCCTTTATATACATATTAAACCGTACGAGGCTTCGATAGCCCTGTTATAAATATATGGGTCGATGGCACACAGATCAGCTAAGACATCCAGCACTTTGTTCCGCAGGACTGAGAGAAATTCCAGTTATCCAGAAAAGAATCTAGATTTTGGTTGGAATGCAAGTGAAGAAGGGTTGGCCCTTAGAAAAGCTTTAAAAAGACGCCCGTCGAGCACAATTTATGAAGTGTTTCTTTTCTCTAGAGAGAATAAATATCAGCCTGCCTTTGTGGGTGTGCTTAAGATTACCTCAGGCTGAGAACAGCTGAAACATGTTTGTAAAACAGTCCTTACAAAAGCGTTTAAATTCTTTTTCTTTTTTAAAAAAATCACCTGGGTACTTCCCCCCCAACAATTCTATAGATATGGTACACCGGAAAAGGTACATTTTTACGACCCTCACTCGGTGGAACTCCCTGTCTTTCACTGTATGAGTCTTTGTTCTGAGTGTTCACAGGGAGGTGATTTTGATTGATGCGTTCCCCTACTAGGAGTGACTGAATTAACCAATCGCACCCAAGGTGGAAATGCAGCAGCATTTCACAGCCCACCCACAGTAGCTCACTGGAAGTGGAACAGCAGTAAATCAGAGATACAGCAGGCAACTCCCTTTCAAATGGGTATTTGAGGCCACTGGGGTAGGGTGGGAAAATAAAATTCTTTCATGGTTCCCAATTTGGAAATTACAGTTAGGGATCTGGCCCCATGAAATATAACCATTTGCTGAAAAGTTGTAGTATTTCATTACAGAATGCAAAAAACTTGCCCGGTGCATAGATTTGTTTTTAAAAGTACTTACAAATATTTTCAGGGGACCATTTCAAAGGCAAGGGTTTCGTTCACATTTTCCCCCCCAGAGATTCTTATGTAACCCGCAAAGGGGCATGCAGGAAATATAGCTGAGGTTGCTTTTCTAGCATTATGGGAACAAAGAGACAGGTGGACACCTCTAATTTTCAGTCATTCATCCCACAAACCGCGAGCAGTCTTTTCAACAAGAGAGCTTTGACTATGAGG
Organism: Sphaerodactylus townsendi; assembly: GCF_021028975.2. Taxonomy (NCBI): domain Eukaryota; kingdom Metazoa; phylum Chordata; class Lepidosauria; order Squamata; family Sphaerodactylidae; genus Sphaerodactylus; species Sphaerodactylus townsendi. The sequence continues at coordinate 12,601,346 of NC_059431.1, read as the reverse complement.
GCACAGGGAAACTTTCTGATAGTTATTGTATTGAAGTGGGAAGACCGTGGGAGCAGATGGGGGAACGAGTAGACTAAAAAAATTCTGGGGCCTTCGTCACTGTTGGGTTGTAGGGTTTCCATGGAGCCAGGCGAGTCCAGTGATTGGTTTTCACAATGTATGGGGTGGACCTAGGAGCTGCAAAGAGAGACCCTGAGAAAATTGTTGTTGTGGGGCTTCTGATGGCTCTTCACAGCAGGGGTGGAGCAAGGGGGAACTGTGCCAGGGGTCTGCGTGCGCCCTGAGCCCCCGCCACGCCCCTGCACCGGCCCGCACCTTGGGCATTGTGCCCCCCTGACCCGTTGGCGCTACGCCACTGTTTCACAGCCCTGCAAATCTGCCTCTATTTTCCTGGTGACACTTAGCTGACTTGCAGACAGGAACCACAAGGTTTAATGAAAAGGAGAATATTGGTGGTTCTGATATTAAGAAGAAGAGGAGTTTGGATTCATATCCCGCCCTTTCTCTCCAGTAAGGAGACTCAAAGGGGCTTATAATCTCCTTTCCCTCCCCCTCCCATCACAACAAACACCCTGTGAGGTAGGTGGGGCTGAGAGAGCTCCAAAGTACTGTGACTAGCCCAAGGTCACCCATGTGTGGGAGTGCACAAGCTAATCTGATTCACCAAATAAGCCTCCACAGGTCAAGTGGCAGTGTGGGGAATCAAACCCGGTTCTCCAGATTAGAGTGCACCTGCTCTTAACCACTACACCACGCTGGCTCTCATTAAGAGTTAGGGTTCCGTTGTCGAGTTCCTCTTCAATAGCAGATGCTGGAAGACACTCCTCTCTCAGGTCAGAATATGCAGAGTGGCCTTTTGACAAGGCAAGCAAAGTATTCCAGTAGCAACTGTGTGCTCGTAGTTTGTGAGTGGAGAACAGAAGACAGAGAGACTGGACAGCAAGCAGTTGCTCATCCGGACAAGCCGGTTTAGGCACACATTGGGCTCTCCCAAAAAGAGGGCCGATTTACTAACAGACTGTCGCTTTAAATAAGTTAGTCATAAGAGGGGTAGGCATAAATACAGGACATTCTCGTGTTCCTAGAAACAGCGTTCACATTGTCACATTTTGAGGAGACGGAGAGTTCCGCCTTTACACAGTCAGGCGCTGAGAGTGCAAGAAGGAAAGATAAGAAGCCAGAGACGCAGTAGCCGGTTTGTTCAGCTGTCCTCTTCGGCATTCGCCTCCTCTCACCGTTTTGGCCAGTTCGATTCCCCGCTGAGTACAGCAAGTCTCCAAAGGGGGACGTTTCAGAGCAAGTTGGTCGCTGATCTAAGGGGGAGAAGGAAAAAAAATATGTAAAGTGACGGGATAGAATTTTATTCAAAATTGTGAAGTCATTGGTAGAAAACAAGACCCAGGAACGGAACGTTTGCTGGGTATGTGTGAGTGTGACAAATTTGGTATTAGAAGCAGTTCTTAGAAAGTGGTTTGCTCTACTTGCAAGCTTTAAGACTCGACATATTCCCAATAATGAAGCCACCAACCTAGCAGCCTATGAATAGGAATCTACCCAACCATTACAGTTATCTTCAGAGGCACGTGTTCTGAGGTTAGGCATTTATTTACCTGAGATGGGAACTCTGCCCAATTAGCTATTTTCCCAGGGATATCTGCCTTCTCCCTTCTGTTGAAAATGCTGGGGGGAACTCTCCATCATTGAAAATGCTGGGGGGAAGAATTAGGACTAATAAAAGGAAACACTTCTTCACACAACGTGTGATTGGTGTTTGGAATATGCTGCCACAGGAGGTGGTGATGGCTGCAAACCTGGATAGCTTTAAAAAGGGCTTGGACAGATTTATGGAGGAGAAGTCGATCTATGGCTACCAATCTTGGTCCTCCTTGATCTCAGATTGCAAATGCCTTCCTTAGCAGACCAGGTGCTCAGGAGCAGCAGCAGCAGAAGGCCCTTGCTCCCAAAGGCACCTGGTGGGCCACTGCTAGTAGAGGAATGCTGGACTAGATGGACTCTGGTCTGATCCAACTGGCGTGTTCTTATGTTCTTATGTTGCTTTTTTAGGCATTCTCTTAATAATTCTGGAATCCCCTCAATAATTTTTCCCTCCCTACCCTACGGTTTTAGTCGATGTCTGTTTTGTATTCCATCTGTGCTTTTAACTTGTCTCTGTGGTGCATTTTTACATGGCTTTGTTTTTACCAGTTAGCCGCCTTGCAGCCCTGAAAGGACTAAAAGGCAGGACATAATTTTTTTAAAACAAAGAAAATTAAATAATAGCTATTGTCTTCCTTGCAGAATCGCTGGCTTGTATTTTAACAGATCGCAAAGCAAAGGTGGAAGCCTTCCTCCTGTCTGAAGAATATTCCTCCAACCAGCGGCATTTCCACCAGACTATCCCACGGAAGAGCCATTTAAGCTAGAGACACTTCCGCTGACTGATGGTAGAATACCGCCCAGTTTAGCACAGGCATATATATCTGGAGCTCACAGAGTATTTGTTGTGAGGGGGGAAGGGCAAGGAGATTGTAAGCCCCTTTGAGTCTCCTATAGGAGAGAAAGGGGGGATACAAATCCAAACTCTTCTTCTACTTCTTTTAAAGCTTCTTTTAAAGCTACTGGTCAAGTTATAGCAAATTTCAGAAACAAACGCGCACACACAAGAGAAACCCAAAAATGCTACAGACAATTAGTTCCACTTGTTATTTTTGCTGTGTGGCTTTTTCCCCTTGGGTATTTCTTATTATCATGATGAAGAGGTGTTGCAGTGTAGTAGCTAAGATCAAGGTAGGAATCAGGAAGTCCCAGTTCAGTGGTCACTGCTGCTTCACATGGATGGTGAATTTCTAAGAACACTGCCCTGGGATTAAGCCCCATAGATCTGAATAGAATTCAGTGTAGATCTCCTTAGGTCAGTGATGGCGAACCTTTTCGAGACCAAGTGCCCAAACTGCAACCCAAAACCAACTTATTTATCGCCAAGTGCCAACATGGCAATTTAACCTGAATAATGAGGTTTTAGTTTAGAAAAAACAGTTGGCTCCAAGGAGTGTGTTACTCAGGAGTAAGCTTGGTGGTAGTCGGTGGCTTTGCTTTGAAGCAACCGTGCAACTCTTCCAATGGGTGAATCACGACCCTAGGAGGATTTACTCAGAAGCAAGCCACATTGCCAGCAACCGTGCTTACTCCCAGGTAAAGGATCACGCTTTAGTTCTTCGCATGAAAATCAGTGGGATTCAACAGCGCTTAACAGGGTTACCTACACTACTACCCTAAAACTAGGTCTTAGGTTTAATGCTAATAATCGAGCCCAGAGGCCCAGGCCAGCCTAGATGTGGGGGTGGGGGGAGCACTTTGTTTGCACGTGCCCACAGAGCGGGCTCTGAGTGCCACCTCTGGCACCCGTGCCACAGGTTCACCACCACTGCCTTAGGTTTTCTAAGATGCTTTATGCAAACTGGTTCAGACTGCTTCCACGCTGGGACTCTTTTCCTGCAATCCAGCATTGCTTTTCTGTGATCAGGGGCAAGCGAAATTGCAACTTGCTTTCTACATGTCATAACACTGCATTACAATACATGTCACATTATAATAACATGTCACAACACTGCATTACAATACTCCTTTGCAACACCCCCCGCCCCCTGGGTTGCTTCCCATAGCCATGACGTTCCTAAATTGGGGGTAATTATCAGGCCTTTGAGTGGGTAGAAGGTTGAAGACACCTTTTCAATTGCTTAATTTTTAATCATAATTTCATGAGAGCAGTATAACAACAATTTTTTTTCATAACTGCTATAGAAGTGGGAAGCTAAGCAGGTTTGGCCCTGGCTGGTATAGGAGACAACCAAGGAACTCCAAGGTTCCTTTGGAGGCAGGCAAGGGCTAACTGCCTGAATGTGTCTGGCCTTGGAAATCTCGCAGATATGTCAAACTCGGGCTCTCCAGGTGTTCATGGACTATGATTCCCATCAGTCCATGCCAGCAGGGCCAATTGACCATGCTAGCAGGGGCCGCTGGGAATCGTAGTCCATGAACATCTGAAGGGCCTGAGTTTGACACGGATAGCCACAAGTTGGCTGTGGCTTGAAGACACTTTCCATCGCCATAGAAGTGACACAAAATTTCAACAATGCCAAAAGTGTGACTTTGGCTATAAAGTAAAATGGAGGACCTAAGCTCTTTCCTGCTCCTCTCCACAAATGAATGGATTGATGAATGGAAGCTGCAGCGTTTGGGGCTCTTTAGTTTGGAGAGGAGACAGCTGAGGGGGGATATGATTGAAGTCTATAAAATTATGCATGGGGTAGAAAATGTTGACAGAGAGAAATTTTTCTCTCTTTCTCACAATACTAGAACCAGGGGGCATTCATTGAAAATGCTGGGGGGAAGAATGAGGACTAATAAAAGGAAACACTTCTTCACGCCACGTGTGATGGGTGTTTGGAATATGCTGCCACAGGAGGTGGTGAGGGCCACTAACCTGGATAGCTTTAAAAGGGGCTTGGGCAGATTGATGGAGGAGAAGTCGATTTATGGCTACCAATCTTGATCCTCTTTGATCTGAGATTGCAAATGCCTTAACAGACCAGGTGATCGGGAGCAACAGCCGCAGAAGGCCATTGCGTTCACCTCCTACATGTGAGCTCCCAAAGGCACCTGGTGGGCCACTGCGAGTAGCAGAGAGCTGGACTAGATGGACTTTGGTCTGATCCAGCTGGCTTGTTCTTATGTTCTTATGTTCTTATGTTCTTAATTAGTAACCCCCTCTCGGCACACACAAATAATGAGTAACCTACTCTCGGGAACCTGTGAGAACCTGCTGGATCCCACCTCTGCTTCCTGCTCATCACCAGAACATAAGCCTAAAAGGGGCTTGGGCAGATTGATGGAGGAGAAGTCGATCTATGGCTCCCAATCTTGATCCTCCTGGATCTGAGATTGCAAATGCCTTAACGGTCCAGGTGCTTGGGAGCAGCAGCAGCCGCAGCAGGCCATTGCTTTCACCTCCTGCCCGTGAGCTCCCAAAGGCACCTGGTGGGCCACTGTGAGTAGAAGAGTGCTGGACTAGATGGACTCTGGTCTGATCCAGCAGGCTCGTTCTTATGTTCTTATGAAGCTGTGACCCATCAGGCGACCAGAAAGTAATAACTGAGATGAAAGCAGAGAGGAGGCAGGAAATTTAAGGGTTCCAGCCTTCAAAATTCTCAATAGCGCTTTTGACCGTCCACGTCGGGACGGCAATCATATTTTTTCACATTAGCGAATCGCCACAAATCAGGACTGCAAAGAAAAGGGGAGGACAGCGGGGAAAACACTTGAGTGTGACAGGTTGCCAACAACAGTGTCTGAATTCTCTCTTAAAACGGAGGAACAAATCACGGCAATTCTGGCTGTATCAGCTAGTCCGACAGCAACCTCTCTCTCAGTCTTACTTCAACCCCATCTGCAAAATGGGGATAATACTAACCTACCATTATTGGTCGCGTGATCAGGATGCTACCTAAAATTTTAAGTCATATTTTGCTGTTGCTGTGCTATTGAAAGTGCAAATGGATCAGGAAAATGTTCCATAGTGCTGTAGTGTCTCACGTGCATGCTCTTGGTAGTCCTCACAATAACCCTATAAGGTAGGCCAGTTTTATGTCTGTATTGTAGACTGGCGCTGGAGCAGTGCCTAGAGCAGGGGTCTTCAAACTATGGCCCTCCAGATGTTCATGGACTACAATTCCCATCAGCCCCTGCCAGCATGGCCAAGTGGTAAGGCTCATGGGAATTGTAGTCTATGAACATGTAGAGGGCCATAGTTTGATGAGCCCTGGACTAGAGACTATGGCCAGTGGAAGGCTGGAGTTTGGGGCCAAAATCAGATTGTTTGCAACTACAGTAACTTAAGAACCTGCTTGCTTTAAAAAACAGAAATGTCCTATGATGGCCCAAAATGCAATTGGGCAAGGACAGAGCGAAGGGGAACTGCGCCTAGGGCACGTGTGCACCCCTCACCTCTGGCATGCCCTCATCCTGGAACACCCCCCTCCACAGGGGCATGCACCCGGTGCATCGCACCCACCTGTCCCCTTGGTGCTACGCCACTGCAATTGTGTTTTTTGTTTTGTTAAGGGATGATGGCAAGAGATATATCCAACTGTAGAATTCCACACCAGCTTTTGTCATTATCACATTCTTGGGTCAAAAGCTTCAAGGCTAAATGTCTTCTAGGCAAAGTGCCACAAGATTACCCCAACTGCATTCTTTACATTTCATTGCAGGAGATAATTTGCCAAGTGATAGCACATTTCCCCAGCTCCTGCGTTCAGTCTTTCTCCCATTTACACCCTTCTCCCTTCTGTGAGCAGAAACCTCAAACAGTTGCAAACAAGTCTCGAAGCAAACTTTTGCTGAATTATCTAATCAGCATTCCTTGTTTAGGTTGCAAAATTACTCACAATCCAACACATAGTGAACAGACTGTCTAGTTCTATAAATTGCAGGGCGATTTAACTGCACAAAATATTGGCTGGGGTGTTAGCGGAACTGTCCTGACGTTTGAGAACATCGTCTTTTTCATGCACCAGCCAGAAGCCTTTTTGTGTCAGCCTTGGAGAAATAGGAAAATTGCCAAAAGCTATTTCTACTCTCTCTCCATCCCTAAATAGATGGATATTGTCCCATCCATCAAGAGCTGACAGCAGCCACAGAGCCTCAATTTGCCTTGGAGCCATGCAGGAGAGGGAGAGGAGGTTTAATTCTTCCACCTACGTTTGATTTCATTTTTCAAAATGAGGCTGTCTGCTTTGTGTTAAAAGTCATATTTTGCTCTTCTTGCATTACAAACATGGCTACAAACTTTTGAAAGAAGTGTTCTTTAAAAACTTTTTTTTTCAATTGTAAAAGGCTAATAACAAAACAGCAATCCCAGTACTGAAGAGTAAAACTAGTTGGAGACTGAGATCTCAACTTTCCTTTTGTTACACAGCCCCAAGGCAAACTGAGGCTGCGCAAACTGCATTTCATGGACAGAAATGCGTGGCCCCGTTTGAACACTCAGTCCTTACTGAGAAATGGGCAACGAGCTGAAACCTCACCCTGACTGTGTTGCTCCCCTTCCTCTGATTACTTTTTCTCCCAACGGTTGTTCATAGCTAGAAGGTGGGAAATGAGTATTGTGGGGGGGAGGGGAGACCATGGGGGTGGGTGCCAGAGGAGAAAAATCCAGCTCCCCCAAGCACACATGCTATGCCTTTAAATCCTCCCTCCCTCAGCCCAATTTATAGGGATTCGGCACATAACAGATTTGGTGATGGTGCTGTCAACATTTAGCTGCACCTGGATTGCCTGATAAGAGTTCCTGGTGATTGCTACAGCTATCCTTGCCACTTCCTGGTTGCTCTAGGAGTCACCAGATACTCTATGGTCAAAGCCATCTATAAGTAGATGAGTCCTTATTTTTATTTTTCTCTCCAGGATGATTCCCCATTTATTTGCTCCCATTTTCTACCCACTGATCAGCTGAGCACCAGCAGGCAAGTACTAAAATTGGCCGGAGTTTTCACACCATAAGTGTGCAACTGGGAAATCTGGTTGTGACCTGACTTGAGGACCATTGGCGGAGCTGATGCTTCAGAAGATTGGGCTACATCTGAGACTTGCCTGGTTCGATTCTTCACCTGCCAGTCATCACGACATTTCACGAACCAGAGCTCTTTGCCGGGAGAGATCTTGGTCACCTGGGGGTCCTCTGCACAAAAAGTGAGCCTGAGAGGCAAGAAAAATAAACAAACAGAAGTAAGACGTTGTGAAAGGGATTTTGGAGGGAAAACCCAGCGACAAACAGTAGTTAAATTTGTATTGTCGAAGGCTTTCACGGCCGGAATCACTTGGGTGCTGTGTGGTTTCCGGGCTGTATGGCCGTGTTCTAGCAGCATTCTCTCCTGACGTTTCGCCTGTATCTGTGGCTGGCATCTTCAGAGGATCTTCAGAGATCCTCTGAAGATGTCAACCACTGGCGGAAATCAGCATCTTGCTAGAACACTAAACCATGGCACCGTTTACAAGCCTAATGAGATTCAAGTATTAATTCCCAGAGGGAAGGAAATTTGTTGTGCCAGCCAAACTAAAAACAGAGCTGAAACTTGCCAATTGGCCATGCCGGCCAGGGGCGGCTACAGATGGGGTGTAATTCATGAACATCTGGAGGAGAGCCACAGGTTGCAAACCCCTTGCCTAGATCATTCACTTTTCCAAAGGCTATCTCAGACATTGGGAAAAGGAAACTCGCACTGGGAAAGGGCGGTATGTCCTGCAAATCTCATGCATTTCTCCTTCGCCTTGCCCCACTTGTGCTTGCTTAGTTTCCCAGAGGGCATCAGCTAGAAACAGGATACTTCCAGATTTAGGAAAGGGAAGTAACTAGAAATCTTCGTAATAAATAAGCATAAAAGGTGCTAGGCTCTCTAATCTAGCTGTTTCTTAGCAGCTTGAGGACACCAAATTTCACCTTGGATCATCCGATTTAATCCTCTATTGCCCCGAAGATATACGAGTTTCTAGCCCTCCCCATAACCACAAAGGTATGTTTGAAAGCATGTAGCTAACTCTGGGGCAATATCAGGCTATCAGAGCTAGCCTCTACAAGGGCGGGAACTTTTACAGCCCTGGCCCCACCTGGTGGAGACAGGATTCACCTGAGGAGATCAGAGGCCCTCGCGGAGACTTACCCAGAGTTTCCACTTGAAGGGCCTGTAAGCTGGAGAACCCTGTTCCAGCCAGAGCATTCCAGCTTCTCAGTTAGAGGTACACTAGCTGCCATTTCATCCCCAGCCTCCCGATAGGGCATAAAAGGTGGGGAAAGGGGAGGGATGAAACACCCTCGTCTTGACGATATATGGTTCCTGTTTTTATTATATGGCTAATTAGTTTGTTTTATGTTATGTTTTTTAAATGGTTTTATACTGCTGTTGCACTGTTTGTACTGTTTATTACCCTTGTTGGCCCAGCCATACCGCCCGGAGCCCCTAGGAGGAGGAAGGTTTAGAAAACCAATAAATAAATAAAAAAATATTAGGAACCAGAACAGTTCACTGATTCTACATTATTATCAGACCTTTGTACTACCTTGCTTAGCATAGGGAAGTCTCAAGTGGTGAAAAGTTTCCTGTTGCTTTTTTCCGATTTGCTCTCCGGTAGAATGCTGAGGTTATCACGAGACACAGTCCTTATTATATGCACAGACCAAATGTCCTGGCTTTCCACACAATTCAGACTGGGAAAAGGTCTGCGGACGACTGTGGATTTCACAGAGTGAGACTTCCGTGATCCCCACTCCTGCTACAGCCCACTGGATGACCAGAAGTTTTGTTCCGGTGTGGGGGGGGCGTCAGTGGAGGAACCAAAGGGACGCTGAACAGAGGAAGTGGGAATGGTTAGAAATCACCTCTCGGTGATCCCCAAATGTCAACACTTTCCATCTAAGATTACCAACGAGAAACATTTAGGGGGCAGTGACTGGGAAAATTATGATTTCTGACATAATGAGGTCACTTACAGGGGCTTAACTGGAAGTGACATCATAGCACAAGTGACATTCTAGAAGTTCCCCAAATCTCTATGGTAGCAACCACAGAGATCTGGGAAATTCCGAGAGCGCCATGGTCATCATGTCATAACTTCCGGGTATCCACCCGGAAGCAATGTCATGGTATCGCACACTGTCACACCGACCTCCCGATTTTGCTCCTGCGGCGACGTTAAGTCAGGGTGGTGGACTGGTCTGTGGGTCAGGCTGTTGTCTACCTCAGTGAGCAACCCTAATTCTGTCAGAAGAACTGCATGGCTGGATATAGGCCACATTCTGCCCCCACCCCAATTACTCTAACCCAGAGTCGTAGTAAGGGGGGAAAGTATCTGGTGCACCGGTGCATCTTCTGCCTACATCCTGTCTCATAACACCCCTGTCCCACCCTGGAATGCCCCCGCCACGCCCTCACAGGGGCACGCGCCCAGTGCATCGCGTGCCCCCTGTCCCCTTGGAGCTACGCCTCTGCTTCAACCCAGCCTCTGTCTCCAGAAACCACCAGTTCATCCCGGGCAGCCCAGTGCTTACTTCTTCTGAGTTTCTCCAGACTTCACCCGAATACGCCTGATCCGAAGCTCCTTGACTGAACCGTCCGGCTGAGACCAGTAACTCCTGAGCTGCTTCCACAGGCTGTACCACGACTCGTTGGATCCCGCCCACGTGAGCTTGATCTTCAGGACATCTCCCACGTCTTCTTCGGTGTAAACCAGGAAAGTATTGGTGAAGTTCAGTCCTATCTGCCCGTATCTGCAAGGAGAGGCCCGAGAAGTCGCATTGAGGGCAGCCAGTGGCAAACCTGTTCATCTTTGTCAGATGTAGCTTGTCTCTAAATGCAGATCAGTCACTGGATCCAGTCTGCAAACTACGCTGGAAGCAGAGGCGAGGGAATGTCCTGCCACTCCTAGGGAGCATTCTCCGTTCATGTGGCAAAGCAGCACGAACAGGCAGTCCCCACAACAGACACCTTGTGAGGCAGGTGAGGCTCAGAAAGTCCCGAGAGGACTGTGACTAGCCCAGGGGTCTGCAATCTGCAACCTGCGGCTCTCCAGATGTTCATGGACTACTATTCCCATCAGCCCCTGCCAGCATGGCCAATTGGAATCGTAGTCCATGGAATTGTAGTCCATGAACATCTGGAGAGCCACAGGTTGCAGACCCCTGGACTAGCCCAAGGTGGAATGTAGGAGAGTGGAAACATATCTGGTTCACCAGATAAGCCTCCGCCACTCAGGTGGAGGAGTGGGGAATCAAACCCAGTTCTTTATATTCGAATCCACCTGCTCTTAACCACTACACCAGTGATGGCGAACCTTTGGCACTCCAGATGTTATGGGCTACAATTCCCATCAGCCCCTGCCAGCATGGCCAATTGGCCGTGCTGGCAGGGGCTGATGGGAATTGTAGTCCATAACATCTGGAGTGCCAAAGGTTCGCCACCACGGCACTACACCATGCCGGTCTTGCCCACTTTTTGAAATACTTGTGGGGACCAAGGAAAGTACGGTGGGGTGCCATATTAGGTGCCCATAGGCACCACATAAGGAAACCCTGGACTAAATCAACTTTCTAGCTTTAAGCCGATCACATTCACAGTCGGAAATCTGGTGCCCATCTTTACTCAAAAGCTTCCTGCAAAGTTGGGCTGTTCTCTGGACAACAGGAGTCCAGACAGAATTCTCTGAGCTTCTTGCAGGTAAACTGATACGAAGGAGAGAACCTGAAGAAATTTCTTAGGAACAGCAGATCCAAGAGCTTCATAAAATCAACAAACCAAAGGCCAGGGGCGTCAATTGTCCACTCACATTTCCAAAGGCAGGGGCTGGGAGTCGCTGTTGGTGCCGTGCAGCGTAACAGAGAAGGTGGGCTCGGTTTCTCCCATGTTTTTGTAGCTGAAGACGTGTATCTTCATTTGGTAGTGATAAACTGCAGAGACACGAAGGCAGACACTTAACACACTTAGGTGTAATGGAGCTGTGGCTGCATTTCAAGCAGCGCCCCAGGATTCCTTTCACTAGTTGAATAGTATGTCCCCCAGTTTTGCACAGCAAACAGGGATGCTTGCTCAGATTTTGAGGTGGAAAGCAGAAACAATTCAACAACAGCTATGAAGGTTGGTGGCCCATCAGGAAAAGGGATACTTTTTGAGGGACAATCAGGGAGTTCAAGCAACTGTGAAGGAAAAGACCCTTCCAGAGGAGTAGCTGAGTTCGTCTTTAGCAGCAAAACCAAACTATTCCAGAGGCACCTTAAAGACTAACAACATTTATTTCAAGAGTTACAGTCCACTTCTTCAGACGCAGTGGAAAGAAAATAATTGTCCTTTCTGGGCACTAAATTACAGATAAAAGTGGAAAAGTTAAGCAAAGGGGGGCCTTCATGTCAAAAATCAGGTGTGGTTCTCACATTTGGATCGAAGCCCCTGAACCCAAGTGAAGGCCAAATGTGACATAACAGGAAACAATTCCTTTTAATGAAAAGCAGCCATGGGGAGGTGGCCGATATGATTGAAGGAGCACAGGAGAACACCTGAAACGTTTCTCCCCCGGCTGCTGTTCCGGGGTCACCAGAAATCAGCTGCGACGTGACACCACTTTACACACAGAGGGAGAAAGCCCACCTTTATAAGGCATGTCAGCCCGTGTTTTCAAATACATCTTGGTGTTCCTCTTGTTGCGCATCTTCTTGGCGTTGTAGCCGATGCCGGTGCAGCGGTTCTTCCGGCAGCTCAAGCAGATCCCTTTTTTGAAGCGGCCGGAGTCGGTGCACTGGAAGGCGAAGCTCTGCTTATCTTGGTTCACCAGCGAGTCCACAAAGAGGAACACGGAGCGCTCGTGTTCACACCGCATGGCGTCCCCGATATCTGTGATGGGGGTGGGGGGTGGGGGAGGAAAAAAAGGGTATTTATTTAAGAGGCAGTAAAAAACAGACATTCGCCATCCTTCACCACAACAAAAAGAAAGAGCCCCCCTACGGGGTCAGATTTACAGGCTGTCTGTAATGCCACATGAGGCAAGATTGGTCAGGGAACAGCCACGTTTTTACAGTAGGATGCGGAAGGGCATCCTAAATCGAAGCTGAATAGCAAGCCGTAAATACAGAAAAGGTCACATGCATTGCAAAGATTTCACACGCAAGCTCATTCCAAAGTAAAGTTGTAAAAGGAGGAAGAAGAAGAATTGGTTTTTATACCCCTCTTTTCTCTCCTGTAAGGAGTCTCAAAACAGCTTATAAACTCCTTCCCCTTTGGCTGCTGTGTGGTTTCCGGGCTGTGTGGCTGTGTTCTAGCAGCATTCTCTCCTGACGTTTCGCCTGCATCTGTGGCTGGCATCTGATGATCCTCTGAAGATGCCAGCCACAGATGCAGGCAAAACGTCAGGAGAGAATGCTGCTAGAACACGGCCACACAGCCTGGAAACCACACAGCACCCCAGTGATTCCGGCCATGAAAGCCTTCGACAAGACATCCTTTCCCTTTCTCTCCCCACAACAGACACCTTGTGAGGCAGGTGGGGCTGATAGAGTTCAGAGAGAACTGTGACTGGCCCACGGTGACCCAGCAGGCTTCATGTGGAGGAGTGGGGAATCAAACCCACTCTTAGAGGGCTGCTCTTGGAAGAAGAGTTGGTTTTTACATCCTGCTTTTTTCCTACTGAATGGAGTCTCAACAATGTTTTAAATTGTTTTAATTATTTCATATTGTTGCATGCTGCCCCAAGTCCGAAAGGAGAGAGGCAGGATATTAAATTTGAGAAATAAATAAATAAAATAAATAAATATAAAATCGCCTTCCCTTCCTGTCCCTACAACAAGCCCCTCGTGAGACAGGGGGGAGCTGAGAGAACTGTGACTGACAGCAGGCTTCATGTGTAGGAGCAGAGAAACAAATCCAGTTCCCCAGATTAGAATCCACAACACCACACTGGGTACCAGTAATCCAAGAGCAGCAACCAGAAAGAATACTATTCATTGATGCTGTTTTCGTGCTTCCATGATTAAAAATGGTAACTTTTGAAATTTACCTGTCAGTATTCATGATATATATAGAAGGAAATATATATTTGGAAGTAGACAGGAAGATACAAGAATGTAAAGAACAGATCATTATGTTTTAAGATGTATTGAGTCAGTTTTCGTAGTAAGTAGAATTACTTTATTACAGATCGGATTTTGTTAAGGAGGATTAATGTTTTATTAATGTTAAAGTTTGTTGTTTCTCTTTTTTTTAATTTATGAAAATTAATACATATATATATGGACTGGTGGACTAGAACCCTGGGTAACCCATATTCAAACCTGCACCTCTACCATGGAAACTGACTGGGTGACTTTGGGCCTGTCAAAGTCACTCGGATTGGCCTCCCTCACAGGGTTGTTGTTGTGAGAGAATGGAGAAGAGAGAATAACGTTCTAAGCTGCTTTGAGTGCCAGCTGGGGAGAAAAGTGGGAGATGCATTAATGTAAACACATGTCTGCACAGGTTTTCTAGGCCAAAGTAGTCCTGTACATTAACCGCCAATGGAAATCCTGCACGTTGCCAGACAGTCTGCCGCAGAACCGGTCATCTCTGTCATCTGACTAGCCCATTTTGTTTAACTTTCACTCTCAAAGTTCTACAGCGTGAAATAATCCACAGCTAGAGGTTTTTTTACCTGTTGGCACCACCTTGATCACGGAAGTTTTTAAAACTGCTTTCTAGTTCCTGAATTTTCACATCCAAAACACACTGCTGAACTGTGCTCTTTAAACCTGATTCTATATATTCTATTCCTTGTAACAAATCCTCCCACTCCTTAGTTGCCTTATCAGTTATCAATAACATACAGTCAAATGAACATTTATTGAGAATATTTATCAATTTAATTCTGAATTCCTCAGAGTCCAGAAACGGAGAGGAGGCTTTTAGTAACCTCTCTAGGAATGTGATCAGATTTGTAACATTCCCTGAGGGAAGTAGGATGCCTCATTTTTAGCTTTTTCTTTTTTAAATCTTAACCATTGTGGCCAATCCGGTTCTTGAGCAATTAAGACCCCACCCAAAGGGTGTGTGTCCTGAATCCCTGCTTGGGAGTGATGCACCTTCGCGCCAGCAGATTCGCCCTCCTTGGGGCACTTACCCAGGTGGAGGGGTGATCAGGTGGTCACTGCCGCCCCCTCCGGTGCTGGAATATGGTGCTGGGTGCCGTGCCAGCATCCTAGGGCCCCTACCGCCACTGCAGGGAGCAGACTGGGGGCATGGGCAGCAAGGAGCCAACTTTAATTGGCTCCCTCCTGGACTTTGTTGAAGTTACACTGCCAGGCCAGGCTGCAGTTGGGACTTAAACTACTCTTCTAGGTGGTGTAGGTCAGTGGTGGGATCCAAAAATTTTAGTAACAGGTTCCCATGGTGGTGGGATTCAAACTGTGGCATAGCGCCAATGGGGCTGGGCAGGGCACAACAGGGGCGTGGCCGGGCATTCCGGGGGCGGGGCATTGCTGGGTGGGGCTGTGGCAAGGATGCAGCCGCTGCGCCGGTCCTTGGGCAGGAAACAAATGCACGCAGGCGCAGGTTGCCACGCACGCTGGTGCACCTCCTGCTAGACTGCCTCAAGTTCTACTGCGCGCTACTGCTGAGAGGAGGGGTGTAACTAAGGCAAAAATCACGTGGCAAAATCACCAATTAGTAACCCCCTCTCGGCACACACAAATAATTAGTAACCTACTCTTGGGAACCTGTGAGAACCTGCTAGATCCCACCTCTGGTGTAGGTCCATCGCAACCCATGAAGGCGGGGAGACTTTTACGCTATGAAAGACTCGCCATGCTGCCAGAAAGCCTCTAGGGCAGTGATGGTGAACCTTTTTGAGACCGAGTGCCCAAACTGCAACCCAAAACCCACTTGTTTCTCGCAAAGTGCCAACACGGCAATTTAACCCGAATACTGACGTTTTAGTCCAGCGTGCACGCCAAGTCCCGCGCGCACCACTCTGCACTTCTCTAGCATCTCCGCCTCCTCTGCCCCCCACTCAGGCATCAGCCACCCAGAGCAAAGGCACCAGGCCCGCCAGCCAAGTCCTTCCTGCTCGCTGTGGAGCGTTGTGCCCAGAGGCCCAGGCCAGCCTAGATGTGTGGGTGGGGGGGGTGGGGGTGGTGGTGGTGATGAACTCTGTGCGCGCGTGCCCACAGAAAGGGCACTGAGTGCCACCTCTGGCACTTGTGCCATAGATTCGCCACCACTGCTCTATCGGAACTTCGGGACGGTGCCGCATCAACGCTGTCACCTGCCATCTCCTGTTTGGATGGGGCTGCCCACCAGACCTACAATCTAAATTTACCTTAAAAAGCACTCCATCTCTATCTTCAGTAGGGAAAGCAAAAGTTTCATGCCAGGCAGCCATACACAAAATACACAAAAGTAAAAGTGTGGTGTGACTCACACTCACAATAATAGGGGAAATCCCTAAAATGTCACTACACAAGGGCTATACGTGTCACCCTTGTGTAGTGATGTTTCAGGGATTTTCCCTTTTGTTGTGACTGTGAGTCACACTACTCGTCCTTTCTTGAGATTTGCAACCGAAACAAAGCACAATAAAAGACATAAAGGCTGCCACTTTCAAATCAATCGTTTAAAACTGAAAGAACTGAATTAAATTTTTTTTAAAAGGACTGAACTGAATCAAATGCAGTCCTAAATAAAACCATCTTCAACTGAACTGGGCTTGGGAGTGGAGTTATGACAAGCTATTCAAGATGGCGGAGTCTGTGAGCCCCGTCTTCCACGACCCCCGATTTCAGAAAGCAGAGGCACTTACTCCCATAGGCAAGGGATCCCAAGACGTCAGTCAAGGAACACCCTGGCTGGACATCTCCTCCATTGGGGTAGACATCGACGTGACCCACGGGCATCTGAATCCCGATGCTGACACCCAGAGCTTCCCTTGTATACGTGTGCAAGACGTCCACAAAATCCGCATCGTCCGGAGAGAGACGCTTGTTGGGTTCAACTCCTTCAAACATCGGACCCGCTGGATCTAAACCTGAAGCATCAGTAACGCATGGTTAATGCTTAAGAACAGAAGAAGAATCTTGCTGGATCAGACCAGTGATCCATCTAGTCTAGCATCTCACACAACCAGTTATTCTGGCCAACGGGTTATTCTGGAGGTCCAATGAAAGGTTGTAGAGGCCAAGACCTTCCCTTGATTTGCCTCATGGCTCTGGGGTCCAGAGGTTTACTGCCTTGGAACATGGAGTTTCCTTATGAGACCCAGCATGGTGTAGTGGTTAAGAGAGGCAGACTTGAATCTGGTGATCCAGGTTTGATCCCCCACTCCTCCACATGAGTGGCGGACTCTAATCTGGAAAACTCTTCCACATGAAGCCTGCTGGGTGACCTTGGGCTAGTCACAGTTCTCTCTGAACTCTCTCCGACCCACCTACCTCACAAGGTGTCTGTTGTGCAGAGGGGAAGGGAAGGGAAGGTGGCTGTGAGACTCCTTAAGGGTAGGGAAAAGCAGGGTATAAAATTGGACTCTTCTTAGTAGTCACTGAAAGAGCTACCCTCCATGAATCCCCTTTCAAAACTGTCTAACGATGTGGCCATTACTATATCCTCTGAAGAGAACTCCATCTTTTAATCACTTGCTGTGTAAAGAAAGATTTCCTTTGGTCCATCCTGAATCTCCTTGTCCATCAGCTTCATTGGATGCCCTCAAGTTCTACTCTGTTTCCCCGAAAATAAGATCTCTCCTGAAAATAAGCCCTAGCATGATTTTTCAGGATTTTTGGAGGATGCTTGAAATATAAGCCCTACTCCCAAAATAATCTCTAGTTACAGATTTCCCAGCGTAGCTGATCTGGTCACATGGGGGGCGCAAAATCATGGTGAAAAAAATAAGACGTCCCCTGAAAATAAGACCTAATGCATCTTTTGGAGCAAAAATTAATATAAGACCCTGTCTTATTTTCGGGGAAACACGGGTAGCATTTTGGAAGAGAGAGAAATTTCTCTTCGTCAGCTCACGCCACCCCGTGCATACTTTATGGGTCTCTATCATGTCGCCCCTTCGTCATGCCCTGGTGGGCCACTGCGAGTAGCAGAGAGCTGGACTAGATGGACTCTGGTCTGATCCAGCTGGCTTGTTCTTATGTTCTCCTTCTTATGTTCTTATGCCTTTTCTAAACTGAGAAGTCCCTCACTCTTCAGGAGAGAAAGTCTGGAGAACCAGGTTTGATTCCCCACTCTTCCACAGGAAACCGCTGGGTGACCCTGGGCCAGTCACAGTTCTTTCAGAACTCTCTCAGCCCCACAGACCTCACAAGGTTTCTGTTGTGCAGAGGGGAAGGAAAGGTGATTGTGAGAAAGTGCTCCAACCCTGTAATCATCTCGGTTGCCCTGTGCTGTACTCTGGCCAGCTCAGCTTCCATTGAGGTGGGCCACATAAACTTTCATCCACTGAGGAGTATAGTTTCCCCTGGTGTGGGGGTTTCCCCCCCTAAATGTCTGCAAATTCCTTCTTTATCTTGTTCCACTTAGCATTTACTAGGGCCCATTCCTTCTGTATAATGGCTCCTGCCCCATGGAATTAACTCCCTGAGGAGACAAAGGGAGGATCCTCTTTAGAAGTTTAGCGGAGTAGCTGAAGGGCTACTGTATTTTTATTTTGAAAGGACTTTTTTGTGCAGTTTAACCCGAAGGCATGTTCTTGAGGACAGAGCTAAATGGGGTTTTACTGGATTCTGTATGTTTTTAATTTTGTAAGCCTCCTTAAAGGACAAGGCAAAAGCCATGTGTCAATATTTTAATAAACAAACAAAACCCGCTAATGTTAACCGTCATGCTACACCAGTGGTGGGATTCAAACTGTGGCGTAGCGCCAATGGGGCTGGGTGGGGCACAACGGGGGCGTGGCCAGGTATTCCGGGGCGGGGCATTCCGGGGCGGGGCTGTGGCAAGGACGCAGCCGCTGCGCCGGTCCTTGGGCGGGAAACGAATGCACGCAGGTGCAGGCTGCCACGCACGCCGGTGCACCTCCTGCTAGACTGCTTCAAGTTCTGCGCGCTACTGCTGAGAGGAGGGGCGTAACTAAGGCAAAAATCACGTGGCAAAATCACCAATTAGTAACCCCCTCTTGGCACACACAAATAATTAGTAACCTACTCTTGGGAACCTGTGAGAACCTGCTGGATCCCACCTCTGTGCTACACTCTGTCTCAGAAAAAGAAGTCAGTAGATCCTATATTCCTCTGCTACAGAACTCAACATGCTGGCTCTTCTTTGTTGTGGAATGCGCCACCTGGGTCCTAGTGCCAACCCCGCTCCCTGTTCCCAACCCATCTGAAAATACAATGAACTATACATACAACGAACTATAAATGCTCTTGAATCAAGGAATCATGTTCAATAATGCACAAAATAACGGTTTTGAAAGCACAGTGAGTAAAAATGAATGGTAATTCTAATGTGGAAGCATAGAAGAAGAGTGGAAGAGTTTGGATTTATACCCCACTTTTCCCTCCTGTAGGGAGACTCAAGGTGGCCTACAAACTCCTTTCCCTTCCTCTCCCTACAGCTGACACCTTGTGAGGTAGGTGGGTTGAGAGAGTTCTGAGAAATCTGTGATTAGCCCAAGGTCACCCAGCAGGAATGTAGGAGCGAAGAAACATATCTGGTTCTCCAGATCAGCCTCTGCCAGTCAGGTCGAGGAGTGGGGAATCAAACCTGGTTCTCCAGATTAGAATCCACCTGCTGTTAACCTCTACTCCATGCTAGCAGGAACTCTTCCAGATTTGCTAGTGGCAGCAGTTACTACTCAGAGAACAGCTGGTATTTCTCTCCACACTTGGAATAAGGGCGAGAGAATAAGAATTGTCTCACTGGATGGAGACCCGGGACAGCAACGGCTTCTGGGATCAAAGAATGGGGCTTGGGGGACCATTCCTTCACAGGGCGACACCCACTCCAACCCCTGGTTTTCCATAATTGAAGAAAAAATGGCCTCTATTGGACTGTCAGTGGATTCACTTTGCCCTTTGTCCTATTCAGAAGCTTATAGGAAATTAAAAGGTCAACTATTGGATAGAGAGTTCTCTACCCTAATCACCGCAGCCAAGAAAACGTGCTCCCCCCTGTATTTTTCTCTCCCATTTGAACAGGGCCACTTGGCACACTACCTGTATTGCTTAACAACCCCTGTTCAAAGTATAATGCATGCCAGGTTTAATGTTATGCACTCTGCACAGCTGGCCATAGCAGATTTAATAAACAAGAAAAAAGGCTAAAAGATTGTGCCCATGCTTGATGAAACGGATTGAATCTCTGGCCTACCAATTACTACGCCATCTCAAGATTCAAAGGAAATCAGATCAGAAACCATGTGAATCTCCACTCCTTTACATTTACCACATCTCACAAATTTAATTAGATTACACTATTTTGTTGGACAATCCTAGAATTAACCCTCACCTCTCTATATGATAGTGGCAGACTTTCTCCTGGAAATTACTAAATGCCAGTAGATTTCCTTCGACCTAACATTTATGTCCTGTATTGTATATGCTTTTTAATCCATTTTTTATTATTGTTGTTCTGTTGTCTATGCCAATAAAGGCTTGCTTCTTCCTTCACAGGGTGCGGGTCTGATTCTGAACAAGCCCAATTAGGGTTTGCAGATACTGCAAGAGAAACCCCAGAATGTGCTGGGTTTGGCAAGCCATGGAGGCAGCTCAAGCACTTAAAGCAGGTAGAGAGAAGGGTTAACTTATGAAAGGTCACCTGGTGGTGCACTTACCTGTAATCCGACCTATTGTCCCACGTACATAGTTTCCGGCAAAGCCAGCCACATGCGCACCGAGGCTGTATCCAAGCAAGTGGACGTTCCGCTTGAATGAAAAGGGACAACATATGCAGAGCCAAAATAGACGCTGGATCAGCCAGGTGTTCTTAGGTAGAGGAGGGATTAGTTTACCATCTCTGCCTGACAGGAGGAGACTTTGCAAGGATTTCGGCCAAAGAGAAAAGCACGCACACGGTAGTCCCAGATGAATGAGTTCACCGTCACGGTTGTTTCGGAGAACGATTCCAGCTAAGTCTGACGCCTCTGAGCTGGTGAATTGTGTTTTCCTATACCACTCTCTCAAGTTAAAGTTCCCTCCAAGCTTTATTTAACAATCTTAACAGTAGGATCCACAGCTGTTAAGTATGGGGAGTGGGTGGACGTGGAGGAGCAAAGACTCAGCCATCAATTTTTATAAGGGAATACTAGGGCAATGGGCAACTCTATCAGAAATCATTATTGGTAAGTGATGGCAATAGTAAATAATGGTAACGGTAAGCAGAGGTGGGATCCAGCAGGTTCTCACCAGTTCCCAAGAGTGGGTTACTAATTATTTGTGTGTGCCGAGAGGGGGTTACTAATTGGGTCTGCTTTTCCGTTGGAAATTCCATTAGGTCCAAAAATCATAAAGTCCTGTTGTTTCCTACGTGGCTGGTTAGCGAAGGTAGAAAACGGGATAATTCTCCCTGTTGGGCTGTTTTAAAAACATGTTTTAGAAATATGGTAAAGTTCCTTGTTTAAGGAAAGTATCCTTCTTTTGATTTCTAGAAACAAAATTAAGTATTTGAAAGTATTAAGATTTGACAGGCAGTCAATTAGAGGAGAAGTGGTTGTTTCTGTTGGCAGTAGACGATAGGACTTGCTATAATGAGTTTAAATTATGGACAGAAAGATACCAGCTGGAAATTAGGAACTTTTTTTTTTACAGTAAGAGTTTTTTACAGTAACAGAGAAATTATTAATGCCCTGCCCCTGGAATGCCCGGCCACACCCCGTCATGCCCCGCCCAGCCCCATTGGCGCTACGCCACTGTGTTTGAATCCCACCACCATGGGAACCTGTTACTAAAATTTTTGGATCCTACCACTGACGGTAAGTGATGGCAAAAGCTGGAAGGCCTATTGGGGATAAAAAGTGCTCCCTGCATTGTCAGCACAAAAAACAGCATAGCAGCAGATCTGAGCTGCACGGCAAGCGAAGGCGAACCACAAGCACTGCCCTCACTGCCCCCGCATATCCGCACGTTGGCACACAGGCTGGCTCGCAGCCCGTTTGCATGACTCAATCTCAGCCTGATGCCAACTCCTGCTGCAGCCTTGTGCGATTTTAACCGCTCGATACTTGAAGCCGTCTCTCGCAAACTTTACCTGCAGCCAGTCCAGCAGCTTCGCCACCTCCTTCCCCACCACTTGGGTGTAGTTGACAGCGTTGGGGTAGAGCTGGTGGGCATAGTCGAGCCAGTCAACCACCACCACGTTGGCACTCTTCTCCCGTTCCAAGAGAGCCCGCACCAGGCTGCCCAGCCACGTTTCGAACAGGCCGCTCATCTGGAAAAAGAACCTGCTTTTAGTTCCTTCCTAGTCGGTCGCCATATACTTAACATGGCCATTCAGAAACTATGTTCAAGTTAAGTACGTGTCCGTGGCTTAAGTACGTGTCCATGGCAGCTGCTAGAATTTGCAAGGATCTAGAGCAGTGGTGGCGAACCTTTGGCACTCCAGATGTTATGGACTACAATTCCCATTAGCCCCTGCCAATTGGCCATGCTGGCAGGGGCTGATGGGGATTGTAGTCCATAACATCTGGAGTGCCAAAGGTTTGCCACCATGGATCTAGAGCCCTCCCCTGTTTTCTAGCTGACAAGTCTAAAGGAGGGGGAAAAACATCATCACCCTACTGCCAGGCATATGAACACACAAGCATTAAGGTACCATGATGAAATTGTGGCAAAATGGGCTGCTCCTAGGTAACCCTAACCCTGAAGGGAGACATCCCAGCAAACTTGGCCATTACCCACAAATCCCTGGAACGCCAGTGGAAGGAAAAGGGAGGGGCATGTACCTGCGTCGCATGGGTGCAGCAGCGACATCATTTTCAGCAAAAACCCAAATCGACATCATGACATCGAGGGCTGCTCTAGGACTTGCCAAAAACTCTATGCTTAAACTACAGAGTTTTAGTGGGGTGAATCCTAGAAGATCCACACACGTGCACAGTGATAACATAGTGACGTCTCTTCTGGTTCTTGTCAGAAGTGATGTCAATGCCCTCCAGATTCTCCCAGGATTTGCAGACCGGAAGATTCCAGTTCAGCTCAAAGACCTTTATTAGGCATTAAAATTCCAGTTGTGAATACTCCTCTGGCAAGGGGTTGAGCTGGATGGCCCTTGTGGTCTTTTTCAACTCTATGGTTCCATCTGCATTAAAAAATTCCACGCAAGCAGCAAAAGGAACAGGAACAAGGAGAGCTTTGCTTTGTGGTGTCAGTTTTCCATTTAGAATAAATTCTTTTATAACACAGAGGAACATTCCAAACCCGGAGTCCCCCCCCCCCCCGGGTAGTCCGGAGTGGTACAGCCTATTCTACCAGCAAAACAGTGAGGAAGGAGCACAGTCACGTAACGGAGCTGTTCCTTTCAAGCTATGATCAACCTGGAGTCACGTCTAATCTCAGCCTACTTACTGTCCACCCGTGGATGACGAAGAAGCTTTTGGAGGACACGTTGAACTTGCAGTCTTCCAACTTCTGCTTGTCGCCCACAGCGAGGTAGCAGCTGCCATCCGGGTCAGCGGAGGAGCGAACGGCAAATTTCACCTGCAGCCTCCGAACTTGCGTTGGCTCGCCGTCCGGACTCCGAAGCCAAGAGGCACCATCGGCTGAGAGAAGCACATTTGTCATCAGGCGCGGCTCCGAGGATTACAGAGGAGGCCGAGAAGCAAAAGCAGCGCCAAACGTTTGCGGAGATCTCAAGGCACGATCTCGTCGCTTTAATGGCTTGGCAGCCGCTACCCCAAATGCCTGCCAAGGTCTCGCTTCAACTTGGAACGGGCTCCCTGGCCTCCTCCACGGGGCAGAATTCATCGAAAGCGTTCCTGTTTTATTTTTAGCCTGCATTTTGTACAACGTTTTTCAAAACGTCGTCGTTCGTTAAGCCGGTCCGGCTGGAATCCCCTTTTTTCAGCGTTTACTTGAATGCACGAACACAGGAAGCTGTTTATCCTGAATCAGTCCAGAAGGGTCAATATCGCCTGCTCAGACAGGCAGCCTCTCTCCATGAACTCTGGCAGAAGTCTTTCACGCTGCCTAGTCCTTTTTACCTAGCTATCATGTCACCTCTTAATCTTCTCTTCACGCAACACGTGATTGGTGTTTGGAATATGCTGCCACAGGAAGTGGTGATGACCACTAACCTGGATAGCTTTGAAAAGGGCTTGGACAGATTTATGGAGGAGAAGTCGATCTATGGCAGTGGTGGCAAACCTATGGCACGGGTGCCAGAGGTGGCACTCAGAGCCCTCTACGTGGGCACACACAGAGCGCCCCCCCCCTCCAGGCTGGCCTGGGCCGCTGGGCTTGATTATTAGCATTAAACCTAAGACCTAGTTAGCATAAGCATAAGCATAAGCATTTTATTGTCATTGTGCACGCACAACGAAATTTACAGCAGCATTCCTCGATGCACACAATTTCAGACTCATACAATTTCAGACTCATGCAATTTCAGACTCATACATCATCATCCTCCACCCATCCCTACATAGCCCCAAATACATCAATCTGAAGCAGCGGAGTTTAGCATAGCCACAGCTCTGGAAATTAGAAGCTGTCTCTAAACCTCTTTGTCAAAGTTCTGAGGGCCCTGTATCGTCTGCCAGATGGTAGCAGTTTAAAAAGAGAGTGTGCTGGATGGGAATGGGTCCCTTAGAGATATTTTGGGCTTTATTTGGAGCTTCGGGCATTATAGATTTCTTCCAAGGAGGGGAGAGGGCAGCCGATAATCCTTTGTGCGAGCGAATCACCCTTTGGAAGCCTTCCCCTATATTAGCCACGGTGCAGCCGGAGAACCATACACAGATGCAGTAGGTTAGGACACTCTCTATAGCACAGCGGTAAAAGGACACCAGAAGTTTTCCATCTAGTAGTTGCTTCCTTAAAAGTCTCAGAAATTTTACAGTCTTTGCTGGGCTTTCTTAACCACCGCGATTAGTCTGTACTCCCCAGGTCAAATCCTCTTTAATCATAACAGCCCAGGAATTCTATAAACTAGCCACCCGCTCCACTTGATCTCCATTTATAGTCAAGGGCTGAATTTCTGAGCTATTCCTTCTATAGTCCACTATGAGCTCCTTTGTCTTGTTAGTGTTAAGAACCAGGTTATTTTCCCTGCACCATGAGAGCAGTCGGTCCACTTCATTCCGATAGGCAGACTCATCCCCTCCAGTAGTTTTGGGGTAGCAGTGCAGGTAACCCTGTTAAGCACTGTTAAACCCCACTGATTTTCATGTAAAGAACTAAAGCGCGATCCTTTACCTGGGAGTAAGCTCAGTTGCTGGCAATGGGGCTTGCTTCTGAGTAAACCCTCCTAGGGTCATGATTCACCCGTTGGAAGAGTTACACGGTTGCTTCAAAGCAAAGCCACCGACTACCACCAAGGTTACTCCAGAGTAACGCATGCCTCGGAGCCAACCGTTTTTTCTAAACGAAAACCTCAGTATTGAGGTTAAATTGCCGTGTTGGCACTTTGCGATAAATAAGTGGGGGTTGGGTTGCAGTTTGGGCACTCGGTCTCGAAAAGGTTCACCATCACTGATCTATGGCTACCAGTCTTGATCCTCCTTGATCTCAGATTGCAAATGCCTTAGCAGACCAGGTGCTCAGGAGCAGCAGTAGCATCAGGCCATTGCTTTCACATCCTGCATGTGAGCTCCCAAAGGCACCTGGTGGGCAGCTGCAAGTAGCAGAGTGCTGGACTAAATGGACTCTGGTCTGATCCAGCAGGCTAGTTCTTATGTTCTTACTGGAGATGCCAGGGACCGAACCTCTGACCTTCCACATGCCAAGTACCTGCTTTAGCACAGAGCCACTGACATTGGGAAATGGGTTGGGCCCAGTGGAAGGGCTCTGCAAGATCTGCGCAAAGACCCTGATTGTCCCTGCTCTCCCTTCTCAGTGGCCATTTTGGATCCCAGAGAAAGCTTATTCCTGGGGTTAGGTTCAGTGGGAAAGCTTCTGCTTTGCATGAGAAAGGTGTCGGGTTCAACCCCCAGCATCTCCAGTTAAAAGGACAAGGCAGAAGAAGTGAAAGACCTCTGAATGAAACCCTGGAGAGCAGCTGCCAGTCTGAGTAGGCAATACTGTCCTTGATGGTCTGATTCAGTGTAAGGTAGGTTCATGTGTGTTCATAGAATCATAGAGTTGGAAGAGACCCCAAGGGCCATCAGGTCCAACCCTCTGCAATGCAGGAGCACACAATCATTAGATGGGATCCCTTCCTTAACTGGTGATCAGCTATCCTCTCGCACTGAGGATACCCCTCGGGGAGGTGGGGGGCTCCTTGTAGTGGGTGATTCGATCATCAGGAATATAGAGAGTTGGGTTTGTGACAGGCGTGATGACCGCATGGTGACTTGCCTGCCTGCCTGGATCGCTGAAGGTTGATTGGGCTTGGATGTCACTTCACGTCTAGATAGGCTGTTGAGACAGATGCCTGGGGCATTGGAGTCAGCAGTTGTGAGGTCCACATTGGTACCAATGACATTGGGAAATGTAGCCGAAGGAGGGTTCTAGGAAGCCAGCTAAATTTAGGCTGCTAGGAAAAGGTTAAAATCCAGGGACCCCAAGGTGGCATTCTCTGAAATGCTACACTGATGTTTCCATCGCCAAGAGGGCTTGAAGCTAAGGCAACAGCCGAGGAGATACAGGAGTCTCAATGCGATGGATGAGAGAAGGTGGTGCAAGGCAGAGGGTTTTCAGATTTGTGATCAGAAACTGGGGAACCTTTTGGGATAAGGCAGGCCTGTTCAAAAGGGATCGGAGCTTCATCTTAACCAAGAGGAACCAGGCCATGCTGGCGCTCAACATTAAAAAAGGTGGCAGGAACAGCTTTTAAACTGATTCCTGGGAGAGAAAGCCGACAGGAGCTAGAAGGGGTGAGCTTCAGTTCCGGAATACAGAGTCCATGGGGATGCAGACAGAGAAGGAGGTTTTTTTAAATTGTCAACCACATACAAGTGAGGAAACATAGCAATGTGATAAGTGATGAGTGTTCCTACAAAAAAGGCTAGAAGGGCAAAACACATAAATCCCAGGTTAGGGACAGAGACAGAGTATACAAGTGTCTCTTAATGCTAATAGTAGAAGCATTACGACTCTAAAATGGGGGAGCTGGAGTACAGAGTTTTTGAAGGAGGGACATTGTTGATATAGTGGAAGAGCATCACAGAGACCATGGTGGAATGAGAGAGAACCAGTGGGATGCTATGTTATCCCAGGTTACAGGCTCTACAGGAAGGGATGGGGGGACAAGAGCGATGTGGGGTGGGGTGGCCCTCTACATCAAAAGAAGAGCATAGTGTCACATAAGAGAATAGACAATGCAGGGGGGAGCTGATTCCTCTCCTACCCAGAAGCACTGTGGATATCAATACCAGTGGGTGGAAAGCATAGTTTTAACATTAGGAATATATTATCGTCCCCCTGACCGTGCAAAGCGCACAAAGAAGGATTCTACAAGAGATGGAAAAAAAAAGAAATTAGAGAGGCCAACAAAAGCAAAAAATGCTTATACGTGGTAATGGGCGATTTTAACTATCCCCATATAAACTGGAAAAATGCATGTTCAGGTCTGATAGTAAGGAGAGAACATTCCTGGATATGCTAAATGGACTGTGGCTTAAGGGAGCAGGATGGACATTGTAGAACCAACCAGGGGAGAGATGTGATCCCTAGATCTGAAATTCTATGTGGGACCCCAGGTCCTGGTGCGGGAAGTCAGTGTTGTTGAGCCGATGAGGGAAACAGCGACCCACAATGCTGTCAGATTCAGTGTATCTCTGCATGTCGCGTAACAAGTGACAACTACTAATGTAGTTATTCATTCGCCTTCAGAAAGGAAATTTCCTACTCCAAAGATGAGAGGGATAGATGCTTAGGAAGCTAGAAAGGGAAAAATCAAGAGGAGTCAAAATTTCCAAGATGCTTGGAGGTTATTTAAAAACACAGTCTTAAAAGCTCAACTGGAATGTGTTTCACAGGTTAGGAGAAAGGCAAGCCCAGTCCAAAAGAAAGCCACCATAGTTGTAACAAGGGACGCTTGAGGGCAAATTATTAGGGAAAAAAAAAAGATGTCTTTTAGAAAAATGGAAGTCCAACTTTAACTGATAAAAGGAAATACCAGAAAGAGGGGAACACACAAATGGTGGCAAAGAGAGAAGCCAGTTAGCTGTACAAGGAGGCAAAAAAAGGATTATGAGGAACGCATGGCTGTGAACATCAAAACCAGCAACAAAAACAGTTCTTCAGAAGTACATCAAAAGCAGGAAGCCAGCAAGGGAAGCGGTAAGGCCCGTTAGATGACAAAGGAACAAAGGGGTGTGCTAAAAAGATGACAGGAGATTGCAGAAAAGCTGAATGAATTCTTTTGCATCTGTCTTCACCAAGAAGGGAGAGGTGAGGAAAATTCCTGCACCTGAACCAGAAGCTTCTTAGGAGGCCGAATCAGAGGAACTACTTGAAGATAGTGGTAGACAAGGAAAGAAGTTCTGGCAGCCATTGATAAACTAAATGCTACCAAATCCCCTGGCCCAAGATTGCATTCACCCAAAAGGTTCTTAAAGAGCTCCAAGCATGAAATTGCTGATGTTCTCACTTTAATATACAACTTATCCTTGGAAATCCAAGCTCCATCCTGAAGACTGGAAGATGGCCAATGTCACACCAATCTTTAGAAAGAAAAGGATCTAGAGGGGGACCGAGGGAAATTACAGGCCAGTCAGTTTTGACAGCATCTGTTCCCTGCGTAAATTAGTAGAATCTGTGTCATTAAAGATAAAATTATAAAACATGTACAAAAGCAAAACCTGCTTGAGAAAGAGTCAGCATAGCTAGCTTTTGCAGAGGCAAATCCTGTCTTACAAACTTACTAGAGTTCCTTTGAGGATGTAAATAGGCATGTGGATAAGGGGGAACCAGTGGACATTGTCTACTTGGATTTCCAAAAGGCTTTTGACGAAGTTCCTCACCAGAGGCTATTGAGAAAACTCAGCAATGAGAGGAATAAGAGGGGAAGTCCTCTATGGGATTAAAACTGGATTTGAGAAACAGGGAAGCAAGAGAGTGGGTGTATAAAATGGGAAATTCTCTCACAATGGGAGAGATGTAGAGGAGTGGTGTCCCCCAGAGGATCCGTGTTAGGATGACCAGTGCTCTTTAACCTATTCATAAAGTGACCTGGAAGTAGGGGTGGAGTAAGTACATTAATTGGTGGCTAAAAGTTTGCAGATGATACACCAAATTATGTAGCAGGAACTGGTGAGAACCACAAAGGGATTGCTTGAGGAGGTCCAAGCGGACCTTGATAAATTAGGTGAGTGGAGCTAAGGAAATGGCAAATGCAGTTCAATGTAGCAAAATGCAAAGTGATGCACATAGGGGCAAAAAAATCCAAACTTCACATACTACTGCGCTACAGGGGTCAGTGCTATCAGTCACAGACCAGGAAAGGGATTTGAAGTCTTAATTGATAGTTCCATGGGAATGTCAACTCAAAATGTATATGCAGCTGTGAAAAGGCAAGGACTCTATGCTGGGGATAATCAGGAAAGGAGGAATTGATAATAAGACTGCAAAAGATTGTCATGCCCTTATATAAAGCGTGGTGCGACCACACTTGGAGTACTGTGTTCAGTTCTGAATCACCACATCTCAAAAGGATATTGAAGAGATAGAAAAAGAAGTGCAGAGAAGAGAACCCAGCAGGGAATTGATTGAGGGACCTGGAGCACCTTTCCTTATGAGTAAAGGCTGCAGCGTTTGGGACTCTTTAGTTTGGAGAGGAGACGTCTGAGGGGGGATATGATTGAAGTCTATAAAATTATGCATGGGGTAGAAAATGTTGACAGAGAGAAATTTTTCTCTCTTTCTCACAATACTAGAACCAGGGGCATTCATTTAAGAAAATGCTGAAGGGGAAGAATTAGGAGGAACTCATAAAAGGAAACACTTCTTCACGCAACGTGTGATTGGTGTTTGGAATATGCTGCCACAGGAGGTGATGATGGCCACTAACCTGGATAGCTTTAAAAGGGGCTTGGACAGATTTATGGAGGAGAAGTCAATCTATGGCTACCAATCTTGATCCTCTTTGATCTGAGATTGCAAATGCCTTAACAGTCCAGGTGCTCGGGAGCAACAGCCGCAGAAGGCCATTGCTTTCACATCCTACATGTGAACTCCCAAAGGCACCTGGTGGGCCACTGCGAGTAGCAGAGAGCTGGACTAGATGGACTCTGGTCTGATCCAGCTGGCTTGTTCTTATGTTTCTTATGTTCTTAATCAAAGCACTCCTGTCAGATGGCCATCCAGCAGTGGCGTAGGAGGTTAAGAGGTCGTGTATCTAATCTGGAGGAACCGGGTTTGATTCCCAGCTCTGCCACCTGAGCTGTGGAGGCTTATCTGGGGAATTCAGATAAGCCTGTGCACTCCCACACCCGCCAGCTGGGTGACCTTGGGCTAGTCACAGCTTCTCGGAGCTCTCTCAGCCCCACCCACCTCCCAGGGTGTTTGTTGTGAGGGGGGAAGGGCAAGGAGATTGTCAGCCCCTTTGAGTCTCCTACAGGAGAGAAAGGGGGGATATAAATCCAAACTCTTCTTCTTCTTCTTTAAAAACCTCCAAAGGAGACTCCACCACTCTCCGAGGTCGTGCATTCCACTGTCCAACAGCCCTTACTGTCAGGAAGTTTTTCCTGATGTTTAGGTGGAATCTCTTTTCTTGCACCTTGAACCCATTACTCCTGGTCCTAGTCTCTGGAGCAGCAGAACACAAGCTTGCTCCCTCACCAACATGACATCCCTTTAGATATCTAAAACATAGCTATCATGTCACCTCTTAATCTTCTCTTCACCAAACTAAACATCCCCAGCTGCCTAAGTCTCTCCTCGTAGGGGATGGATTCCAGACCTTTTACCATTTTGGTTGCCCTCCTCTGGGTCCGTTCTAGCTTGTCAATATCCTTCTTGAATTGCGGTGCCCAGAACGGTACACAATATTTCTGTGTTCATGTTAGCCAGGTCTGTGTGAAAAGAGGGTGGGGAGGGAATCACTCCTATACTATATCACTCCACCTCTCCCAGCCCCCTATAGCTATTACTCTACATACTTTCTGCAACCCCCTGAATAAACTTGGAAGAGGTTAGAAATGGCTGCCTGGGGGATGGGCATCCAGGAAGTCCTGCCGTTACCAGCACTTACTTAATTTATTTGGCTTACTGGCTGCCCTTCCCTGCAAGCGGGTTCAGGGCGGCTAACCACAATCCAACAGAACAACAACAACAAATTCCACGCAAACTAACTGCCAGCATGGTGAGGTGGTTAAGAGGCGGGCTCTAATCTGGAGAAATAGGTTTGATTCCCCACTCCTCCACATGAATGGTGGACTCTTATCTGGTAAACTGGATTTGTTTTCCTGCTCCTCCACGTGAAGGGTGATCTTGGGCGGGTCACAGTTCTCTCAGAAATCTCTCAGCCCCGCCTACTTCTGTTGCGGGGAGAGGAAGGGAAAGGAGTTTATAACCCCATTGAGACTCCTTACGGTTGAGAAAAAGGCAGGTTATAAAGCCAAACTCTTCTTCTACTGCTCTACAATGTCCTAGTGTCTTAACCTTATCAATCAGAGAGCAGAATAAATTGCTAGTAAATTTTAACAATAAGCCATAACAAAACACAGAACCATCAAAGCAAAACCACTGACGGGCTGCAGGATCTAAGCCAATATCTCTGGCGATTCTGGCAGAAATTCAGCAGACTAAAATCATGTGAGCATCACTGCTTGGTACCTGAAGACTTCTCCATTTTCATCCACAAAAATAATCCTCTAAAGTATGTTGGGGCTTGAGAAAGACCGGCCACCTACTAAGCAGTATGAGTTGAACAGGGTTTCACACCCAGGTCTCCCTCACAACAAACTGGCAACTCAACGTCTACTACATTGGTTCTTTCTCATGTCTTTTTGGAAGAAGAAGAAGAAGAAGAAGAAGAAGAAGAAGAAGAAGAAGAAGAAGAAGAAGAAGAAGAAGAAGAAGAAGAAGAAGAAGAAGAAGAAGAAGAAGAAGAAGAAGAAGAAGAAGAAGAAGAGAAAGAAGAAGAAGAAGAAGAAGAAGAAGAGAAAGAAGAAGAAGAAGAAGAAGAAGAAGAAGAAGAAGAAGAAGAAGAAGAAGAGGAGGAGGAGGAGGAGGAGGAGGAGGAGGAGGAGGAGGAGTTTGGATTTATATCCCCCCTTTCTCTCCTGCAGGAGACTCAAAGGGGCTTACAATCTCCTTGCCTTACAATCATAAATTGATACCTAGCCTTTCTTCCCAATGGAAACCCAAAGCAACTCATATCATCTCCTCCCCTCTATGCTATTCACAACAAGCCTGTGAGGTAGGCTGGGGAGAATGTGTGTGACTGACCTTAATTCACCCAGTGAGTTTCCGTGATGTACATCAGGTTTTGAACCCGAGACTTCTAGATCTTTGCCCAAAATTCTACCCACTACCACAAATTCTACCGCAGCCAATGCTTTTCAAACTTCCTGCCTTCAGCATCCACATGGCAGCTGGATTTCACCATCGTTCTGGATAAGATCAAAAGAGACCAGGTGCACAAACGAGGCTCTTATGAGCTCACGGTCATAAAATTGCAGGGTTACTCCTCGAGAATGGACACAACACCTTCCGCCTGCTATTTCTCTCATTCAGGAACCCTTTTTAGGTTTTCAAGGGACTGCAGGAACTATTGGGAGGTAGCAGAATTTGAAAGCTATTGCGCCACGCACAGCAAATACTTTTGTGCAATACTTTGGGCCATAAAAAAGCAGGTTTCGAGCACGCACGCCCATTCCTCTACCGGCTCTTTCCAAACCACCGGCTTCAGATAGACTTGAAGTACCTACGACGTGCACGCCACCCCAGCACAGACTGTGCTAGCTTCCTGACAGCCTCCACAAATGCACAGGGCAGGGAAACACACTGTACCTGGCCCCTGTTACATGCACTGGAATGTCCTGTGCAGACATGTTTTTTTCTCTGCTTGCTTATAGCTGAAGATATGAGGCTACAGCCATGGTGGTGAACCTTTGGCACTCCAGATGTCATGGACTACAATTCCCATCAGCCCCTGCCAATTGGTCATGCCAGCAGGGGCTGATGGGAATTGTAGTCCATAACATCTGGAGTGCCAAAGGTTCACCACCACTGGGCTACAGCATCCACTTTGAAAGATGAAGGGGGGTCTTCTGAGCCCTCTCACCCCCTCCATTCTTCCCAGAGGCATCCCGTTTAGGCTGGAATCTTCAGAACACTTTCCTGGGAACAAGTCCCAGTGTGTAGAACCCGCAAGGCAGAGCTATTCTGCCAGGCTTTCGGAGGACGACAGAAATCATATTCTATCCATTTGGCTTCCCCTTCCCTTTCCCATTTTTTTTTCCTTTCCCGTCCTTTCCTCCTGTCCTTTCTTCCCTCTAGGCCATAGGTGTCAAACTCGCGGCCCTCCAGATGTTATGGACTACAGTTCCCATCATCCCCTGCCGGGACCGTGCTGGCAGGGGATGATGGGAACCGTAATCCATAACATCCGGAGGGCCAAGTTTGACACCTGTGCTCTACAGTATGAATGGAATTCACAGAGACTTTTTTATCACCCTCCCCTCAGCTGATTTTACGGTGCTTCTATTGCAGAATTGTATGAATTTTTATGGGATATAACTGTCTTGATGTTGCATGATGCCCTGAGCCCACATGGGTACTGGCGTCTCATAAAACTGAACAAAGTGAACATACAACAGACCTGTACAATGTCACGAATATCTACACAGAGGACACTCTGAAGACATCATTAACCTAAACCCCTTTGAAATGCAGTCATTATTCCTGCCTGTTTGTTTATGTGTGTGTTTATTTGACCTTATGCTTATTTCCCACCCATCACCAAAGATCCCGGGTGGGGTAAAATCATAAAACGCCATAAAGCAATCTCAAAACCATTATGAAAACTGCTTTATTTATTTGTTTGTTTGTTTATTTAATTATTTAGATTTTTATACCATCCTATCCCCGAGGGGCTCCGGGCGGTGTACAACAAAACTAATACAAATCAAGTTCGGGAGCAAACTATACAATTAAAACAACAGCAACCCACAGAGGCTCCATCGTTAAAATATACTGAACTTCATTAAAAACAGCGGTAATGCCATAGAAGAAGGCTCCCGGTAAACCCTTTTTCTTAAAGCCCTCCCCTAGGGAACGGCCGGACTCCTCCATAGGAGGGTAATCTAAATGTAACCGAGCAGGGGCTATCCCCACTCCCCTCTCTAACCCTCCAAAAAAGAACATCCCCTCATAACAACATACCAGCATTTTGTCATTCCCCTAACTTGGATGGCCCAGGCTAGCCTGATCATGTCAGACCTTAGACAGTGGTGGCCAACCTATGGTACTCCAGATGTTCATGGACTACAATTCCCATCAGCCCCTGCCAGCCAATTGGCCGTGCTGGCAGGGGCTGATGGGAATTGTAGTCCATGAACATCTGGAGTACCATAGGTTGGCCACCCCTGCCTTAGAAGCTTCACAAGGTCAGCCCTGGTTAATAGTTGGATGGAGACCACCAGGGAAGTCCAGGGTTGCTATGCAGAGGCAGGCAATGGCCAACCAACTCTGGTAGTCTCTTGCCTTGAAAACTCTATGGCAGGGGTCTTCAAACTTTGGCCCTCCAGATGTTCATGGACTACAATTCCCATCAGCCCCTGCCAGCATGGCCAAGTGGTAGAACTCATGGGATTTGTAGTCTATGAACATCTGGAGGGCCATAGTTTGAAGACCCCTGCTCTATGGGGTCACCATAAGTCCTAAGCTTATGAAAAGTTCCTGACAGTATGAAAACTTATGAAAAACTTCCTGACAGTAAAGGCTGTTTGACAGTGGGATGCACTACCTCGGAGTGTGGTGGAGTCTCCTTCTTTGGAGGTTTTAAATCTGTCAGGAGTGCTTTGATTGTGTGTACTTGCATTGCAGGGGGTCGGACTTGATGGCCCTTGGGGTCTCTTCCAACTCTATCATTCCTTTTCTAACACCATTTAGTTGTTGCATTCAAAGAACAGGCTTGACAGAATCTTTCTAGAACATTAATTTGTCCGGTTGCCCTCATTCCACCTTATCTAAAGTCTCCAAACACATTATCTCAACCACTGAAAGTCGACTGGGTCACTTAAATCCATAGAAAAGCCTCGTACAGGCCGATTAACCACCGGCACAGAGGCGAGCGATGGGACAGGAAGTGAGTCAGGGCAAGAAATCGTGTCCCGACGAACTTCCTGTTTGCAGTGCGCCGATAAAAAGGTGCATCCGAGCAAGAAATCTTGTCCCAAGAAATCTTTTGCCCCACACGTGCTTCTCACTTTCTCCAGGGAAAGTGAGAGCACTTGTGGTGCGACTTTTTGCGCCAGCACGGGGCAAGGCCCGGGAACACCAGCAGTGGGCAATCAACCATTATTACTTCCAAATCCAGACATCTCACACACAAAGGAAGGCAGCAGGAGAAACAACTCTGTCCTGAAAAGCTAACTTTCTATAGAAAAAAAATGTCACTTGAACCAAGCAGGTGTGTTCTCTTTCCAAATACACCCATCGACATTTACAAATGCCAGCGGGGCGTAATGGTTAACAGCAGGTGCACTCTAATCTGGGGCACTGGGTTTGATTCTCTGCTCTGCCACTTGAGCTGTGGAGACTTATCCGGTGAACCAGATTAGCTTGTGCACTCCACCACACGCCAGCTGGGTGACCTTGGGCAAGTCAGAGTTTTTCGGAACTCTCTCAGCCCCACCCACCTCACAGGTTGGGGGCGGGGGGGGGGGGGGAAGAACATACGAACAAGCCAGCTGGATCAGACCAGAGTCCATCTAGTCCAGCTCTCTGCTACTCGCAGTGGCCCACCAGGTGCCTTTGGGTGCTCACATGCAGGAGGTGAAAGCAATGGCCTTCTGCGGCTGTTGCTCCGATCACCTGGTCTGTTAAGGCATTTGCAATCTCAGATCAAAGAGGATTAAGATTGGTAGCCATAAATCGACTTCTCCCCTTTTAAAGCTATCCAAGCCCCTTTTAAAGCTAGGGAAAGGAGATTGTAAGCCCCTTTGAATCTCCTTACAGGAGAGGAAGGGGGTATATAAATCCAAACTCCTCTTCTTCTTCCTAATTTTCAGCAAACCTTTTAGCATGCCTTTTGCGCTTGTCAGAGAACCACAAAATGTTTTCATTTCCCCCAAAGGACTGAAAATAGCAGTGCTTCAGTCTAAGCAGCGTGTGTGCCGCGCAGCGCAAAACTTGGCCGCGATCCAGCGGGCACAAGCGGAATCTCATATTTGCTTTACTCTAGCAGCCAGCTGACTTTTGGAAA
Organism: Sphaerodactylus townsendi; assembly: GCF_021028975.2. Taxonomy (NCBI): domain Eukaryota; kingdom Metazoa; phylum Chordata; class Lepidosauria; order Squamata; family Sphaerodactylidae; genus Sphaerodactylus; species Sphaerodactylus townsendi. Next base: position 12,565,308 of record NC_059431.1, on the reverse strand, counting down.
GTCGCAAAACCAGTCGAGCAGCCCAGCCCAAGCCCATGTCAGCCAGAGAGACTGAAAAACCTGGATCTCCCGCCTTCAGTTCCACCCTGGTACATTCAAAGGGAATGAAGTATGATAAGATTTCAGACACCATACAGGATTCTCGGGTTCTTCAGTGAAACTAATAAAACGGAATACAAAGCAGTCCAGACTGGTGCGATCGGCAGAGAACACTCACATCTCCATAGCAATGCCACCAATGACGTGATAAGCACTGTTGATAATGGGCAGGGCCAGGTCTCCCCATCTGCACAAATCAAGATCCAGTAGCAAAGACTTAGGGCAGAGGTGGGCGTAACCTATAACCGCACGGTGCCAGAGGGTGGCACCTCAAGGAAAGCCCTCTCTCTGGTGGAGCAAGCAGCGCAAGCAAACAGAGTCGCCTTCCACAATAATAACACATGCGAGGCTGGCCCTGGGCTGCTGGCCTTTCGATTATTAGCATTAAACCCTAAGACCTAGTTTTGGGGAAGCAGTGTAGGTAACCCTGTTAAAATTGTGCTGTTAAAGCCCCGCTGATTTTTTCATGGGAGGAGGAACTAAAGCGTGATCCTTTATCTCTAGGAGTAAGCTCGGTTGCTGGCAATGGGGCTTGCTTCTGAGTAACGCACGCCTCGAAGCCAACCGCTTTTCCTAAACTAAAACCTCAGCATTCAGGTTAAATTGCCGTGTTGGCACTTTGCGATAAATAAGTGGGTTTGGGGTTGCAGTTTGGGCACTCGGTCTCGAAAAGGTTCGCCGTCACTGACTTAGGGGGTTTCTGAGCACGTGGAAACTTCCTCTCTCTGGCTGAACAGCCACAAACAATCCCTGCACATAAAATACTACAGGTTCCCAGTTCAGTGTTAGACGCTGGAACTTTACATTTTCGAAACGGAAGCGCCACCTTTTCCCTGCCTGCTTCTGTTCCTCCCAAGTGAATTTTTTTTTCAAAATCAAAGAATGTGACACGCAGCAAAAAAGGAAAGCGCCGCATTTAGGTGTTTCCTATTAATAGCAGGACAACCTTGGCCAACGACCCTGCTCCCTTAAATCTGAAACCTGCCTGCCTCATAAGCTGTAAATCGCATGCAGCGTTAGCAGAACGTCACCAAAGCCCACCCAAGTTAAAATAATGCCGCTGGGTTTTTGTATGATGGGTGTGTTAGTTCAGGGCACAGTTCACTGGTCAAATCCCATGTTTCCTAGGCTCTCCGTTCTTTCCATGTTCAGAAGACCTTTCTTATTGGATCTTTCTCCGTATCTCTCTCCTAGAAAGCCCTGAATCAGCTCACCTGAAGACTTCTGAAAGACACAACTAGCTGCTTGACGAATGTCCCCAGAACCACTCTGTTATCACATTCACACTTTCCCCTTCATATTCGTTTCCGCAAGGACAAAAATCTTGCTTTTCTTCAGTGTGGAAGGGCTTTGGAGCATTTCCTCACAGGAGATGCTCAGAGTCACAAAGAACAAGGGGGTAACTTGCAGAATTGTCACACACAAGCCATTACACTTTGTGTGGAAAGCAACGCGCGGCCTGCTGGAATTCTCACGGGCATTACACAATGTGGTCTTTTCCACACTGACAAGCACGCTTTCGTACAAACAGAGCAGAGGACAAGATGCCGTTTAAGCAACACGGATCGAAACACTCGGCATTCAAAAGGCTTCTGCACGCTCTCCTTTTCCATATGTGTAACAAGCAAACGGGCGCACTTGGCACAGACAATGTAAGCGCACTGGACTGCATGCACACACACAAGAGCCGCCTATGAAACAGTTTGGATTTATACCCCAACTTTCTCTCCTGTAAGGGGACTCAAGGTGGCTTACAAACGCCTTTCCCTTCCTTTCCCCACAACAGACATCTTGTGAGGTAGGTGGGGCTGAGAGAGTTCCAAGGGAACTGGGACTAGCCCAAGGTCACCCAGCAGGAACGTAGGAGTGCGGAAATACATCTGGTTCACCAGGTAAGCCTTCGCCACTCAGGTGGAGGAGCGGGGAATCGAACTCAGTTCTCCAGTTTAGAATCCACCTGCTCTGAACCACCTCACCGGCTCCGAAAACATGCCCCAAAACCTGCAAACAGTCTGCGTCCCATTGCTGACTCAGAAGTGCTTTCCCACCAGGTGGGGATCCCGTCACTCTTGGCTAGGAGAGGGGCTCACAGCTTTGCTTGCAGAAAGGCCCAGATTCAGCCCCCAGCATCTCCAAGCAAAAGGGTCCGGCAGTAAGTGGTGTGAAAGAACCTCCACCTGAGACCCTGGAGAGCAGCAGCCAGCCTGAGTTGACAACGCGACGGACCCTGGATCCCCTTCAGTATAAGGTAGATCCCTGTGAGGTTTTGAGGGAGAGGAATACGGCTCAGTGGCAAGGCACCTACTTTGCGTGCCAAAGGTCCCGGGTTCAAATCTGAGCACCTCCACTTAAAAAGACTGGGTAGCGGGTGATGTTAACGGCCCTTAAACTTTACACAGCGGCTGCCAGCCTGAGTCGAAGATGCTACTCTCAACGGGGTGTGTGAGCGGTGCGCGCAAGCAGCGACTCCGCGCAGCAGATCAGCCTTCCTCCCGCGAGCCAAGCTTACCTTCCCGGGCATCTGTGGCGGGCAGCGGCACCGAGTCCTCCCCGGAGACGCAAGCGGCCACCCCCAGCAACCACAGCCACGCGGCCAAGGGGCTCATGGCTTTCTTTGGGCGACTCGCTGCCTCCCTTTGTTTTTGCGCCCTTTGCTTTTTTCCCCGGGGGGGGTGGGGGACGGAGGGGGTCTTGCAAAGGAGGCGACGGGGAGCGAAGCGCAGCTCCAGAGGCCAGGCGCGCTGCAAAGCAAACCCCGCCGCCGGTGCAAACCCCGCAGCCCGGCGCGGGCGCGAGCGCCGCTTTTTCTAAGCCCGGCCGGGGGCGCGTCACCTGATCCATGGCCAGATGGGGACGGCACGCGCGCCTCCGGGACTGCCGGCCGCTGATTGGGCACGCCTTCTCCGACGCCCTGCCCTCGCCGGCCCAAAAGAATGAATGGAGCCGCGCCACGCCCACCCCGGGAGGCCCGGCGGAGGCGGGCATGCGTGGCACGACTGGGGGGGGGAGAGGCCAGGGACACAGGGGGTGGGACCTGGGGATCTCTGGAATTGCAGCTCAGCTCCAGACTACGGAGATCAGTTGGAGGGTGGGCTGTACCGCATTGTACCCCTCTGAGGTCCCTGTCCTCCCCAGGCTCCACCCCCAACGCCCCAGGAGTTTCCCGACCTGGAGCTGGCAACCCTGATTCTATGGCACTGCTAACAGCTAAGGTCCCTCCCTTCCCCCAAGCTCCGCCCCCAACGCCCCAGGAGTTTCCCGACCTGGAGCTGGCAACCCTAATTCTATGGCACTGCTTCCAGCTAAGATCCCTCCCTTTCCCCAGGCTCCGCCCCCAACGCCCCAGGAGTTTCCCGACCTGGAGCTGGCAACCCTGATTCTATGGCATTGCTTCCTTTGAGCAAAAAGAGTTCAAACTTTGCCAGCACCTCTCAAATGAAGCAGAAGAAGACCACAAACTGGCTAAAATTACTGAAGTGCACCGCTGCCTATTGCAGCTGCTTCTTAATGTTACAAAGAAAATCTATGGGACATGTATTTTGGCTGCCCAGGATTCTCAAGCAGAGGTGAATTGATTCTTGTGTAGTGTTTCATTTTTCTGGGGTGGAAATTACTGTAGATTTGGCGGTGGAGGTAGGAAAGCTTGGGATTTGGGGGTATCATATTACAGATCTCCAGGTCCCACCTGGAACTTGGCAACCCTAACCATGTGCCACCTGTTTCTCTTGGTATGTAATGTGACATATCCCAAGGAAAATGCCCAATACATTACAGGGAATTACATATGAGAAAAAGTTACTTCTCCAGCTGAGCACTCTTCACCTGATTTCCAAACTTTGAAAATCAATGTATTGTTGAAGGCTTTCACAGCCAGAATCACTAGGATGTTGTGGGTTTTCTGGGTTGCATGCAGTGGTGGGAGTCAAATAATTTAACAACTGGCTGTTTACAAGCACCATTTTAACAACCGGTTCTACTGAAGACCCTGCTGAATCCCACCACTGGTTATATGGCTGTGTTTTCTCCTAATGTTTCACAGATGCAGGTGAAATATCAAGAGAAAATACTACTGGAACATGGCCGTACAACCCGGAAAACCCACAGCATCCTTTTTAAAATCAGCATTTAATTAGTTCCTTAAAACAAGAGAAGTCTCACAACCCTAAACTTTGCTTTTTGGCACACTTGGAGGCTACCGGCAGCTAACAGTAACAACCACCGCGCAACTAATATTCAACACTCAAAAATAAAAGTAGTCAGAAAATTAATAATAATAAAAGAATAATAAAAATGTGTTTTAAAAACGTATTCAACCCTAAAATTTCAGAAGAAATAAAAAAGCTTTTTATTTAAGGCTATGTGTGATCCAGCCAAAGTTCAGTAGGTTGAATCCAAAAGGGATTTTTCTGCCACTTCCTCAACCCACATTCCAATATTTATTACTGATCTCTCCATTTTCCTTAAGAGCCTGTAAATAATAGCAAAGCAGGCTATTATTTACATATCTGAAATACTGAACAAGAGAATCCAGGACTGGTAAGCTGCACTTTCCACTAAGTGTCGCTATTGCCTAACATTTGTTGATTTTCTTCTTCTTACATTGCTCAAGGACTGTTCCACAGTGAACTATATTCATTAGGTGGTTTTTTATTTGTTTACTAGCGGGCCCAGCCACGCGTTGCTGTGGCAATTGTCCTTCTCATCACAGTCCGCAACCCACACAGATGTCCATGCAGGTCCAATGGTCCCCCGCATAGCCTTTTGGGGTGGTCAAATGGAATCCCTCTTTCCCTTTTCAATGCACATCGTTATATGGTGCTGTATTTTTTTTTAGTATAAGGTAACCCTTCCCATTCCACAACGGAACTGTCCAGTGTGCGAATACCGCTGTCCGTGAGGCTGGTTGACACGCACAGTCCCTACCAGCTTGGTAAAAGGGCAGAGACTTCAGGGGCAAGCAGGCTATCATCCCAGTCAGGACAGCAGAGGCAGCAGGGAGTGGTGAGGCATCAGGATCAAAGGCCAGCTCCCTTGGTTCTTAAAAAGGGCCATGTGCAAAAGAAGCCGGAGCCGGGTAGTGTAGGTTCGCCCCCACCCCTTGTGGGATTTTTCTTAGAAGAAAAAGGCAAACTCCAGCGGCTGGCTTTTTTTAGTAAAAGAGAGCTTGTAAGCAGAATATGGGTGAGGAAGTGGGTAAAGTGGTGTTTTGGATGTGAGGGAGGGGCAGAGTGAGGTGTGTGAGGATGAGCTGGATGTGTGTTGTTGTGGTAGCAGTCAGTGGGTGAGGCACAGAGAGTGAAAGTTACCTGTGTGTGAGGGGGGGGAACTCCCGACACCCTGACGTCTCACTCGGCAAAGTGTGTATGTGTTTCACTTCCACTCATATTACCTACCAGTATTACCTATTTACTGTTTTCACTGCTCATCTCTGCCTATCTCTGCAAACATTGTAAGGGTACATACCACCGCAGCCAGCCTCATGAGCCTGAACCAGACTAGGTGGCTGCACGAACATTCCTAAGAGGCGACCAGTTAAACGCACAGCTCTGCTTCTTCATGGCCTGGTACGCCAGGAAAAAGACATTTTACCTGGCTCAGGTATGGACTTTTGGCAATTTGAAGGTCCGAGTACCTGCCAGCAACAGGGAGGAACGTCCTGTGAAAATTTGGGGGCGATCCGTCCAGCAGCTTCTGAGGGAGATCATCAGGGACAAACACACTGTTAGATTTATATATATATATATATATATATATATATATATAGATTTGTTGCTTTATCCTGTGGTCCTAAAATCACTTACAGCGACTTTTCCAAATGCATTTCTGAGCTCATGGGGCCACAACCTAAATGAATTGTTTGTAGGATAAAACAGTGGCTTGGCTAGATGAGGAAGAAAGCTTAGTACCAGCTTTGCCAGCAACTCTGCCATCTCTGGAACTCCAGACATTATATGTACATCAGCATACACTACGCCTCATCAGCAGTAAGTCAGAAGAGAACGTATGCAAATGAAGGACAGAGCTGAAATGCATCTAATGAACATAATTTGTATGTAACTTTTTTTTTAATGTGGGTGACAAATTTCTGTTCAAGTCACTGAAAAAGTTTGCAAAACATTTACAAAACGTTTGAATTGCTCCCCGTTCATCCACACTTATTCCCTCAAAAACACATCCCGGCCACCATTTTGTGATTCTTCCATTTTATTGGCCCCCGGCATCTGATAAAACATTTGCAAGTCGTTCACCAAAATTCACTCTATACATGTCCAAGTCCATTACAGGTGGGTACAGATGCACGAGGAAGCAGATGGTATAGTTTGTAAGCAGTCAACACAATCCCGGGAATTCGAGCCACTAAAGAATTTAAGAGACTATTCACTTTAAGCTGCATTAGTAGGAATTTAGGATGAAATTAGTTCTTGGGCATATGAAATCAGGGTGAATGAGCGTTTGAAAACCAACACTTTTTGACTTTCTTTTATTAGCAAGGGAACAAAAATGGGAATGGTTCAGAGGTGAGATCCAGCAGGTTCTCACAGGTTCCCGAGAGTAGGTTACTAATTATTTGTGCATGCCGAGAGGGGGTTACTAATTGATGATTTTGCCACATGATTTTTGCCTTAGTTATGCCCCTCCTCCGCTCCTCAGCAGTAGTGCGCAGAACTTGAAGCAGTCTAGCAGGAGGTGCACCGGCGTGCGTGGGCAGCCTGCGCCTGTGCCAGCCTTTGTTGCTCTCGCCCAAAAGGATCCGAGCGCGAGTACAAGGCTCGTCCTTACCACAGCCTACCAGCAATGTCCTGCCCCGGAATGCCCAGCCACACCCCCGTCATGTCCCGCCCAGCCCCATTGGCACTACGCCACAGTTTGAATCCCACCACCATGGGAACCTGTTACTAAAATTTTTGGATCCCCCCACTGGAATGGTTCCTACAACTAATGTCACTACTTGAATCGGCCATTCATTTTGATTTATTAACCCCACAGCCCTAAATGCATCCTAATGTAGTAAGTCGCATTAAAATGGCGGGTGGGAGAAGTTCCAGTGCTGCAGAACAGCTACCGCCCTGACAGAATGAGCCTTGTGTGGCCTGTTGTATATACCATTCCTGTGTCCCTGTATAAGGATGTCACCTAATCCATTTAGGAGGCTGCATTCAGGAGTAGGTTTCCTATACAGATTTAAGCGGAAGGGTGTGGGAAGTTTGTATTTGCTGTCCTCTAATACAGTGGGACCTCGGTTTTCGTTGGTAATCCGTTCACTGTTTTATTAATTTATTTTGCTGGGCAAAAATGAGCAGATGGTAGAATGAATCCTTGCCTTTCTATGTGCGCGGCAGAACTAGAAACAGCTTCCTTTTTTTCAGCTCTAGAGGCAAATGCTAGAGTGTTGGACTAAAATTTGGGAGACCTACGTTCAAATCCCTACTCTGCCATAGAAACTCAGCGCGTGATTTTGGGCCAGTCGTATGTGCTCAGTCTAGCTTAGCTGACACAGTTGTTGTGAGGATAATGGAGATAATGTTGTAAGTCAGTTTGAGTCCTGTTGGAAAGAAAGTGGGACATGAATGAAGTACAATGAGAAGTTACAGAGGGATAAAATAGAGGTTTGAAAAGAGTCAGCTTTTCAGTGGCATTATGGATCACACACTCTTTGGTCATTTCTGCATGGCGGCGGAAGCAGCTCTCCACCGGCATAGTTAATGCCAGTGGAGGCTTACATGGTCTCCTGTAGGAGCACTGAAGCTGCAGCGAACCGCAGAGCCTGCTCCACACGGAGCTGCCTCTAAGCTGTGTGGCCATGTCTGATCATCTTTGCTCCTAACATTTTGCCTGCATCTATGGCTGCATCTTCAGCACCATGCCACTATGAAATTTTATATGATAAGGCTCCTATTCATATGTGGTGGCATCAAAATTCCACAGAGACGATGTCATAATGTGTAAGCTACCTCATCATTCAACGGACACTACTGTCTTCTTGGTCAGACCTTTCCTTGCTTGGACAGGGCAGCAATTCGTTGCTTGGATAGGGCAGCAATTCCTTGCTTGGACAGGACAGCAATGGGCGCGTGTCTCCAGCCATCCGTAGCTGCGCAGGGAGGAGAGGTAAGTAAATGGAACACCTGAGGGGCCAAAAGCACTGCGCTGGCACACAGATGGCGCTTTTGAAAAATCTTGCTCAGGGAGCGAGTTTCAAAAGCGGCGGTTTCCCGCCGTTTGGGAGGGGTGGCACGGTGCTGCTGTGATGCAGAAGCACCAGCTGTGTGAACAGCGCCCCAGAGATGGAGTTTTTACTGTCCCTAGGGTGCTGTTTTCTGCCAGTGCAGAAACAGCCGTTGAGAATGGCTTTTTAAAAATTGCTTCGCGTGTCAAATAATATTGTGCCTTTTGTTTCCATTCATGTGGCACAAAACCACAGATTAGTCATTTCTGGAACTGTTGCTGCATCTTTTTAATGTATGGCGCTTTCCCCATTCACCTTTTGTTGCGCGGTACTTGCGGCAAATAATCCGGGGGCCTGCTGCACTCCCCACTACCTCAGCAGCAGCAACGAAGCACCCCCGATTCTGCCGCTCTCCTTCTCCCTCACCGCATGTCTTTTCCGATCCTGGACGGAAGTGCAGCTTTTACAAAACCCCGCACAGAGCGTGAGGCAGTGGGAAAGTCCAGGGGTGACTCCGGGTTTCAGGTTCCCGCCACTGGTAGTGACATGGAGCCTGTTGCCCAATAAGGAAGCAGCTTTTTCTTCAGTACTGTGGAGGCTGGGCTGAGGGGAGGGGGCGGAGAGGGGAAAGCGACTTGCATTCACAAATACAGTGACCGACTCCGCTTGAAGCGTTAGTGCCCGGATCTAGGAAGCGCCAGGGCAAAGCCGACTGAAATAATTTAAATCTCAGAAGCAATCCCAGTTAGCTCCAAAAGCCCGATTTCTCTGCTTTCCCCCCAAGGTGTGTTTTTTTCATGAAAGGGCAAAGGGACGGCTCCAGCCTGACCCGCCCCCGCCCTCCCCAATTGGGTCCAGTTTGCAAGAAGAGGGCTGGGGGGGCGCTTCTGCCTCACTCAGGCTTGCTTTGGCAAATGGGAATTACTCCCAAGCAGAGAGAGCTTCCCTGGCAGGAAGTTTCCGCCCGCCTTCCCGCTTTCCAACTGCCTTGATGTAAACGCCGCCCCGTTCTCCCACCGCACAGCCCAGCAGGATCAGGTCCCCCTTCCTATCCTAGACAGGTGCAGGAACACGTAGGGGTGACCTCTTCACCCCCCTGAACCAAGACACTGATCTCAAGAGAATCCCCCCAGCTTATTTTTGAATGGGGGGTGGGTGGGCTGGAGAGGCCTTGAGGTATGGAAGTAAGATCAACATGTATTTGTGGCAACGTTCTTTGTCAGTCTGTGCATGCTCGCACAAACGTAGATACCACTGGGAAAAAGATGGTCAATAGCCCTTACACTTACACACTTTATTTTAACTAGATGAGATGGCTACAATGGAATGGCTGCTTCATGTATTAACAAAGATTTTTTTAAACTACTTGAGAAGATGACAGAAGAACAGCGTCACCGGCGTAAAGCAGGGTAGAGATGTGTAAGGAGCCCAGTCGTGGGGGATGGCCATCTGTTTTAGTTAAGGCTGCAGAGAGATCGTAGAGAAATAGGCAAAATAGACTGGGTGCCAATGGGCAGCCCTGCTTGACCTCTCTATTGACCTTAATTGCTTCTGTTAATGTGCCATCCCTTGGGGTCTAGAGAAAGTAGCTCATACGCAGGGGCAGCAATAGGACTACTTTTCCACTATAAACAGCCAGAGTAGAAACAGCAGCTTTGCCTATGTGACCTTTTCCCACCCTCGTGTTATTTTAGCAGAACTGTGCTGCTCAGGTGGATCTTTGCTGGTAGATTATGAACTGCTCTTCACTTTTCTTTTTTTCCAAAACAGGCCTTCAGGCATGCAGCAACGACATAATATTTAATATTAAAATTGTGTTTCTAATTTCCCTTCAGTCACGTAAATTAGACATTTCTGTTTATTGGCGTGATTGGAGATCTCTGTGTGCAGTGAAGTTTCTAAGGTTGGAAGACTTCTTAGATAATCAGCGACATGGGACGTGTCTCTATCTTGAGCCCGAGGGCGCTCTGTTTGCTGAGGTAATGGCCCATGTGCTGAATATATTTTTTAAAGATACAAGTTCCGTGAGTTAGTACTTTGAAAATTAATTTCAAAATGACTTCATCGAATTGCAGGTTATGTTTTTTTTTAATCCAGTTATTGAAAGGAGGCCAAAACTTCAAAACCAGAAAAAGATTTTCTCAAAGCAACGAGGTAACACATTTTTTTAATGGATTGAACACTGTGTTAGAAAAATTAATATTGAAATACCCCTACCAGCTGAATAGAAAGGTGATGCTAAATTGTCAGAATTCCATGTAAAATATTTGTTTGTAGATGAGGCTTCAAATAACAACATTAGGGTGTGTTTTTTAAAGTCCGTTACTTGTACTTTTTAAAGTCCGTTGCTTGGGAAAATATGGAAGATTACATGTTTGGTTTTTTATATATGTCAGTTGCTGGGAGAATCCAATTTGCAAAAAAATGGAAGAGTTCTGCAGTACCAACAATAGAAGATTGGATGAACCAACTTTTGGAATTTGCCTCCTATGATAAATTATCTAACGTGTTAAGTACGAGTACAATGGATGAATTCGTATTAATTTGGGAACCAGTGATTAATTTCTTAAGGAAAAATGAAGATTATAAATCATTTTTTGTTATGCCTGCAATGTTGATGAAAATATTGGACCAACGTAGAACTATATAACAGACAAATGATACCAGAAGATGGATTGATTCCAAGCGGAAGTCAAATGCACCAAGGGTGGGGTGATGTGAATGTAGTAAATGTAAGGGAATGTGGGGTAAGGGTATTATGTATGTTTGTATGAATTCATTATAATAAACTGAAAATATTAATTAAAAAAATCAAAAATAATAAACTAATGAATATGAATTTTCTTGTAATTATCGCTTTTGGTGATAAGATTACTTGTGCTGTGATTTCTTCCTCCACAGGAAAACATTTCTCAGAGCTCCTCACATGAATATTAATATCGCCAGTTCGGGAAGCCTGGTGAGAAGAGCTATTCCTGCAGTCAATCGTACTGGCACTTTCAGCTCTCAGGTTTGTGTGCCTGCCACAGCGCCAGTAGCTGATGCTCGCATTCCTGAGCGAACATCAGCAGCGAGGTAAATGGCAAAGAAATGTTGAGCATCTTTCACACATGAAAGCGATGGAGGAACGACTGTAATGTCAAAGGGAAGGTGGTCCCTGGCCCCTCAATGATACGGCTGGCTTCCACCCAAGCCAGGGCCTTTACGGCCCTGGCTCCAGCCTGGTGGAACACTCTCCCACCATCTGTCCGGGCCCTGCGGGATCTTGGAGAGTTCCGCAGGGCCTGTAAGACCAAATTGTTCCACCGGGCCTTTGGGGAAGCCGGCCGTTGATGGTGTGTGCCCTTCCTGTTCCTCCCTTTATCATGCTTGAGGGAGCCCTATAACATCTATACTGCCCACTCTCCGGGAGGAGTCTTTTTATCTATTGATGGTTTAATACTGGACGTCATGTGACTTACATAGAACGCTGTAATTTTATGTAATTTATGTATTTATTGATTTTAAATGTGACTGCTATTGCTGAATTGAATTGTTTATGATGTCTGCTGTCCACCGCCCAGAGCCCTTAGGGGATGGGGCGGGTCACAAATATAATCAATCAATCAATCAATCAATCAATCAATCAGTCAATCAATCAATTAATACATACATACATACATACATACATACATACATACATACATACATACATACATAAGGTGACCTTATTTACTCTTCTAGGATATCTTCCCTGGAGTAGAAGCTGTAAATGAATGTTCAGCCTATCTAGTTTTGTTTGCCAAAATTGTCACCATGCTCACTTCGCAAATTGCTCTCTTTAAGCGACTCCCCTGGAATCAAAAAGGAATTTGAACTTGAATCCGAATCCCCACTTGCTCCACCACGTGCTCCTTCTCTCGGAGAAATAAGTGAACCTTCACCTGAGCCAAAGGCTCCAGAAACACCCACTCAGGCAAGCCTTCTCTTTTGAATAGAATAGAATAGAATAGAATAGAATAGAATAGAATAGAATAGAATAGAATAGAATAGAATAGAATAGAATAGAATAGAATCTTTATTGGCCAAGTGTGATTGGACACACAAGGAATTTGTCTCCGGTGCATATATCCTTTCAATGCACACTAAAAGAAAAATACATTGTTGTCTAAAAGAATCAATATAGGTACAGCACTTTTTAACATGATTTGTCATATAGAGTCTAAAGTAAGCAATCAAGGAAACCAAATCAGTAGTAATAGAAAGAGCATAAAAATGTAAAATCATAAAATAAAAATAAAATAAAATGTCAGCACAGGCTATAGTCTATACAGAAGTCCTACAGAGGTGGGAGGAGATGGGTAATAGGGAATGATGAAAAAAAGTATAGTGCAGTGAATTATATAATAAGTATATATAATAAATAGCTTTAACATTATCAGAGGAATTATTTGTTTAACAGAGTGATGGCATTCCTGAAAAAACTGTTCTTATGTCCTAGTTATTGGCCTCTTGAGAATTGTGCAGTGCTCTGTAGCTTAATGTTTAGAGGGTAAGAAGTTGAAACAGTTTTGCATGTCTCAGGATTTTGAGGGTCAGTAAATATTTTCTGCACAGCCCCTTTTTTTTTGACCAAGTGGTGCAGTATACAGGTCCCTCAATGGAGAACTTGAGCAGGTTTAGCAGCAAATTGTTTTTCTGCAGTTCCCCTGACTTCATTCTCTGAAGTCTCAGTGTCGATCTTGTTGGAGTTGCAGAACCAAACCACACAGTTATAGAGGTGCAGATGACAGACTCAATGATTCCTCTGTAGAACTGTATCAGCAGCTCCTTGGGCAGTTTGAGCTTCCTGAGTTGGCGCAGAAAGAACATTCTTTGTTGTGCTTTTTTTGATGACATTTTGATATTAGGTGACCATTTTGAGGGTCCATGAGATACTTGATGGAGCCCTAGAAATTCTGAAATGGTCTCTACTATTGATACTGTGTTGTCTAGTATTGTGAGAGGAGGTAGGATGGGAGGGTTTCTCCTGAAATCTACCACCATTTCTACGGTTTTAAGTGTGTTCAGTTCTAGATTGTTCCAGTGGCACCACGAGGCTAGTTGTTCAACCTCCCGTCTGGAATAATTGGAATAATTGAATAGGTTATTGCAATGAAATCTTTTAGAAATGTTGCACTTAAATATTATGTGGTGATCACCTCCTCAAGAACTGAGTTCTCAATTATCTTATCTTGTTTAGCTGTTGGGAGAACTTAATATTCTTCCTGAGATCCCAGAGAACCACCACCAGTCACTATATAAGCAGCTGGGTGATCAGTGATCTGACTTGGTAGAAAGCAGCTGCTAATATCTGGCTGTGTACATTGTTCCTTTTAATTGTAACTTTAATTCATGCAGCCATAAAAACTGTTAGCATCTAATAAGGCAAATAATAGTAGATAACCACTCATGAAGACATAAGTATCCATAATGCTTGTATCTTCTGAAAAGCCTCCCAAATCAAGAACGCTTCTGAAAATAAGTCCCGGAGCAGAGCTTTCCAAAACTTTTGGCCAGCAATGGGGAGAAATTCTATCCCTTCACTTTTCTCATCTCTGTTGTAACATGGACCTCCCTAGAAGCACATACCTGAGATGAGAAAAGAGTCCCAGTGTGGAAGAGGCGCCTTTTAAACCATTTCACAGCCTGTTCAATTACTTTTTTATGAGGGCGGTCATTAAAAAAAAGTTTGCAAGTCCATCAAGCTGAGATCCTGAATCCCATAACCCCAAATTAAAAAACCAATTGCTGTAGCGTTATTCTTTCGGATAGACCGCACTTTCCCGTTTCTAGCAACTTTCATTTTTTGAAATATTCAGATTTTTTTTTCTTCTGCACATTTCACCGGATGCAGAAATCGTTGATTCGGGGCTTGATAGGAATGATTTTGATAGAAATAATCAACCTGAAGATAGGAGGTAAGTTGTCCTTTGACTCTGTATATATATTCCTAGCTTCAGAGGTGGGATCCAGCAGGTTCTCACAGGTTCCCAAGAGTAGGTTACTAATTATTTGTGTGTGTCGAGAGGGGGTTACTAATTGGTGATTTTGCCACGTGATTTTTGCCTTAGTTACGCCCCTCCTCTCAGCAGTAGCGCGCAGAACTGGAAGCAGTCTAGCAGGAGGTGCACCGGCGTGCGTGGCAGCCTGCGCCTGCGTGCATTCGTTTCACGCCCAAGGACCGGCGCAGCGGCTGCGTCCTTGCCACAGCCCCGCCCAGGAATGCCCCGCCCCGGAATGCCCGGCCACACTCCATTGTGCCCCACCCAGTCCCATTGGCGCTACGCCACAGTTTGAATCCCATCACCATGGAACCTGTTACTAAAATTTTTGGATCCCACCACTGCCTAGCTTCATACTGAACAGAAATTTGCACTCACTTTTTAAAATTGCTATATTTCAGAACGCAACTGAGCTTGCAGGACTTCAGCATTTTCAGTGTTTTGGGAAGAGGAAACTTTGGCAAGGTATGTCGGACAAGATTAGTTTTGTCCCTTTATCCACAAGTTTGTATTTCCTGGTCTTAAACTTCTCCTCTTTTCAGCTGCATGTGTAACCCCCATGCTCAGAATGGGTTGACCCAGTAAGGGGTGGAGACTCAAAGCAGCAGGAGGCTGCAGAGCTCATGTAGTTGGAGGAGACAAGGCTACCAGACTCGGACCTTGGTTGTATAAGCCCTTAACATTGTTTCAGGGTTTTATTGTTTCAGGGTTTCTTTTGTGGTTGTAATGGGTGAGAGTTCTCCTGGAAACCTTCACCATGTTGAATCTTGTTCACCAAGCCCTTGGAGTCTTCAGGAGCCAACCCACTTGCAAGAAGAATTGGACTTGGCAATATCACAAGACTGTAACTAGAAGGACTTGAAAACGCAACCTGAACAGGACCTTGAAGTGTGATGTTAAATGTTGATGTTGATGTTATATGTTAAGAAAGTAAACCAATTTGTTTTTAAAATTTGTTGTTGCAAACTCATTCCAAGTTCTGCCCCACAGAACCCACAGTTAGAGGTTACACATGCTGTATGTACGCACCCTGATTTTGTAAGATAAACAATTTCTGTATGCTCAGTCAGCATGCTGATCAGTCTAAAACAATTTTAAAATCAACTTTTTTTTGTGGGGAAGAGGAGTGTTCACAGAACAATAGAATGTTGTCTATCGGTGTAGTGGAAAGTGTGCTCACCGAATATTGCTTTTTGTTTCAGGTCCTTTTGGCGGAGCATACAAAGACAAATAAAATCTATGCTATCAAAGCTTTAAAGAAAAATGAGATCATCGCTCGTCTTGAAGTAGACTGGTCAGTATGAAGGAAAGAAATACTCTGAAAATGTCTTGGTTCTTAAGAACCAGGGTACAAAACACTGCTTTAGGGAGAGCCAGTGACTTGTAAGCATCCGGCGTGATATTTTCCCCTCAGAGCAGCAGATAACGTTATATTGCAACATTTTCCACAGTTTCAAAATCAGCGTGGATGTGGCTGCTGCTCTGGTACAATGCTTATTAAGAATCCTTGTACGTAGTAGTGGGGGAAAACTGCAATTTGTTAAAGTTTTTCAAATCAGAGGCCCCTTCCGCACACGCAAAATGATGCGTTTTCAAACCACTTTCGCAACTGTTTGCAAGTGGATTTTGCTATTCCGCACAGCTTCAAAGAGCACTGAAAGCAGTTTGTTTGAAAGTGCATTATTCTGCATGTGCAGAATGAGCCAGAGTATTAAGAAACAGCTTAAACTGAAGGGTGCATAGTTCAGGAAATCTTGGCTGCAGAAGAGGAACAGGAATGTGCAAACTAAAGAATAAGCAAGGCTCATACTTGTGATTAACAAACCAGGGTTGGTTTGGATGACATCTGAATATAACCATCGATTAGAAGTAAATGTAAGTTCACAGGATGACATAAAATAAGTTCTGCCAGGAGGAAACAGTGGGGATCAGCCTACCATTAATGTGTTGCTTCCAGCTTGCGTATGTATATCTACCGGAAAACAAATATATAGCACTAGCGGGGCCCGGCCCCGCGTTGCTGTGGCTTCTTGTGGTGAAATGGGAAAGGAACAGTAGCAGCAAATCAATTGCAGAGGCCAGCAGTACGTGCTCATGCAAACACGCAGCCTGATACTGTGCGATGTCATTGATGTGTGTGCCCGCATTCCGGGGGGGGGGGGATGGAAAGGCACCCCTCCCACACATCTAGGCTGGCTGGTCATGATCCTTTACCTGGGAGTAGGTTTGGTTGGTGGCAATGGGTGCCGCTTCTGAGGAAACCCTCTGAGGGGTGCGATGCAGCCATTCAAAGTATGTCACGGTTACTGTACCGAGCTTACTCCTGAGCAATGCGTGCCTGGTTTTCTTAACTGTAACCGCAGTATTCAGGGAATCTAGGGTGCCTGGCCCCTCCCTCCCGTCCCTTGCATGTCACCCCTCACTCTCTTCCCTCCCTCACTTCTCTTCCCTTGTATGCCACCCTCTCCCTCCTTCCCTTCCCTTTCCCTCTGCTAGGGTGGGTGGGTCATATCAAGATGCTGGGCCCTGTGCCTCCCCTCCCTTGCATGCCACCCCTCACTGTCTCCCCCCTCTCCCTTCTCTTCCCTTGCTTGCCTCCCCCTCTGTCCCTTCCCTCCCCCTCCCTCTCTTCCCTTGCATGCCACCTCCCTCCCTCCACTCTCCCTCCCTTCCTTCTCCCTCGTGTGTATGTGTGTGTATGTGTTTCACTTCCACTCGAGTTATTGCCTATGTACTGTTTCCACTGCTCATATCTGGCTGTCTGAGTGAACATTCTAAGCTGCACGAACACGCCACGGGTCCCAGCTACACACAGGCAGCTGCATGTCCTTCACCAGGGAGCACCAGGAAAAAGGCGTTTTACCTGGGCCAGGTGTGAAATTTCAGGTATGTGACCATCTAAAAACACTCTCGCCTGGCTGACTATAGTGGCTGGGAATTTTCAGAGGAATTGGCCCAGCAGGTACCGAGGTATACTGTCATCAACAAAAACACTGTTAGCTTTTTATATATATAGATGTACCTGGGTGTTTTATAGGTCAGACTTTAGAACAAATGGACATTCTTTGCCAGGCTTTTTTCCCCTGTTGAATAGTATTTAAAGGTTACAGTTAAGAAGAGGAATCACTATGTTGGAAAAGGGCAACATTTTTTAGAAGCGGGTTTATCATCTTCCACTGGAATGGCGTCATGGACATATACTAACGCTCCACATACTTGATGGGATGGGGAAGGAAATCCTGCAGTATAGAAACAGTTTTTAAAATGTTGCCACTAAGCATGTCTAAACATAACACTCGCATTGGGGTTGCCAGCTGTAGGGTGGAACTTGGAGAGGGAGGAGTTTAGAGAGAGGACAGAGGAGGTATCTCAGTGGAGTCTAATTCCAAATCAGCCATTTCCTTCAAGGGGACTAATCTCTGTAGTGTTGCCCTCTACGTCAAAGAGAGCATAGTGTCACATTAAAATAGACAATGCAAGGGGAGCTGATTCTCCTACAGAAGCACTGTGGATATCGACATCAGGTGTGAAGGATAGCCTAATATTAGGAATATATTATCGTCCCCCTGACCAAAGCACACAAGAGGATACTGAGATGGAAAAAGAAATTAGAGAGGCCAACAAAAGCAAAAACGTAGTGGTAATGGGTGATTTCAACTATCCCCACATAAACTGGAAAAAAGCATGTTCAGGTCATAATAAGGAGAGAACATTCCTGGATATGCTAAATGACCGTGGCTAAGAGCAGATGGTTGTGGAACCAACCAGGGGAGAGGTGATCCTAGATCTAATTCTATGTGGGACCCAGGAAATGGTATGGGAAGTCAGTGTTGTTTGTTGAGCCGATAGGGAACAGTGACCACAACGCTGTCAGATTCGGTATCTCTGCATGTGAGCAAGTGACTGCGAACCTCAAGACCAGAAACAAGAAGTTCTTCACATACATCAAAAGTAGGAAGCCAGCTAGGGAAGCAGTAGGCCCGTTAGATGACGAAGGAACAAAAGGTGTGCTAAAGGATGACAGGGAGATTGCAGAGAAGCTGCATGAATTCTTTGCATCTGTGTTCACCCAAGAGGAGGTGAGGAAATTTCCTGTGCCTGAACCAAGCTTCTTAGGGGGTGAATCCGAGGAACTAGCAAAGATAGCGGTAGACAAGGAAGAAGTTCTGGCAGCCATTGATAAACTAAATGCTACCAAATCCCCGGGCCCAGATTGCATTCACCCAAGAGTTCTTAAAGAGCATGAAATTGCATGATCTTCTCACTTTAATATGCAACTTATCCCTGAAATCGGCCTCCATCCCTGAAGACTGGAAGATGGCCAATGTCACACCAATCTTTAAGAAAGGATCTAAGGGGGAGGCCAACCTATGGTGCTCCAGATGTTCATGACTACAATTCCTACCAGCCTCTGCCAGCATTAACAGACCTAATGTCTCGCACCTTCCCCAAATTCTCCCCAGGCTTCGCCCTCAAATCTCCAGGAGTTCCCCAGCCTGGCACTAAGAACCCTAACTCTCTGGTTCCCTCCCCCAAATCTCTTCCTCCTCCCCAGACTCCATTGCCAAATTTCCAAGGATTTCCACTGCTCTTAACCTCTTCACCATACCCATTCGTAGGATGCGGTAGTGCAGTATTTAAAATATCAGATGAGGATCCGGGAAACAGAGGTTCAAATCCCCAACCTGCCATGCAAGCTTGCCAAATAATCTTGGGCCAGTCATGCGCTCTCAGCCTAATTTACCTCACAGGGTTGTTGTGAGGAAAGAACAACAGAGAAGAGGGGACTAACGAAAGCCACTTTGGGGTCCCCGTGGGGAGGGCGGCCGGCAGCCTATAAATGAAGTAAATAAATCATAGGGGAGGAGAATGTTATAAATTTGTGCTCAGTCCACAGAAATTGTGATTGGGCCTTGTTATTATAGATAACAATAGCAATACTAACAATGCGCTGATCTGGATGAACCAGGCTAGCTCAATCTTGACAGATCTCTGTAGCGAAGTAGGACCTGGTTAGTATTTTGACGGGAGACCACTAAGGAATAACAGGGTTGTTATGTAGAGGAAGGCCATGGCAAACCAAACCAGCCAGCATGGTATAGTGATCAAGACAGGTGGACTATACAGGGTTTGATTCCCCACTCCTCCACATGAGCGGCAGACTCTTATCTGGTTAACTGGGCTTGTTTTCCCGCTCCTCCGCATGAAGCCTGCTGGGTGATCTTAATCACAGTTATCTCAGAACTCTCCCAGCCCCACCTTCCCCACAAGATATCTGTTGTGGGGAGTGGAAGGGAAATGGAGTTTGTAACCCCCTCTGAGTCACAGGAGAGAAAAGGCGGGTTATAAATCTAAACTCTCCTTCTTCGTCATCTCTTGCCTAGACAACCATACAGGGTTGCAATAAATCGGTTTTGACTTGGCAGCGCTCCTTGCCACCAATACTGATAATAATGATATAATGGCCTGCTTTGGGGGATGATTCTCCCTGAAATGCGACTCAGATCACTGAAGAGAAATAGATGCAGTTTACAGGGTTGCCAACTAAGCAAACACACAGCAAAAGAAAGGAGTATGCAGGCAAGAGATCAGTTGGACAGGATTTCCTCTGGTCAGGAAAAAAAATAAAATAAAAACCCCAGTCTTTCTTCGTAGGTTTTCTTGCACAGGGGGGTCCACACGATTGAAAGCTCTTGCCTATTTTAAAAACTCCAGACACAGGAAACTAGCTAATTTAATTTGTGAAAAGATTTTCGGCTGGCGTTGTTCTTGCGTAGAGCACCACCTGCTGTCTCAAGTGATACCAACCAGACCAGGCATCTGCAACCTGTGGCTCTCCAGATGTTCACAGACTACAATTCCCACCAGCCCCTGCCAGCATGGCCAATTTATTTAGAAAACGTGTGCCACATTTGTAGGTATGACAGTACAGAGACTGTTTTTAAGTATAGCAAGCCTTTATTGGCATAGACAACAGTACAACAATAATAAAAAACGGATTAAAAAGCATATACAATACAGGGAATAAATGTTAGGTCGAAGGAAATCCACTGGCATTTAGTAATTTCCAGGAGAAAGTCTGCCACTATCATAGAGAGAGAAGGAACAGGGTTGTCCAACAAGTAGTGTAATCTAATTAAATCGGGGAGATCTGGTAGATGTAAAGGAGTAAGATTCACATACTTGGATCTGATTTCCTTGAATTTGAGACAGCATAGTAATTGGTGGGCCACAGACTCAACTGAGCCATCGTTACATGGGCACAGTCTTTTAGCCTTTTCTTGCTTATTAAATCTGCCATGTAACAAGGCAGAAGGCATAACATTAAACTTGGTGAGCATTATGGCTCTCCTTTGAACAGGGTTTGTTAAGCAATACTGGTAGTGTGCCAAGTGGCCCAGTTCAAATGGGAGAGAAAAATACAGGGGGGAGCACGTTTTCTTGGCTGCGGTGATTAGGGTAGAGAACTCTCTATCCAATAGTTGACCTTTTAATTTCCTATAAGCTTCTGAATAGGACAAAGGGCAAAGTGAATCCACTGACAGTCCAATAGAGGCCATTTTTTC
Source organism: Sphaerodactylus townsendi (assembly GCF_021028975.2). Taxonomy (NCBI): domain Eukaryota; kingdom Metazoa; phylum Chordata; class Lepidosauria; order Squamata; family Sphaerodactylidae; genus Sphaerodactylus; species Sphaerodactylus townsendi. Next base: position 12,544,453 of record NC_059431.1, on the reverse strand, counting down.
TTCAATTATGGAAAACAAGGGGTTGGAATGGGTGTCAGAGAGCAAACGGTGGGCCAGGGAATTACAGTCTGAGAGAAAATGAATTCGCAGTACGGAGACTGAAGCCCCAATGGTCTGACTCAGCATGAAGCGCCTTCATATGAAAACGTCTTTAATGCCGACAACCTTATGCTATTCTGCAGGACCTGTAAGGCAGCTGTTTCGCCAGGGGTTTGGTGACAGTTGGAAACCGTTGCTCCCTGACCGTTGCTGGAAAAAAAAGACGTGTTCCGTTCAACCAATAAAAGCTCTGACTGAAATGTTTAATATTGCAGACTATGCTTGGAATTGTAACCAAACTATGAACTGTGAATGTATGTGTATATAAGTGATACGTTGTTTATGTATATAGTCTGTTTCTCTCTATGGCTCCTTCCGCACATGCAGAATAATGCACTTTCAAACTGCTTTCAGTGCTCTTTGAAGCTGGGCGGAATAGCAAAATCCACTTGCAAACAGTTGTGAAAGTGGTTTGAAAACGCATCATTTTGGTGGTGCGGAAGGGGCCTAAGTTTGAGTAAAGCTCCGTATGTTTAATGATTTCTGAGGTAAAAAAAGGCTGGTCTTCAGCTAGATAACTGTTCCTGTCATAAAGTGGCGCACAAAGCTACATTCTGCTCGTTACTCTGCTAAGATGATCGTCCCCGAAAATTAGACATCCCCTGAAAATAAGACGTAGTAGAGGTTTTGCTGAAGTGCTAAATATAAAGCATCCCCCGAAAGTAAGACGTAGCAAAGTTTTTGTTTGGAAGCATGCCCGTCGACCAGAGCACGCAGCTGTGGAGCGGAAAAATAAGACATCCCCTGAAAATAAGACATAGCGCATCTTTGGGAGCAAAAATTAATATAAGACACTGTCTTATTTTCGGGAAACACGGTAGAAATATATCTGTTGCCCTTCAGATAATACTGGCAGGGTTTATTTTTATTATCTTGTTTTATTAGATTTAATAGGCAGCTTACAACATGCATTTGAAACATAAAATCACCCAAAAAATTTAAAACATTTTAATAAATTACAGCTACTTTGTCCAAGATGACATAAATACAATCAATCCTGTGTAAGGGATGCTATTAGACTCACTAACAGCAAGATGGAAAGATGGAGGGGAGAGAGCAGATAGTACTTTGGCCACCTCAACCAAACCCCTGGCGAAACAGCTGTCTTACAGGCCCTGCAGAATAGCATACGGTTGTCAGCATTAAAGACATTTTCATATGAAGGTACTTCATGCTGTGTTCAGACCATTGGGGCTTCAGACTCCGTATTGTCATACCTACAAATGTGGAACATTTTCTAAATGAAGAAGAAGAAGAAGAGGAGGAGGAGGAGGAGGAGGAGGAGGAGTTTGGATTTATATGCCCCCTTTCTCTCCTGCTGGAGACTCAAAGGGGCTGACAATCTCCTTGCCCTTGCCCCCTCACAACAAACACCCTGTGAGGTAGGTGGGGCTGAGAGAGCTCCGAGAAGCTGTGACTACCCCAAGGTCACCCGGCGTATGTGGGAGTGCGCAGGCTAATCTGAATTCCCCAGATCAGCCTGCACAGCTCAGGCGGCAGAGCGGGGAATCAAACCCGGTTCCTCCAGATTAGAGACACGAGCTCTTACGCCTCCTACGCCACTGCTGCTCCCTTTTGGTGGCACAACAACTATCGCTGTTGTGCCACCAAAATAACACAGCATCTGGGCCTGTTTTCTCACCATCTCTGACTCCCTCAACATAATCTGCTCCTACTCCAGCACCACAGTAGCAACCTAAACCTCCCCGAAATCAGGTGATTTGCAACCATTAGTCAGCCTAATAGCAACCGTCTGGTCCTCCCACCTGAAATAGACACACCCTAAACTGTACCCGTTGATATTTCTGCCAGCTTCCCCTTAGGAGGAACATGCCATAACAAAGGATCTTATTTTCATTTCTTTTATCTTGAATTCCCATCTCCTTGCAGTTATAGCTGTACTTCCAGTGAGCTTACAAGCTGCCACAGGACACTGTTATTCTTTTCATTAAAATGGTTCCCACAAGCCCTGGGGTACCCATCCCAACCTTTCTCCTTTGCACACCACAGGCAGAATTACACGTTATTGGGGGATTCCAAGGCTCCAGTTTGTAGGTAAAGCACGGCATGGCTTTTTAAAACGTTATGAGGGACTGGAGCACCTTCCCTATGAGGAGAGGCTGCAGCATTTGGGGCTCTTTAGTTTGGAGAGGAGGTGGCTGAGGAGGGGTGTGATTGAAGTCTATAAAATGATGCATGGGGTAGAAAATGTTGACAGAGAGAAATTTTTCTCTCTTTCTCACAATACTAGAACCAGGGGGCATTCATTGAAAAGGCTGGGGGGAAGAATTAGGACTAATAAAAGGGAACACTTCTTCACGCAACGTCTGATTGGTGTTTGGAATATGCTGCCACAGGAGGGGGTGATGGCCACTCACCTGGATAGCTTTAAAAGGGGCTTGGACAGATTTATGGAGGAGAAGTCGATTTATGACTACCAATCTTGATCCTCTTTGATTTGAGATTGCAAATGCCTTAACAGACCAGGTGCTCGGGAGCAGCAGCAGCAGAAGGCCATTGCTTTCACATCCTGCATGTGAGCTCCCAGAGGCACCTGGTGGGCCACTGCGAGTAGCAGAGAGCTGGACTAGATGGACTCTGGTCTGATCCAGCTGGCTTGTTCTTATGTTCTTATGTTCTTATGTTCTTAAAAGACTTTTTCTCCATGTTCTCATCTGAAAATGCCTCACATGAGCTATTTTTGACTATGCTGTGGAAAAGTCATCTTTTATCGACTGGATCCAAAAGCTGAATGAGCGGCCTGATTTTTCAAGTTGAGGGAGAAGTCGGTCTCGGCCTGGCGTCCCAACAACGTGTGAAAAGACGCTCTTCTGACTTTCAACACAGCATTGCTTTAGCAAGGAAAAAAGTAGGCAGCAATCAACATTGATGGGACTTTAACCCTGCCGTACCAGTATCACTAATATTGAATAAACACTTAATTCGAAATAAGCTTTGATACTGTGTTAAACTTATCTCCTTAAGAACCATACTAGAAAAAGAAGCTAATAAAGTTACATCTATGCCTGGAGTGAATTTTGGTTTGTGTTGAAAAGGGTGCATCACTCTGTGAGAATTCTTAAAATAGCACCTCAGTTTAACGTTCCCAATCAACTTCAAAAAGTTGGCTCATGTTTGAAAAGCATCGTATTGGGGTGTGGGGATCTACCCGGAGGTGGGATTCAAATAATTTAACAACCAGTTCCAGTGATGGGATTCAAATAATATAACAACTGGTTGTTTACAAGCACCATTTTAACAACTTCAGCAATGTAAGTGGCAGTGCAAGCACTTAACCACTGCGCCATGCGGCTCCTTCCATGTAGGAACACACAATCAAAGCACTCCTGACATATCTTCATCCAGCCTGTGGTTAAAAACCTCCAAAGAAGGAGACTCCACCATACTCCGAGGCAGTGAATTCCACTATCGAACAGCCCTGACAATCAGAAAGTTCTTCCTAATGTTTAGGTGGAATCTCTTTTCCTGTACCTTGAACCCATTACTCCTGGTTTTAGTCTCTCTTTGTAGGGCATGGACTCCAGACCTTTTACCATTTTGGTTGCCCTACCCTGGACATGTTCCACCTTGTCATTATCCTTCTTAACTGAACTTAACTGAACACAGTACTCTAGGTGAGGTCTGACCAATGCAGAATAGAGAGGTGCAATTACTTCCCTCGATCTAGACACTATACTCTTATTAATGCATCCCAGAGTTGCATTGGCTTTCTTGGCTGCCATATCACATCGCTCTGAGTCCACCGAGAAAGGACTGAACAAAATAATATAAATGAATGGTACTCAGGGATAAAGAACCTCTCTTTACTTTCCATACCTCTATAGCTCTCTACAAAGGCTGTTCTAAGGCATTAATTAATATCAGAGTAGCCACTGGCAAGCATTTCTTCTTTTATGCATCGGCCTAATTCTTCTAAGTTGTGTAAAGTTACAACACAACCTTGTTTGTTTGGATGTAGTGATGGCTACGGGCACAGGCAACTGTAAAAGGAGATTAGATTGATTCATGGAGGATAGATCTATAAGTGGCTAGAAGCCCTGACCAATAAAGGGAACTTCTCAATGTCTGGAGGGAAGTCCTCAGGATCTATACCTGTTGTTGGACCTCTAGATGAATTGGTTGGCCACTGTGTGAGACAAGATGTTGGACTAGATCAGGGGTCTTCAAACTATGGCCCTCCAGATGTTCATGGACTACAGTTCCCATCAGCCCCTGCCAGCATGACCAAGTGGTAGGGCTCATGGGAATTGTAGTCGATGAACATCTGGAGGGCCATAGTTTGAAGACCCCTGGACTCTTCCCATGTTCTACCTTCTTTGGTGTGTGGGTATATGTATACTTGACCATTATTCCTTCACTAATTCATTCCTACACGGACCAGTCAGCCTCCTGACGGTTTTCTATCTACATCTAGGCAACACCCTAAAATCCATCTTTCCAGGTGCCAGATTGTTCTCATACATGTGATGAAATTTTTTAAATCCACACAAGACCGGGAGCATTTGCGCAGGTACCAGAAAATTACTGGCCAGGTTCTGGGGGGTGGGGGTGGGGAGGAAACGTGGGCAATCATGTAGATAATCAAGCTAAGCTTGAAAAGTGGGTCAAGACAAGTCCCAGTGGCTTCAGAAACGGGACTGTTTTCTATCGACACAATGGATGCCCTGACAGAAATAATCTCCTGAGGGAATGACGTATATTTTGCAACTTCCAGTTGTGAGGCGTGAGGTGGAAGAGAGTTGGCAGATGGGCGAAACCTGTTTTTCCTGTCAGCAGGTTCCAGAACATTCAGTGAGCCTATATGTTCTTTTTTAATTATTACGATTGTCCTATTAGCTAAAAAGTGTCTTGGGGGAGATGATGACGTTACCATTCAAAATGATCACAACGGAAAGGGTTCACTCTGCTTATCTCCAGACTAATTATTATAGTAATTTTTGTGAATGTCTCTGATTTATCACACAACACGTCATTCTGATTGATGGGCATAGTCACGTCGCAGTCATTGTACAGCTTGCCGAGTACAACATGCATGAGATTTTCCCACACAGCCCCATTGGGAATATGGCTTGCGAAGAAGAAATTCCATTGAATTGTACCTTGGGGGAGGAGATGCTATCTTTCAGTGTCACAATGATATCACTGTGGCTTATAGCGCAATCCTGCGTGGGGGGCACCCAGAAAGCTGCCCGGCTACTCTGCCAGCATATCAGAGATATTGTGGAGATATACGGGCGAAGTGCCCAGCGGTTGCTGTGCCATAGCTGGCTGCTGCCAGTAACCAGTACCAGAACATTGGCAGTACAGACCTTTGTTCTGGCAATTGAAGGAGCAGGTCCAGAGGTGGGATCCAGCAGGTTCTCACCAGTTCCCGAGAGTGGGTTACTAATTATTTGTGTGTCATGAGAGGGGGTGACTAACTGGGTCCGCTTTTCCATCTCCACGCCCTCGCCTCCCCGAGAGGCCTACTGCCTTTGAACGTGAAGGTTCCATATACCAATTGCGACTAATAATGTCACTCCCTGAACTGGGTTAATCCCTTTCAGGTACTGCAATTCATGGATTCTCAGCCTGTCGTACCTTTTATCTCACCAGTCTCTATCAAAGAACCTGTGTGTTTCACCATTGCTGTGTTCAGATTTGTGAGTTGGGGCATTTCCTATAATGGGATGATTTAAAATTGACCTGGTGCAAAAAAATTTTTTGGGGTTGTGGTGGGGTGGCTGCCCATGAGGGGGGCATCCAACTCAGGTTTTGCCCAGGGCTCAGGTTTGCCTAGGTACGCCTCTGCCCCCTTTGCTGAGGGGGGGCTGGCGAGGGAACCTGTTACTAAAATTTTTGGATCCCACCACTGAGCAGGTCCATTGGTGTGGTATGAGTTCGGACCCTTCTGTATATGCAGAATAATGCACTTTCAATGTCAACTCAATGCATGGCAGCTGTGAAGAAGGCAAACTCTATGCTGGGGATAATTAGGAAAGGAACTGATAAAACTGCAAAGATTGTCATGCCCTTATATAAAGCCATGGTGCGACCGCACTTGGAGTACTGTGTTCAGTTCCGGTCGCCACATCTCAAAAAGAACATCGAAGAAATAGAAAAAGTGCAGAGAAGGGCAACGAGGATGATTGAGGGACTGGAGCACCTTCCTTATGAGGAGAGGCTGCAGCGTTTGGGACTCTTTAGTTTGGAGAGGAGGCGTCTGAGGGGGGATATGACTGAAGTCTATAAAATTATGCATGGGGTAGAAAATGTTAACAGAGAGAAATTTTTCTCTCTTTCTCACAATACTAGAACCAGGGGGCATACATTGAAAATGCTGAGGGGAAGAATTAGGAACTGAAAAGTGAGGGCAAAAATGAGCCCATAAAAGGAAAATGGAATATTCCTTAACAACCTATTAAAGATTAAATCGTTTGAATGTCGTCTCTATGTCATTTATGCCACTTATTATATATTGCAACTAATAAAAATACTCTTAAAAATATTAAAGATGAAATCAAGTAACTTTATAATCTGAAGAAACCTCCTATGGTTGCAAAGGTAGATTTTTTAAAAATAAACACAGGCATCTGGGCTAGATGTCTTTCAGCTCTTTCAGCTCTTTAATTATGTACAACGCTATGCACACTTATCTGGGAAAAAGCACCACTGGATATACTGGGACTTACTTGCGCTGCAAGTTTTTTTGCTTGAGATAACTAAAAATAGCATGCATACCTTCCAACCCCTGCAAGGATCAGGGAATTATTTTCCAGTGAAATACCCATTTCATCTTTCCTGGGGTAGGATGGGGTAGACATTCAAATAAAGTAAAGTAAAACAAGGGGGAAAGAGTATAGTAAACGCTGTAACTAAGTTCTGTTCATGGACTGAAAAGTCTGCACTGAAAAGTCTGCAGTTTAGTAGCAAAGCAAGACAAAACCCAACTCCCTTCACCTACACACACCAAAAACTGAAAATTGTGCTGAAGCAACTTTCAAGCGTATCAACAGCCCCACCTTGTGGCTGAGGTTTTTAATTGCTACAGAGTTGTATCAATTGTATCTTAGCAGTAAATCTAACTGAACTGTTAGAACTTCTGAAGGCTTGTGCTTTGCCGTTTGTTTGATCAATGCTTATATCAGAGCACCTGTCCATGGTGCTCCAGGTAAAACATGCAAAAAAATGCAAAAAAGCCAAAATTGTGTGTAACGTATATGACAGAGGAACAAGACAGCGCGTCACACACTGAAGACGGAGGATCAATATATTCAATAAATGTATTTATATATATTATTATAACTGTCCAGTTACTGAATCCAATGATTGTACATCCAGTTTTTTGAAAAACAAGTAAAATATTTTTTCAACAACAGAAGTTCATTTTGAGATATATAATCCATATCTTCAATATCTACTGAACGAAAGTTCATTTTTTCAATATCTTTAGGATGATTATATTCCATATAGAAAGTACTTCCCAAACGACTCGCGCGTTTTTAAGTACGTTTTCACTGTAATCTTCCTCAGGAGAAGCAATTATTTCAGGAAAAATTATTCATTCATTTGCCATGCACAGGTCTTTCTACAAATAAATAAACAACATAGTATAATTTGTACATTAGAGTCTAGTAATATCTAACACCATTTAAGTATTTTTTAGCCTTTTTTAACATTTATAACATTTATAACATTTTAAACATTTATATTAAGTAACAATTTTACAAAATTGATTTGACAAAAACATTAATTATTATTATAGTGGGAAATGTTAGCAGTAATAATTTTCTTACTTGTCTCCAGGGACACCTTAGAGATCAGTCAGATTTGGGGAGTATGAGCTTTCAAGAGTCAAAGGTACCTTCAACAGTTACTTTGACTCTCGAAAGTTCATACTCCCCAAAATCTTGTCGGTCTAGTGTCACTGGACTCGAATCTAGGTCTTCTAGTGCAGACCAACAGCTACTCTCTGAAACTTGGCTCAGACAGACTAGCACAGGGTTCCCCGATGTGGTGCCCCCCAATATTTCGCTCGGCACCCTCTTCCAGTTCTCCTGGGCTGGTGGAAAAACCTTTCATTTGAATGAGGGCAGCCGATACCGGTAACTGATTCCTGGCCTTCCCCTCAACCTCTTCCTCCCAAGGTGTTTTCCAACCCAGAGCTGTCCCTGACCATATTCTGCTACCTTTCATTTTTATCCTCACAGCAATTAAGCGTGTGATTGGCATATGGTCACCAACTCCATAATGGGAAATACCCAGTGGTGGGATCCAAAAATTTTAGTAACAGGTTCCCATGGTGGTGGGATTCAAACAGTGGCATAGCGCCAATGGGGCGGGGCGGGGCAGGGCACGACAGGGGCATAGCCGGGAATTTTGGGGGCGGGGCATTAATAATTTCTCTGTTACTGTAAAAAACTCTTACTGTAAAAAAAAGTTCCTAATTTAAAGCTGGTATCGTTCTGTCCATAATTTAAACTCGTTATAGCAAGTCCTATCGTCTACTGCCAACAGAAACAACTACTTCTCCTCTCATTGACTGCCTGTCAAATACTTAATACTCAAATACTTAATTTTGTTTCTAGAAATCAAAAGAAGGATGCTTTCCTTAAACAAGGAACTTTACCATATTTCTAAAACACATTTTTAAACCAGACCAACAGGGAGAATTATCCTGTTTTCTACCTTCGCTTACCAGCCACATAGGAAACAACAGGACTATGATTTTTGGACCTAATGGAATTTCTAACGGAAAAGCGGACCCAATGAGTAACCCCTCTCGGCACACACAAATAATTAGTAACCCACTCTCGGGAACTGGTGAGAACCTGCTGGATCCCACCTCTGGAAATACCTGGAAAATGGGGGGGGGGGGGAGCGTGTCATGTCACAGCCTGAGGAGAGAGGTGATGGACCTGAAAAGGGTATAATGCTAATAGCAGCCATTTTCTGCAAGGGGGCTAATATCTATCATTTGGAGTTCAGTTGTAATTCCAGGAGATCTACAGGCCATACCTGGAGCTTCCATGGCAGAGTGGCAATTCAAACCTGGGTCTTCCAGGCCATAATTGCAAACTCTAACCACTACACCACACTGCCTCCCGTTTAAATCGGATTAGCATTGCTATAGGCTCAGGAACCTGGTAGTTGAAGCAGATGACAAAATTAGTATTTATTTATCTATCAATCAATCAATATTGATATTAATACGTATCAACCGATCGAGGTATTATGTTATGCGTTTTAAACGAGTCGTATTTTTAACTACTAAATATTGGCAGCGTACATTCACAGCACCGTAAGTGTACTATGACAAACAATGACTTAAAATCAGAATTTTTCACACGGTCCCCTCGGAGCCTTTTCGTGACATTCTCAGTTACGGAGTTTATTCACGCCCCCTGACCGATCAGCGCAACTCTCCCTCTCTCTCTTCGGTTTGGGATGTCGCTGCCCTGAACTCTCGCGAGAGTCGGAAGTCACACGAAATCTTCCCAGAATCCTTTGCGCTTCCTTTTCACGGCCGGTAGTGGACGTCTTCGGGTAAATTGAATGGGGTTCCTCGGGGCCTGGCTTGATATCCGCCGCCGAAGGCCGCCATCCTGCGATGGAGACCCAGGGGATCCTGCTGCCTAGAGAGGCGAGACCTATAACCGCCCTACCGCAGCGGCATTTCGGTGTTTTGGCGCTGACGGAGGGGGAAAGCGAACTGACGGGAGAAGGCCTGGGCAGAAGCGGCGAACATGGCCGCTAATGTAAAGAGGGACCCGGGAAATCCCCGGATGTAGATGTCCCTGTATTAGGATAGCGTGGCAGCTTTTTTTTTTTTGGGGGGGGGGGCGCAAAGCGGAGAGCATCATGGGAAATTTCAGTGCAAGTTCAGCAAGCTTTTTATGGTTTTCTTAATGGCGTTAAAAGTAGGTCTGCTGGTGCAAGCGTTTTCCTGGTCAGCCCGAGCAGAATGCAGATAGCAAAATCTTAAAGGCCAAACTAGGGATTCCTGCAAAGGGATGTGTGTTTGATGATGTGGATAAGTGGGGTATAATTGCGTGGAGGGGGGGGGGGTCCCCACTTTCATATCCCATCAGCATTATTTCTCAGTGTTTCATTTTGCATACTGTTGGTGCTGGAATATGGCTTCCAGTTGCGGATAACTTCTGCAGACCCAGTAGGGTTTTCAAGGCAAGATGGTTTGCCATTGCCTACCTTTGTATAGGAACCCAGGGTTTGCTTGGTGGTCTCTTATGCAAGTACTAATGGGGTTGACCCTGCTCAGCTCCCAAGAGTGTTGAGGTGATCGAAAGTGCTACAACCTAACATGGCTACCCTCTGGAAACAATATAGTCATGTGTTATCATTGGGTGCTTGCTTTGTTTTTAACACTACCTTGTTGGTAGGTTATGGTCTTTCTCAGTATCACCTTTTTGTGATTCTAGGTGTGCAGCCCAGTGCAGAGTTATACCATTGAAATCAACAGGTTTAGACTGGCCTATCTGTATATAGGGTTGTTCTCTAGAATGGTGAAGTAAAATTTTAGGAAATGGTGACTTGAATCCCTTTAATTGCCTTTTTCTGTATGTATGAATTAGGGGGCACAGAAAATCTCGAGATTTAAAAACAGGCTGCGATAATGACTTTCTTAGGACACCTTTGGATTAATTCATAAAAATACTATGATATCTGAGCAGCCTTCCTTTAAATGATTTCATAATCTGCAAGGTAATTGAGAGAATGGAGATGTCCTTCTATCACAAATCTGAATTGTGCATTTTTTCTTAGTTAAGCTCTGAAAATGGTCCGCTACTCGCTCGATCCAGAGAATCCCACAAAATGTAAGTAACTTTCTCACACGCTTGCTTGAAATTCTTAAGAAAAGATTAACTTTCTTTAAAGTATCCACTTTGTTTACAATGCAAATAATTTTATGTATATATAGGCTACTCTTTACAATTGCATTCACGATGTAGTAATGTTTCAGTGCACATTTTCTTTCCCTTACAGCATGCAAGTCGAGGGGCTCCAATCTTCGAGTCCACTTCAAGGTATGTGGAATCTGACCGATTTTTTTTCTCCTGAAAGCGTGATTGTGGATGCTAGCATGCTTCTTACTATGTGTTGTGTATTCAGTAGCGTGTTCGATTGCATGTAGTAACTTTATAACCTGTAGATCAGGGGTAGGGAACCTGCGGCTCTCCAGATGTTCAGGAACTACAATTCCCATCAGCCCCTACCAGCATGACCAATTGGCCATGCTGACAGAGGCTGATGGGAATTGTAGTTCCTGAACATCTGGAGAGCCGCAGGTTCCCTACCCCTGCTGTAGATGAATGTGTATGTAGAACCTGTATAACATGTAGATGAATGAGTTTGGAGAATATTGGGCCCCTTCCGCACACACAAAATAATGTGTTTTCAAACCACTTTCACAACTGTTTGCAAGTGGATTTTGCTATTCCACACAGCTTTAAAGAGCACTGAAAACAGTTTGAAAGTGCATTATTCTGCATGTGCGGAATGAGCCTTAGTGAAGTAAATTTCACTGTAGGGTTAGTGATTAATAGCAGTGAACTCTAATCTGGTGAACCAGGTTTGATTTCCCACTCCTCTGCATGAAGCCTTCTGGGTGACGTTGGGCTAGCCACCGTTCCCTCAGAACTCTCATCCTTACCTCCTTCACAAGGTGTCTGTTGTGAAGAGGAAAAGAGAAGGCCTTCTTAAGCCACTTTGAGACTCCTTACAGTTGAGGAAAGCAGGGTGTAAATCCAAACTCTATTTATCTTGTATCTTTGATGTTTATTGTATTATGCAAGGTAAGTTAGTCTGTACCGAGCAGCTTCTGAGTGCCCCTTAATATAACTTCCTGTTTTAATTTTGCCAGAGTAGTAAATAAAAAGAAAACATAAGAGATCAGCAAGATAGAATCCGGGCCTGTCCGTTGCTGTAGATTCTCAGAAAGGCCCAGATCTTGCCAACCTAGGTTTATCAAAAGATTGTGTTGCATTTGAGAGCTTTCTCAGTTCCATGTGCTGACATGGTTTGTAATAAAACTTACTGCCATAAGCATTCCAGAACCAGGAAGAGGCATGAATTATGTAACAGCTCTTATAGTCACTGCCCATGAAGAATAAAAATTGAACAGCTCTGGAATATTTTGGACACAAGTCAGGGATCATTGTATTTTTTTTTCTGGGGGAAGGGTTGTGTAACTGCAATGATGACCGACTTAGGACACCTTTGGATTTATCATGAAAACACCAGTTTGTTCTGAGCAGTTACCTCTGCGGTTAAATTTTGACTGTGGTACAAACTCGGGTGGTAATTCTACCAAGCTTTGTACGTCTAAGATACTGACTAGAGCTGTGGTGGTGAACCTATGGCACTCCAGATGTTCATGGACTACAATTCCCATCAGTCCCTGCCAGCAGAGGCTGATGAGAATTGTAGTCCATGAACATCTGGAGTGCCATAGGTTCGCCACCACTGGACTAGAGGGTTCTTAGCTTATTTTTCTTCAAAGAATTAATGGAAAGAAGGTGATAAGAGCCAAACGTTTGACCCCCTTTTTCCCCCTTAGAATACCCGTGAGACAGCTCAAGCTATAAAGGGTATGCACATTCGGACAGCCACCAAGTACTTAAAGGACGTGACGCTGAAGAAACAGTGTGTGCCCTTTCGCCGCTACAATGGTGGGGTCGGCAGATGTGCTCAGGTACAGTTGTGTAAAAGTCTTTGAAGGATGGAGGACAGATGCATGACTGTCAGTTGGACAAAGGAAAAGCTTCTACAGATAAACTATATTTGAATATTTGAAACTACAATGTATTCTTTGTGTAGTATATGGATAAAGCAGCTTAAAGTTTTGTTTTATGGTATCAGCTGAATTCTCCCCTTGCCTGCCTGCTGTCACTCTTGTGCCTGGAGTACTTCATTCAGTGGCAGATTATTTTCAATGTGTTAGAAACTCGATGGATGTGCAGGCACAGAAATATCCCAGGAGCAAGAAAAGAAGAGTATACTGCGTGGCTTTGTGTTTTTTGGGGTTTTTTTATGTAATGGGTGTAGTATCAGAACTGCATATATGCAGGATAAAAATGTTTTTGAGAAGATACTTTATCTGTGAAGCTGCTTGGATGTGACACACCTGTGATTTTTCACTTCAGTTGTGTTGTGCTTGTGGTTGCTATGATGACTTTCTTAGGACACCTTTGGATTAACCATGAAAAGAAACTTTAGTTCTGAGCAACCCATTGAAAACAGTCTTCTTGTAAGTTTTCTTGTTTACAAGGAAACTCAATATTGCATTTTTCATGTTGCAGGCCAAGCAGTGGGGCTGGACACAGGGACGCTGGCCAAAGAAGAGCGCCGAGTTCCTTCTGCACATGCTCAAGAATGCTGAAAGCAATGCTGAGCTGAAGGTAAAAGCGAAGTACTAATTTGACGTGCGCACAAATGAAAAGGGAATGGTTTGGGTCAAGGAGCAATCCTTGTGTCTGCCCACCAGTCTTGTTTACCAGGCAGCCCTTTAAATAAAAGTCTTTATTGAGAATCTGGTGGGTGCCGTTACATTAATTTCTATCAATGGAAAATTAGGTTAAAAAATTAGTGGGCGCAAAAGTGGGATAGACATTTTTTGAAAAATCAGTTTGCAAACATCAACATTGTATGTCATTTGTAGATGAAAGTGAAGAACCAGAATAAAGGAGGGACGCTGTTTAGCAGCAGGCCCAGAAATGGACAGCTGGACCATGATGGGGCTGAAAAGAAAGAAAAGGCAGAATTGTGGTGCCTTTGAAGTGACACATGAAACACACTTACATTCCTATTGCTGTAGAGTTAGCTGTAGAGTTAGTAGTGGGAGCCATGAAAATCATCTGAGGTGTTTGGAAAGATTTATCAAGACTGAGCCCTGTAGGGATCCCTAAAGGTCAGAAGCTGAATGCTGTTAAGTGGGGGGAAAGATGCAAAGGGGCAATTATAACCTTGGTGGAGGGGCTGAGATGGAGATAGAAGTAGAGTTCAGGGAATGGATTTTAACGACATCTGAGGCCATTCAGACTGAGTTTTCTGTACAGCAGGGGCCATGCTGGCAGGGGCTGATGGGAATTGTAGTCCATGAACATCTGGAGAGCCGCAGGTTGCAGACCCTCCTGTAGAGTATGCAAATGGCGCATTTGGGTGATGACTATTGAAGGATCCCTTTAAAGTACGTCTAACTCTGCCCTACTGTTGTTACAGCAGATAGCTGAAAATATAACTAATCATTCTATTCTGTAGGAGCTTTTAACCTTCCAGGTCAGGTTTTTGGAAAGCCAAATTTTTGGCTTTGCTTGAGAAGGTCTGCTTGGTTGGTGAGGTTTGTTTGCAATGAGAGCTGTTCTAAATCTTTTTCCTTCCAGGGTTTGGATGTGGATTCTCTGGTAATCGAGCACATTCAGGTCAACAAAGCTCCTAAAATGCGCAGGCGAACCTACAGGGCTCATGGTCGCATCAACCCCTACATGAGTTCCCCCTGCCACATTGAGATGATCCTCACAGAGAAAGAGCAGATTGTCCCCAAGCCGGAAGAAGAAGTTGCTCAAAAGAAGAAGGTACGAAGCTGCTTGCTGGGTGGATGAAGTCAGTGTTGTGTGGACTAAATCTTGGGATTTTTGTGAACACTTATTTTTACGTGAAGACATTTTAGTATAATATTTCATGACAGTTAAATGGTAAATTAACTTTGATATGCAAGAGATTACCCAAGTTCTTTTCAGTTAGAAGTCATATAACTCATTTAATTTTGCTTAGATTAAAAAAAAACCCTTTTCTGTGCTTTCTAGTCCTTAAATAATTTCACCATGTTGAAAAGATTTTTTTTTATTCTGTAATGGAGGTTATGAACATAAGAACAACTCTGCTGGTTCATCAAGTCTAGGGTTCTAGTGAGTACTATAGAGGCAAGTTACAGGGCATTGACCCTTCCCTGATATTGGCTTCTAAACTGGTATTCAAAGGTTGACTGACTTGAATGTTGAAGTTTCAGTTAGTCACCATGGCTGTTCAACATACTGTTGTTTTAATAGAAAGTTTAAGTAATCATGAATATTTGTGGCAGGTTTTCATTGATTTTATCTTATTTTTCAGATATCTCAGAAGAAACTGAAGAAGCAAAAACTTATGGCTCGGGAATAAACACTATATTAATTTCACAAATAAAAGTAAAACACAAGTCAACTGCATTTGTTCTTTTTCTGTGTACTTGCTAAGGGGTTTTACAACTAAGAGGGTCTGTTGGATTCCATATGCAGAATTGACATTACGCTTAGGCTCATTAGAGAAATTAAGGTGTTCATGTACTCTGCTCAGCGTTCTTTGCCAGTTCATTCAACTTGCTTTGCCAATTCATTACTGCTTGGCAATGGACCACACCCACTCTTTCTTGACTGTATCTTACTTTAATTCAGAGGGCACCATCAAATGTAACATACCTGTCTCCTGGATTTCTGTAATGTACTCAGCATTCAATCACTTACCTGTTTCCCATTCTCCTATTTGTACCGTTGTGTACACGTGTGCCTGCCATGAAAGATAAAATTTCATGCACTTGGAGTACACAATACATTTGAGAGCCAGTATTGTGTAGTGGTTAAGAGCAGGTGCACTCTAATGTGGAGAACCAGGTTTGATTCCCCGCTCTGCCATTTGAGCTTTGGAGGATTATTTGGTGAACCGGATTAGCTTGTGCACTCCAGCACATGCCATCTGGGTGACCTTGGGCTAGTCACAGTTCTTCGGAGCTCTCTCAGCCCCACCTACCTCACAGGGTGTTTATTGTTGGGCAGGGAAGAGAAAGGAGATTGTAAGCCCTTTTGAGTATCCTTAGAGGAGGGAAAGGAGGAACAAAAATCCAAACACTTCTTAATCTCTATAAAGTGCCATAGGAATCAGTTTGGGTGGCAGCATATTAACATAGCTGTCCCTCCATGTGAGTGTGTAATGTGTTGTCAAGCTGCAACTAACTTAAGGCAATGCTCTTAAAGGGATTTCAAAGCAAGAGATGGTTTGCCATGTTCTTCCTCTGCAAAGCAACCCCTGGTACTCCATCTCCCATTCAAACACTAACCATGGTTGACTCTGCTTAGCTTCCAAGATCTGATGAGATTGGACTAGCATGAGCCATCCAGTTTGGAGAAGCTGCCCTGTGTAATATCCGCAAAACAGTTTTTCCCAAATCAGAAGATTTCAAACCATGCATTTTTTTCGTCGTTTGTCTCAAATGTTTTAAGAGTTGCTGCTTGAAGCCTGCTCAGCTAGTTGAAATCTTGTGCGCACTTAGCGTGAAGACAATTCTACTGAATGCAGTTGGATTCCAAATTACAAGTTGTGTTTCCAAAATAGTGTTCATGGTATGAGGCAAGACTCAACAAATTTGTAAAAGAAACTATAGTTTCTGAGTACTGAACTCAGCAAGTAAACGCCAGTTAGTTTTTAGGCATTTCTATCTTGTCCTTTCTACAAGTTGCTCAAAAGATTGCAAGAGCAAACTGAGAATGTTAACGGGTGAAGGCTTGTTTAGGCCTGGTCTTCATAGTTCAAGGGTGTGAAGCTCAATTCTTCTGCAGTCGCTAAAACCCTGAATGTATTGTGGTCCCTAAATGGGCAAAACTATTGAAGTCTTCAGCAACCTAGATTTTAAGTATCGCTGGACGCTGTTTTATTGTATTGACCGCTATATTTAATTTTAATGGGTTTTAGTTGTATGTTGTTGTGAAGCTAAGTTGTATACCGCCCAGAGCTCTTTGGGGGGTAGGGCGGTATATAAAACCCAATAATAAAATAAAGTACTCAAAAGCAATGGGGAAAGTAGCTATTTCAAGTCTTGGTGGTAGACCCTAACTTGTCTGGGTGTAGCCTTAAAGTGAAAACATTAGCTGCGACCTCCTTTAAAATAGATTGGGGGGGGGGGTGTTTGTTATCAAGCCATGGTTTACCTATGGCAGTGATGGCGAACCCTTTCGAGACCCGAGTGCCCAATTTGCAACCCAAAACCCATTTATTTATCGCAAAGTGCCAACATGGCAATTTAACCCGAATACTGAGGTTTCAGTTTAGAAAAAACGGTTTGCGCCGAGGTGTGTGTTACTCGGGAGTAAGCTTGGTGAAGCAACCATGCAAGGCTTCGAACGGTTGACTCATGACCCTAGGAGGATTTACTCAGAAGCAAGGCCAGCCTAGATGTGTGTGGGGGGGGGATTTTCCGCTCCCCCCACATGACGAACTTTGTGTGTGCGTGCCCACAGAGAGGGCTCTGAGTGCCACCTCTGGCATGCGTGCCATAGGTTTGCCACCACTGACCTATGGCAACCCTCAAGGGTTTTCAAAGCAAGAGACATTGGAGGTAGTTTGCCACTGCTTGCTTCTGCCTCATGATCCTGGTATTCCTCGGAGGTCTATCCAAATCCTATCCATAGTCAGAGCTGAGAATGTGTAACTGGCCCAAGAGCATACTTCCGTGGTGTGAGTGGGCTTCTGAATCTTAATCGCCACTACACCACACTGGCTGTAATGCTGGCCGCCAACAGGCTTCCAATTGGGTATGAAACAGGGAGGAAAAATGTGGCATTCCTGTTCTCTGAACGTGCAAACTTGGAGCGCATGACATTAAATCGTGTATGAAGCAGAGGGCTACAGCCCTCAAAACAATAAAAAGGCTTGTCTGTAAGGTGCTGTCCCAGAGTTGAAACTATTCTAGATTCAGAGCAGACATTCAGAACCAAAGATGGTCCTAGGGTTGACAGGTTGTCCTCTAGTCATTGGGAGTGGGGATGGCGTAGAGTTGCCTGATTCGGGTTGGGAGACTCATGGTGTTTGGGGGATTGAGCTGGGGAAGGCAGCGTTTGCACCGGGGGCGGGGGGTGGGGGGACTTCAGCAAGGTACAATGCTACAGAGGCTGTCCTCCAAAGCATCAAAGAGGACTAGTCTGCAGATTAATTGTAATACTGGGGGATCTCCAGGTCCCACCTGGAGGCTGGCATCCCTACAATGCTACAATGCAGAGTCCACCCTGCAGAGCACAGGTGTCAAACTCGCGGCCCTCCAGATGCTATGGACTACAGTTCCCATCATCCCCTGCCAGCATCATGCTGTAGTCCATAACATCTGGAGGGCCGCGAGTTTGACACCTATGCTCCAGAGCATCCAATTTATCCAGGGGGACTGATCTCTGTAGTCTGATCCCCAGGTCCCATTAGATTGAAATGGTTGTTTTGGGAGAGAGCTTGACCTGCTTGTCTGAGCAGTGAGTGGATAATGTATCAAGCCATTTGCTCAGGGCCAGTAATAGTTCCCTTGGGATGATTAGTTTAACCGGCTGAGAAAGCTGCTTAAATATTGGCATAATGCTGGCAAATCTTAGCTTTGGATATACATATGGCTAGGTTAATTGAATTAGAAGAGCACTTTATCCAAGTGAATAATAATATATAATGTTTTAAACCGTAGTATGAAATGTTGTGAGATGCCTTGAGCTCAGAATGGGAGGGGCTGCGGCATATTTAATCTAAATAAATAAAAATCTTAGATTCTATACAATTCCATCTATCTGAGCAATGCCTGTAATCCCCCCCTCCCCCCCTCCGGGGTTTTCTTATGTTTGTCTTTACGGTTATCCCTTCCACATTGTGACTTTGCCCATCATGGTTTTGATATATCACAGGTCAGCATGAAGAAATTAAATGGAAATTTTTGAGGATTTTGTGGAAGCCACAGACTGCACATAAAGGAGACACAGGAAAAGTTTAGAAACTCAGAAATGCGTACAATATACGTATAGTACTGTATAATATCAACATATTAACTTTTAATACCATAAATATACGCAATTTCTTTTTTAAAGTTTTTAAAAAAATCAGGACTTCTCTGGTACAAAGTCAAAAAAATTTATACAGATTTTTAGATCACGGGGGTCGCCCCCACGATGTGGAAAAAAGATCACTGTAGTTAGTTTCTACGAAATGTATTAAGTGGGTTGGACTTGATATTGCATTACAGAATCTGTAATGCAATATCAAGTCCAACCCACTAAATACAGAATCTGTAACGCAATATCAAGGCCAACCCACTTAATAAACTTCATATTGCATTAGTTCCCTTCTGGGGTTGGTCAACCAGTTAAGTTGCAAGCTATTGTAACAATACATTAAACTGCGGTATACAGACGTCTGGTTTTTGTATGTTATTTTTGCATTTCTAAGCTGGATGGAAAAGGGAGGGATATAGGAGTCTAATAAAATAAACGAATAAAGTGGGAGGTTAAATTGCTACACAGAGTAAAGAGCCCAGGGAGGACAGCCACCGGGGAGGACAGAGGAAAGAGACCCATTTTGCACCAGCCTCTCTCCCATCGCTCCTTCCAGGAGACTCAGGTGTGTCCAGATGCCTCTTTGCCTCACCTGTCATGGCCGCAACGCCCAGCCGCTTCCTACTATGTCACGTGACTGCCTATTCTCGTTCCCATTGGAGCGCGTTGAGTGACGCCACTTTTCCTCTTCCCCGGAAGTGAAGAGCCGTTCTCGGTCCAGCCGAGGGTTCAGGTGAGCGTTGGACAGCATCCGCGCAGGTGAGCGAAGGTGGGCCGGTGGGCGGGCAGGGGCTGCTCTCGCCATGAACTCTTTTGTTTTAAATGTTTAAACTTGCCATGGTTCTCCGAAGGCACCTTATAAGTGCCAGTTTAATTTAAAAAATAGATCTATTGCATTTTTTGGAACCAGGGAGGGAGGGGAGCTTCTTTTTAGCTTAAATCGAGTTTTTTTTAATTTATTACGACTTATTTAAAGATTTACAATACCGGCATCTGATAATAGGCAAAGTCTCAAGGTAAAAGAACAAAAACAAAAGGTTTGTGGTTTCTTCTGCATAGGATATAGTTGATTGTAAAGTTTACCGCTTGTTGCGTAATTATAACAGAGTCAAACAGCTGGGTGACCTTAGGCTAGTCACAGTTCTTCAGAGCTCCCTCAGCCCCACCCACCTCACAGGGTGTATGTTGTGAAGGGGGAAGGGAAAGGAGATTGTCAGCCCCTTTGAGTCTCCTTACAGGAGAGAAAGGGGATATAAATCCAACTCTTCTTAAACATTACATTTTAATTGCTAACCTTTTACTAGGGAGGACGGGGAGCAATCTGCAGCAGTGGCGTAGTGATTAAGAGCACATGCACTCTAATCTGGAGGAACCGGGTTTGATTCCCCACTCTGCCGCTTGAGCTGTGGAGGCTTATCTGCGGAATTCAGATTAGCACTCCCACACACGCCAGCTGGGTGACCTTGGGTTAGTGGTCACAGCTTTTCGGAACTCACTCAGCCCCACCCACCTCACAGGGTGTTTGTTTGGGGGGGGGAGGGGAGAGAAAGGAAATTGTAAGCCCTTTTGAGTCTCCCTACAGGAGAGAAAAGGGGGTATAAATCCACTCTTCTTCTCCTTAAAGTGGAGGAAGTCCCCTTAGGATGTAGGAACTGCCTCCAGCCAAACATTAGGATCTGAGCCACACACGGCTGAGCCCACTGGCTTGGAAGCATGTTCCCATAGGGCTGTTGCCTTAATGTCTTGCTGAGATGCACATCAGTGTGACACTTTTACTGACGGTGTCGCTTTTCTTAGCGGCTTAGCACCTGGAAGAAAGAGCTGCCATGGTTTGCATTCCCTGCATCGTCATTCCGGTGCTGCTGTGGGTCTATAAAAGGTTCCTGGAGCCGTATCTCTACCCCATCATCTCTCCTTTCATCAAGCGCCTGTGGCCCAAGAAAGCAGTGTCGTCGGGAGCAGCAAAGAAAGACCAGAAGGGCAGCCTTGGAGATGGCGACCCAGCAGCCACACAGGAGTCTCCTGTGGATGAGGTTGAGCTTTCTAAAGTAAGAGTTAAAAACTACCCCCTTCTCTCCGTTTCTCCCCTCTCCGTGCACAGTTTATCTGTCTGTCTGTCTGTCTGTCTGTCTGTCTGTCTGTCTGTCTATCAATCATATTTATATACCGCCCTCCCCCAAAGGCTCAGGGCGGTGTCCATCAGTCATAAAAACAATTTAAAACATATCATAATAATACATAAAATACTAAAACTTGCAGATGGCTTCAACCCCTCCCTCCCCCCTTTGTGTACCCACGGAGGCCAGATGTTCTTTATGGCGAAGTTGAAATCATCCCGGCTGGCCAAACGCCTGGCGGAACAGGTCCGTTTTGCAGGCCCTGCGGAAACTCTGTAAGTCCCGCAGGGCCCTGATCTCACCCGGAAGCCTGTTCCACCAGGTAGGGGCCAGAGCCGTAAAAGCCCTGGCCCTTGTAGAGGCCAGCCAGATCGCCTTGGGGCCAGGGATCACCTTGGGGCCAGGGATCACCAGTAGGTCCACCTCCGATGAGCGGAGGGGCCTAGAAGGGTGATGTAGGGAGAGACGGTCCCTCAGATAAGCAGGGCCAAGGCCGCGAATGGCTTTAAAGGTCAGTACCAAAACTTTAAACATGACCCAGTACTCGATTGGCAGCCAGTGTAGTTGGTATAGGACCGGCGTAATCCGGTCCCTAGATGTTGCCCCGGAGAGGAGCCTGGCTGCTGCATTCTGCACGACAGACATTCTGCATTGTCTGAAGTTCCCCTTCAGACTATCGGGTTGCTCAGCTAAATAGGAAAGAGAAGTTTTTAGGACATGAAATGCCCTCGTTCTTGTCAAACGTTAACCTGATCTGATCCGCTGATGGGCACTACCTGCTTTCCTTTCTTTTCCTGCAGCTGTATCTGTGCAGTCCTAGGAGTCGTGTTATCTCTTCTAGACCCATCAAGGGAAAACAGGCTTTTCATTTTAAAGCTGGTCTCAGTAATGCACAGAGATGTCACGTCGAACTCGGTTGGATTCGTGATATGCAAGAAAGCAGATCTGTGCTGAAGAATAAACATACGTCTCCCCCTTCCTCCTTCACGGGGTTGAAGTGTCTCAAAGGGTTTCAATACATTTAGTGCCTTCAAACTCTGCCTGAGGTCATTCTGGCTTGCTGGGATTGCGTTTCTCGTCTTCCCTGTGGAGGGGCCCCCAGCCGATCACCTGAATGTTTTATAGAGATGGTCCAATCTGTGTTGCTTGGGATGCAGCCCAGAAGAAGAAGAGTTGGTTTTTTACCCCACTTTTCTCTCCCTTTAAGGAGTCTCAAAGTGGCTTACAAACTCCTTCTCTTCCCTCCTCAAACTGACACCTTTTGAGGTAGCTGGGGCTGAGAGAGTTCGAAGGGAACTGTGACTAGCCCATGGTACGGTACACCCAGTAGGCTTCATGAGTAGGAGATGGGAAACAAACCCTGTTCTCCAGATTAGAGTCCACCGCTCTTAACCACTGTACCACGCAGGAAGAGTTTTGGGACTGCTTGTTCTGGCTGGACAGACTTGATAAAGGTGCTGCTCTGGGGCTCGTTCGGTTGATTTTATTTCATTTGATGAGCAGTGGACTCTAATCTGGTGAGCCAGGTTTGTTTTGCCTGCTCCTGCACATGAAACCTGCTGGGTGACCTTGGGCCGGCCGCAGTTCTCTTGGAACTCTTTCAGCCCCGCCTATCTCATAAGGTGTCTGTTGTGGGGAGAGGAAGGGAAAGGAGTTTGCAAGCCTCCTTGAGTCTCCTTGCAGGAGAGAAAATTGGGGTATAAATCTTCTTGTAGGCAAGTTGCAGTTCTGGTCAACTTAGTGGATTCAAAAGGCCCCTGTGGTTTGGAATCTGAGGGTCCAGGAAATGCTAAGTCCTGTCAATACTAGTAGCAGCCCTGTGGTCCAGTACAACTGAGCTGACATTCCAGAGTCGTGGTGTTTATCTCACTCTGGCCCCTTCCGCACATGCGGAATAAGGCACTTTCAATCCACTTTCAATGCACTTTGAAGCTGGATTTTACTGTGCGGAATAGCTAAATCCACTTTCAAACAGTTGTGAAAGTGGATTGAATGTGCATTCAATCCACTTTGAACTACGCAGCAGTGGCGTAGTGGCTAAGAGCAGGTGCACTCTGATCTGGAGGAACCAGGTTTGATTCTCAGCTCTGCCGCCTGAGCTATGGAGGCTTATCTGAGGAATTCAGATTAGCCTGTGCACTCCAGCACACGCCAGCTGGGTGATCTTGGGCTAGTCACAGCTTCTCGGAGCTCTCTCAGCCCCACCCACCCCACAGGGTGTTTGTTGTGAGGGGGAAAGGGCAAGGAGATTGTCAGCCCTTTTGAGTCTCCTATAGGAGAGAAAGGGGGGATATAAATCCAACTTTTCTTCTTCTTCTTCATTATTCTGCACATGCGGAAGGGGCCTCTGATTACTGAATATGAAGATGTAGTTCTCCCCTGTTGTTTCACATCTTTTTCCCTTCTTCTTTGTTGTCTTTTTCCTGTGTCTCAGACCAAAAGCAATGGGATCATAAATGGATACGCTGGAAACGAGCCTGTTGAGGTATCTGACAAAAAGACGGATTAAAGAAGCTTGTGCCGAGGGCTGCGGACAGCTGCGACCGGGAACGAACCAGGGATGCTGCTCCTGCTTGGGAAAACCTTGCTGAACTTTCGACTGGAATGGAAACTTAGACACTCTCCACACCCGCACCCGTTTGGAAGTTTTAGCACAATTCTGTCTAGATAGTTGGGAAAGATAGTTCTAATATATGCTCTGTTTCTCTTGACATTCCCCTTACTGGAATTTTCTCCAGTGCAGTGCGATCGGTAGCGGTTTTAGGGTCAATGTTTTATGAACTGCTGCATTTTGTCAGGCTTACCGTGTATTTGTTTCACAAACTCCCCTGAAAGTAGGGTTGCCAGGTCTACCCTCCGAGCAGTGGCAGGAGGGAGAAAAATGCCGCCGTTGCAGCAAGGTGAAGCCGCTTTCAAGGGAAACCTGGAAGTGATGTCATATTGCTGAAGGAATAACCAGAAACTCAGTGGTTTTACCATACAGTTTCTGGCAATTCCTAGAGCACAAAAACGCCACATCTGTTCCCCACCCCCACCCCGAAGTGACATCACATGATGCCAGCGTTAGCCATGTCACCGCCCACCAAACATCTTGTCGGTTGTAAGGCACAGTCTAGGAGCCCTATGTGAAACGCTGTTTCTGCTACACTAGTCTTATGCACTGTAGTCAAACAAAGGAAGCCTGTAAATAGGCAGAGCTTAATATATTAATAGGAGGTACGTCCACTCCTGAAGAATTTTACTATGCGTGGTTTGGCAACCACTTGACAATCTTGCCAACGTTATGAACCGAAATATGTTAAAGTGGATCGGATCTGTTTAGAAGGCAGCCCTGATATCCTCAGAAACAAGGAAAAAGAATCTTGGTCGCTTTGGGTGAGACCTTTGTGGGCAAGATGCGTGAGCAGCAGTGGCGTAGTGGTTAAGAGCAGGTGAATTCTAATCTGGAGAACTGGGTTTGATTCCCTGCTCTGCCGCTTGAGCTGTGGAGACTGATCTGGGGAATTCAGATTAGCCTGTGCACTCCCACACACGCCAGCTGGGAGACCTTGGGCTAGTCACAGTTCTTCGGAGCTCTCTCCGCCCCACGTACATCAAAGGGTGTTTGTTGTGGGGAGGGAAGGGAAAGGAGTTTGCAAGCCCCTTTGAGTCTCCTACAGGAGAGAAAGGGGGGATATAAATCCAAACTCCTCCTCCTTTTTCTTCTGATGACCGGTACAAAAGCTGGGGGGAAAAGCCTCCATGTTATCTATCTAGCTTGTACAGTAGGAAGCTGGCAATCCGTGCATTTTTTCTTCTTCTGCAGTCCTGTGAATGGCAGCCCAATGAAAAGTTTCATCCAAAGCAGAAAAGGTTCAATACCTCAGTCAGTATGTGAGAAATAATGTCCAGGGCCTTTGGGGTTAGGCACAGTGGCGCAGCGCCCAGGGGGCTGTCTTGCGCCGGGCACGTGCTGGTGCGGGGGTGTTCCATGGCGTGGCAGAGGCGCATGGCACAAACGTGCCCTGGATGTAGTTCCCCCTCACTACAGCCTTGGTTAGGCGTGTCAAAAATTCAGAAAATGTCTCACTTGACCCCTGGTATGGAACCCCCGCTCCTCCAATAAGAGGGAAATAATTCTTTGCATAATAATTTGATTTAAAGTACACCGTCCAGTCGTGTGGTGCTGTGTATTATGTCAAGAAACATCAGATAATTACAAAAGTGACTCATATTTAAACAGAGGAATAATTGTTGCTGGGGTGTCGTTGAACAGTAGCGTGTCGGCCAGAATGTTGTGGCGTGTCACCCTCGACACATGTGTCATAGCTATGCCATTGCCGGTCTCGGAATTCAGGCGGCATCAGTCGGTGCTCCTTTTTTGGCCCAATTTATGCAACAGCTCTGCTGAGGCTTGAACTTCCTTTAAAAGGCTGTACTGCGCAGGGGTGAACCCAGTGGTGGGATCCAAAAATTTTAGTAACAGGTTCCCATGGTGGTGGGATTCACTGTGGTGTAGCGCCAATGGGGCTGGGCGGGGCACGACGGGGGCATGGCCGGGCATTCCGGGGGCGGGGCATTCCTGGGTGGGGCTGTGGCAAGGACGCAGCTACTGCGCTGGTCCTTGGGCGGGAAACGAATGCACGCAGGCGCAGGCTGCCATGCACGCCAGTGCCCCTCCTGCTAGACTGCTTCAAGTTCTGCGCGCTACTGCTGAGAGTAGGGGCGTAACTAAGGCAAAAATCACGTGGCAAAATCACCAATTAGTAACCCCCTCTCGGCACACACAAATAATTAGTAACCTACTCTTGGGAACCTGTGAGAACCTGCTGGATCCCACCTCTGGGTGAACCTCTCCTCCGACTTGTGAGCACGAACTGCCAGTTCCGCATTCTCTGCGAGCCCCTGCCATAGGTTGAGAGGTAATGCGCAAAAACAACAACAACAACAACGTTTGGCAGCTTTGTGAGCAATTTGCTTGCATGCACACTGCAGCCCCAACTGGAACGAAGCAGAGAAAGCGCATCTGTCGCGTTGAGCGGTCGAGTGAAATGTGTCTCACGAGGTCTGGTGCACGCGGGAAGATCTTCATGGTGTGTGCCTTTACAAAGGCGTCCTCAAAACGAACACAATTTCTGATTATGGGAAGGTCACCAACAGCTTCCAAAGGTAACTTTGCCCTGGAACCAAACCTTGGCAACTGGATCACTCTGCCTTATTTTGTCCCTTAGCCAAGCTGTGATCATCTTGCCTTCCCTCAACAGGTTTGGCCTGTGGAAAAATCCTCGGAGTGGTTAGATATTGATAAAACCCAGGAAAGCTGTAGGGAAGATAGAACCTGGATCTCGCATATCCGTTCCAGTTCAGCCGTGAACTGGGCTACAGTCCCAGCCACACCTACTAAGAAGCCCAACTATATTCAGTGGGATTTACATCTGAATAAACCCCCAAAGTAGCCTCGTGATGCCTTTCACAGATGAGCAGTTTTTTTGGCACCAGAAAATGAAATGCACAGATATAGGATGAGTGACACCTGTGAAAGGGATCTAGGAGTTTTAGTAGATCGCAGACTGAACATGAGTCAGCTGTGTGATGCGGCAGCTAAGAAAGCCGATGCGATTCCAGACTGCATCTGTAGGAGTATAGTGTCTAGATCGAGCGACGTAATAGTACCTCTCTATTCTGCATTGGTCAGACCTCACCTGGAATACTGTGGCCAGTTCTGGGCATCACAGTTCAAGAAGGATATTGACAAGCTGGAACGGGCCCAGAGGAGGGCAACCAAAATGGTAAAGAGGTCTAGAATCCGTGTCCTACTAGGAGAGACTTAGAGAGCTGGGTATGTTCAGTTTGGTGAAGAGAAGGTTAAGAGGTGACATGATAGCCATGTTTAGATATTTGAAGGGGTGTCATGTTGGTGAGGGAGCAAGCTTGTTTTTTGCTGTTCCACAGACTAGGACCAGGAGTCATGGGTTCAGGGTACAGGAAAGGAGGTTCCACGTTAGGAAGAACCTCCTGACGGTATGGCACGTTCAACAGTGGAATGTGCTACCTCAGAGCATGCCAAGAGATTATTTCCAAAATGCAATGTTCTTTGCCAGGGGGTGCATAACAGGAGAGGTGGTCCCGGAGATACCACAGTCCCAGACTATTTAGGGCTTTAAAGGGAGACCTCCAAGGAGACATCAAAGGAATACCAGGGCCGTGATGTGGAGGCAGGCAATAGCAAACCACCTCTGAATGTCTGGCTGTTTCCGGACGAGCAGAATATAGCGTCCCAGGAACGCTAAAAACAGCGTCCTGATGCAGCTGCGGCGGCCTCGCAACCCCTGAGTGGTGAGAAGCTGCTGTTTCCGAGGTATTTCGGAAACAGCAGCTTCCAACTGCTGCCGTGCGAACGGCAGCGGCTGGAAGGCGCCATTTCCCCGCCCCCTTTTCTGAACGCCTACCTTGTCTCCTGGCTTCCGGCTTGTCGCAGAGGCCGGGGGACACGCCCCCCTGGCCTGCGACTCCAGAGCCGTCGCTCCAGGCTGCGGCGGCGTGTCCCCTGGCTTCTGCGACGAGCTGGAAGCCAGGAGACAAGGTAGGTGTTTGACGACGGCGCAGCCTGTGCGAAGGCTGCGCCCCCGCCTGCCATCTCCAGGGATCGTCCATGCGAACGGCCCCGGGGGGGGGGGGGTGCATCGGCATTGTTTATGCCGACGCACCCCTGTACCATTGCAGTGCGGAAAGGGCCTCTCCCTCCTAAAAAACCCTGCAATGCTGCAATTATTTTATTTATTTTATTCTACTTATAGCCCCCCCCCCCCTTTCCCTTACAGGTTCAGGACAGCTTCTAATGCTAAATAATAATAAACTCAATAACAATAAACAATAGAGCCTATAACAATCTATAACAACTCATTCAAGACAGCATTTACCTCTCTAATGGTTAAAACAGATACATTCCCCCATGCTTATCGTTCATACTACTATAAAGGGGCGAAAAGGACTAAAACAGGAAGAAGGAAGCAGAGGAAGTCATCTGTGACTTCACGGCAAGAAAGAAAAGAAAAAATGACTGGCTGTTGTGGTTTTTCCTGGCTGTGTGGCTGAGGTCTGGTAGTTTTTCTTCCTAATGTTTTGCTTGCGTCTATGGCTGGCATCTTCAGAGGAATGTCACAGTAAGGTGCGTTTTGGACAGAGGTATTTTAATATGTTGGCTATGTTTCGAAATGTATGCTGTGAGCTGCCCCAAGCCCAAAAGGGCAGGGGCGGCCTATTAAATCCAAGGAAATAAAATAAATAGATGAGGGAGAAACAGGAGCAAAAACTACCAGATCACGGCCACACAGCCTGGAAAACCTCAGCAGCCAACTGATTCTGGCTGTGAAAGCCTTTGACAATACAAAATAATAGTAATAAAAAAGATTCGATCTGATTTTTCATGCTTGTTTTGATTTTCATTTAGTAAGCACAGCTAAAACCTATCTCATCATCATCAATACTGGGGATACTGGGATTTGATTAAGAAGACTTGGTTTTTACACCACTTTTCTCAAAGCAGTTTACAGACTCCTTTCCTCTCTGCACAACAGGCACCTTGTGAGGTAGGTGGGGCTAAGATAGTTCTGAGAGAACTGACTAGCCCAGGGTCACCCAGCAGTTCAGTGGCCAAATATCCCCTTCATCGATTTGTGAGGAGTCACATAAATAAGAATCTCTGCTGCAGTTTTAATTCGACCCGCACAGGCAATCAGTGAATAACGTGAATTTCATTTGGATTATTACCTATGTACGTTTGTAATCTGAGCCCTGCAGGGATAGGGCAGGATGCAAATCCAATAAATAAATAAATAAATAATTCATACTGGTTTGTAAATCAATAAATCTTACATACGCTTCCTCACACCATTCCTAGGGACAGTTGCCTGAAAAACGTTAGTTACAATTTTGAAACTGCCAAGCTTGTTCAATACCAGCTCCTACAGCCATTCATTTCGTGTCTCTCAAGATGTGTTTGTAAATTCAGCAACTCTTCTACATGTGAAAAGACGAAGAACTGGGAAGGGTTCTGGCTCACACCTCTAACTATAAAGGCCACTTAAAAATTCCTTATTATTGATTTAGAAAATTCCCATGCCTGAGGTGGCTTAAAAGTAAAAGAAGGAGATGATGATGATTTTTTATTTATGTCCCACCTTTCTCTCCTGTAAGGAGACTCAAGGTGGCTTATGAGCTCCTTTCCCTTCCTCTCCCCACAACAGACACCTTGTGAGGTAAGTAGGGCTGAGAGAGTTCAGAGAGAACTGTGACTGGCCCAAGGTCACCCAGCAGGAATCTATAAAATTATGCATGGGATAGAAAATGTTGACAGAGAGAAATTGCTCTCTCTCTCTCACAATACTAGAACAAGGGGGCATCCATTGAAAATGCTGGGGGGAAGAATTAGGACTAATAAAAGGAAACACTTCTTTACGCAACAAGTGATTGGTGTTTGGAATATGCTGCCACAGGAGGTGGTGATGGCCACTATCCTGGATAGCTTTAAAAGGGGCTTGGACAGATTTATGGAGGAGAAGTTGATCTATGGCTACCAATCTTGATCCTCCTTGATCTGAGATTGCAGATGCCTAAACAGACCAGGTGCTCGGGAGCAACAGCCGCAGAAGGCCATTGCTTTCACATCCTGCCTGTGAGCTCTCAAAGGCACCTGATGGGCCACTGCGAGTAGCTGAGAGCTGGACTAGATGGACTCTGGTCTGATCCAGCTGGCTTGTTCTTATGTTCTTAGGAGTGCGGAAACACATCTGCCACTCATGTGCAGGAGTGGGGAATCAAACCTGGTCCTCCAGATTAGAATTCACCTGCTCTTAACCACTGCACCATGTTGGTAATCCCCTGTGCAGGCAATGGGTCATTGTTGACCCATGGGATGACATCATATCCCCACATTTACTAGGCAGGCTATTTTTATGGGGTGGTTTGCCATGGCCTTCCCCAATTGTCAATCCTTTACCCCCAGCAAACTGACCTGAGTCAGGATTGAACGCAGGTAGTGAGCAGCGCTTACTGCAGCATAAGTGCTCTTGAAGTGGCTTACAAAGTGAAATAAAATGTAAAAGATAATGACATTAAAAACCCAGCATTTAATAACTTGACCAAAGAGTACAAAGAGCATAAAAATCCAGCTATTTAAAAGAAGTCTCATGAGTAAATTTGCTCAAAACCAGTATGTGTGAATATTCCTCTACTCACCAGAAGAATTTGTGGTTTTCAGGCGGAAGGCTTAATATTTGACGTGTGAATCTGTTTTCCAGTCAGTGTTAAGAATTCAACTTCCATGAGTGATGTTTTAACTATAGATTCAGCATAATGAGCTGTAAGTATTGCGGGCTGGTTTTCTAAACTATCTATCTATAAAAAGCAAACAGTGACTTTGTTAGTCACTCCCTAACGCCGAAACGACTGGACGGATCACCCCCAATTTTTCACATGACGTTCCTCCCTGTTGCGGGCAGGTAATTGGACCTTCAAATTGCCGAAAGTCCATACCTGAGCCAGGTAAAACGTCTTTTTCCTGGCGCACCAGACCATGAAGCTGGCTCTGTTTAACTGTCACCCTTAGAATGTTCGTGCAGCCTGTCTGTCTGTGGCCTGAGGGGTTGGTATGCCCTTACAATGTTCGTGCAGATGGCCAGAGATGAGCAGTGAAAACAGTAAATAGGTAACACTGTTAGGTAATACGACTGGAAGTGAAACACGTACACATTTTGCCCTGTGAGATGTCAGGTGGGGTTCCCCCCCACACAGGTAACTTTCACTCTCTGTGTCTCACCCACTGCTACCACACAACACACATACTTTCATACACATCCAGCTCATCCTTGCACACCTCACTCTGCCCTCACATCCAACCACCACTTACCCACTTCCTCACTCATATTCGCCACAGCTCTCTTTTACTAAAAGCGAGCTGCAGTTTGCCTTTTTCTTCTAAGAAAATCCACGGGGTGGGGGCGAACCAACACTACTGGCGCCGCTTCTTTTGCACATGGCCCTTTAAGAACCCAGGGAGCTGGCCTCGATCTGAGCGCCTCGCCACCCTGCCTCTGCTGCCTGACTGGGATAGCCTGCTTGCCCCAGTTCTGCCTTACCCAAGCCAGGACTGTGCGTGTCAACCAGCCTCACGGACAGCGGTATTTGCACTCTGGACAGTTCCGTTGTGGAATGGGAAGGGTTACCTTATACTAAAAAAACAAGACACCACCATATAACAATGTGAATTGAAAAGGGAAAGAGGGATTCCATTTGACCACCCCAAAAGGCTATGCTGCGGATCATTGGACCTGCATGGACATCTGTGTGGGTTGTGAACTGTGATGAGAAGGACAATTGCCACAGCAACGCGTGGCCAGGCCCCGCTAGTATTGTAATAGTATTGTAATATTGGAAATATCAGTTATAATTACTAATCTCCCCCTGGCTTAAATGGAAAACAGGCTGGACTCAATTAAAAATTATAATTGGCAGCCCCATAATATCAATGACAAATCACAGTTTGGTATGTTTGCCTTTTCTACATTTGTTTGAACATGACCCAACATCTGGCAGTTTTATTCATTAAAAAAGCTGTGTCTACCCTGAACTTGTTCTTATTATCTTTTCAAAAGAGAGGATGATTAATGTCATGATCTAATTTCATTTCCCCTTAATGCAATCTTTTCCGTTAATGAGAGTTTGAGAAAATGTCTAAGATGCTGAAAGCAAAACATAATTATTAAAGATGTTGACGCTCATAACTTATCGCCGGGCTTAAGCTGGGGATCCCAAATTGCGACAGCGAGCAATGAATTCAAGTATGATTTAGATAAACAAGGATTAGAACAGATCCCGTTAACATTGAAGCCAGACAAGTTTTCAAGGTTGCTTGGTAGGAAAAGGGTTAAAAGAGACATCTCTTTGGAATACAGGAAAAGCCCTGTTGGATTAGACCAGGGGTCTGCAACCTGCAGCTCTCCAGATGTTCATGGACTACAATTCCCATCAATTGGTCATGCTGGCAGGGGCTGATGGGATTTGTAGTCCATGAACATCTGGAGAGCTGCAGGTTGCTGACCCCTGATTTAGTCCAGCGTTGTATCTCCCACAGCAGCCAACTAGCTGCTCTGGAGGTCTAACAACAGGGAACAGAGACCGAGGCCTTCCCCCGATGTTGCGTCCTGACAATGGGACTCAGAGGGTTATTAATTATTGATTGATTGGAAGAATTTCGATGCTTGCTTTGCACCCAAATAGTTTCTCCAAGGCTGCGAACAACGGCTTTGAAATATTGAAAACATTAAAACAGGGGCAGGGAACCTGCGGCTCTCCAGATGTTCAGGAACTACAATTCCCATCAGCCTCTGTCAGCATGGCCAATTGGCCATGCTGGTAGGGGCTGATGGGAATTGTAGTTCCTGAACATCTGGAGAGCCGCAGGTTCCCTACCCCTGCATTAAAAGCACACATAAAATATTTAACAATCTAATTAAAAAAATATACAAACGCAATCAGGGCAGAGGTTTTTTTTTCTTCCAGGTCTCTAATAGGGCTGGCTGTCCAAGAAAACTGAATGTAAGAAAGTTCAAACAAGAAAGAAATCCTCCCTGTGCAATTCTGACCTGGGTGGCTCAGGGTAGCCTGATCTCATCAGAACTTGGCTGCTAAGAAGGGTTGGTCCTGGTTAGCCCTCAGAGGGAAGACCAATAAGGAAGTCCAGGGTTGCTAAGCTGAGCCGGGGAATGAAAAAACATTTCTGTTCATCTCTTGCTTTGAAAAGCTACGGTTGCCAATAAGTCGAAAGCAGTGGTAGGATTCAAATAATTTAACAACCGGTTGTTTACAAGCACCATTTTAGCAACCGGTTCTGTCGAAGTGGTGCGAACCGGCTGAATCCCACCGCTGGTCGAAAGTGACTTCATTGCCATTTCCATGACCCTGATGAGCCAGGCTGGTCTGATCTCATGTGATCTCACAAGCCAAGCAGGGTCAGCTCTGATTGGTATTTGGATGGGAGACTGTCACTATGTGTCACTGTCACTAAGAAGCAGCAGTGGCGTAGGAGGTTAAGAGCTCGTGTATCTAATCTGGAGGAACCGGGTTCGATTCCCAGCTCTGCCGCTTGAGCTGTGGAGGCTTATCTGGGGAATTCAGATTCGCCTGGGCACTCCCACACACGCCAGCTGGGTGACCTTGGGCTAGTCACAGCTTCTCGGAGCTCTCTCAGCCCCACCTACCTCACAGGGTTGTTGTGAGGGGGGAAGGGCAAGGAGATTGTCAGCCTCTTTGAGTCTCCTTCAGGAGAGAAAGGGGGGATATAAATCCAAACTCCTCCTCCTCCTCCTCCGCCGCCGCCTCCTCCTCCTCCTCCTCCTCCTCTTCTTCTTCTTCTTCTTCTTCTTCTTCTTCTTCTTCTTCTTCTTCTTCTTCTTCTTCTTCTTCTTCTTCTTCTTCTTCT
Source organism: Sphaerodactylus townsendi (assembly GCF_021028975.2). NCBI lineage: Eukaryota > Metazoa > Chordata > Lepidosauria > Squamata > Sphaerodactylidae > Sphaerodactylus > Sphaerodactylus townsendi. The sequence goes on along the minus strand of NC_059431.1, from coordinate 12,510,938 downwards.
TTGTGTAAAGATGAGAATGGATTTCTTGTTTTGAGAACTGGTCGACACCTGCTTTTGCAACTGTAGGTTATCTGCTGCTGGCTGGCACTCTTCCCGGAATGGTTTGGTGAGACTGCGAAGGCCAAGGGGGGTGGTTGAGTGCTTGCTTAGAAAAAGCTCTGTAGTTTTTATCTCATTCCTAGCAAGTCCTTGGATGGAGCTTCAGCTTGCAATAAAGATCCTATTTTTTAATGGTGATTCCGATTGTCTGGTCTCAGTTCATCACACTATGCAGAGGCAGTCAATGGCAAACCACCTCTGACTTTCTTGCCTTGAAAATCCTATGGGTTGCTGTAAATCAGCTGTGACTTGACAGCACTTTACACACACACTTCACCTCCATGCAGCAGATGGATACTACCAACTTCATGGGACCGAGACAGCTTTGGTCACTCTCACAGACGATTTCTGGAGGCCATTGGATTGAGGCAGATCAGCGCTGCTGTTATTGTTAGATCTGACAGCAGCATTCAACTACCATCATTTGACTCACTGCCTTGCCAGTGCTGGTATTCATGGACTCCCTTGCAATGGCTGTGCCCTTTCCTCTGGGCCAGGGAAAGATGGTGACCCTAACTGTACAAATGTTTTTACCTCAGTGGCCTCATGGGCAAAAAAACTAAGCATAGGTGTCAAACTCGTGACCCTCCAGATGTTATGGACTACAGTTCCCATCATCCCCTGCCAGCATCATGGAAAAGTCTGGCTTTGATCTGGGTTTAATCAAATTTCTGTTTGAATTTGCAATATGGCCTTAAGGCATAGCATGAGCTGGCAGGGGATGATGGGAACTGTAGTCCACAAGATCTGGAGGGCCGCGAGTTTGACACCTATGCGCTAAAGTTTTCTGTCAGATTCCCTCACATCTGTATCCCTTCAAGACTACATTTCCCGGCATGCTCTTCCTTTTCGGGATCGTGCACCCCCCCCCCCCGACCAAAAGCAACAAAGGCCTGCCTATAGCGCCGCCTCATTTAATAAAAGGGAAATACAAATGCTGTAAAAAAAATCCGCCTCAGATTGGAATCGCGGATTAAACCCTTCAGCTCACTTTCGTAAACGTGTGTTTGTAAGACTACATTTCCCGAAATGCTCTTCGGGTAGTGAGAAAAACCTCGCCGGGACTATAATAAAGGGGGCGGGGCATAGCCAAGGCACGTCACATGACATCCCCTCCTCCCGCTCCAAGCCACTCCCCCTCTGATATTATGATGAAGGATGGAATGTTGTGACGACGTGGAAAGAGGGAGGCGGTTGGCCTGAAACGCAGGAGAGGGAGAGTCGCGCTAGAACGAGCGCCAGTGCGCGTGCGCGAGAGGGCGCGCGCTCCCTTCCTCCCGGTTCCAGAGGAAGAGGCAGCAGCGCGGGTGCGCGCCTTGTGAAGGGGGGTGGGGTGGACGACGACGAGGCGTGTCGCCCCCTTCCTGTCCTCTCAGGGGGCGAGGTGGAGCCGGGTGAGTCGTCCCTGCTCTCCTGAGTTGGGGGGCTGCTGGGGAGGAGATTAAATTAGGGGGGAAGCGTGGAGGGATTTGGGGAGGAGGCTGATTGGGCAGGGAGATGTGGGGAGGAGGGGTCAGAGGTAACCATGACAATGGGGGGGGGGATCTGGGAATATTTGGGGTTAAAAGAAGGGGAGCACTCCCATACTCGGCCTATAGTGAACTTACCCCAGTGGTTTATCGGGGATTATTTTTCTAAAGCAGTTTTAAATTTAAATCCCCTCCTCATTTATCTTTAAAAAGATGCAGCATAAAACACTGGCTATAAAACTCTCTCCCTGATAAACCCTGTCCTCTTATCTGTTTGTATCTGACAGTAAGTGGATGAGTGTATTACTGCTGATTTTTAATTGCATTTTTTTAATGATGATTACAGCTGGCAATGATTGCAGTTCTGGAGAAAGTTGATGCTGAAAATGCTGTAAATGAATCAACGGCACGTTTTTGTCCTCCCCTTTCTTTAAGGAGCTGGGGGTGATCGCTGTAGTTTTGCCTTTTCTGTTGCACCGTCACAACAACCCTGCGGGGTAGTCGGAAGGAATAACTGGACCATAGCCACCTGATGAACTTTTGTGGAGATGCTGTTTCTTGTGCTGTGGTTTGAAACGGGGATTACAGAGGGGAGAATATAAGCCCCCTACAATTGTATGCGACTTGCATGATGTTTCATCCCGATGCACCAGCCATAGGTGTCAAACTCGCAGACCTCCAGATGTTATGGACTACAGTTCCTGTCATCCCCTGCCAGCATCATACTGGCAGGGGGTGATGGGAACTGTAATCCATAACATCTGGAGGGCCGCAAGTTTGACACCGACCAATCCAGGAGAAGCTTACTCAGAAGTAGGCCCCACTGAGTAAAGGGTAGTAAGGGAATAGTCTTTATTCCGTGTTTGTGAATTTGTTCACTTACAGTCATTTGTTTCACGTACAGAAGTTCCCAGGTGACGTTTCCAGTTAAAATGCCCGGGCGGCAGGTGGTATGATGGACCCCCACCTGAGACCCTGGAGAGCAGCTGCCAGACTGACTAGACCCGTGGTGGCGAACCTTTGGCACTCCAGATGTTATGGACTACAATTCCCATCAGCCCCTGCCAGCATGGTCAATTGGCCATGCTGGCAGGGGCTGATGGGAATTGTAGTCCATAACATCTGGAGTGCCAAAGGTTCGGCACCACTGGACTAGACAGTACTGACCTTGATGAACCAGTTTCCTGATTCAGTATAAAGCAGCTGAATATCTGCCATGGCAGTATTTAAAGTTGGATGTCCCCACAGTGTATGTATACTTATAGGCAAAAAAGTGTCCTTGCCAATTCTGGGGTAGTGAACCTGGGTGAGTTAACGTACAGATGTGATCTTGTACATGAATTGTGATGAATGACAACTGATTTGGAGCTCATCGGTTTTTCAAAGGTATTTTTTGTGTGTGTGTACAGTGGTTAATGGGGAGGAACTATTCCTGGCTGTCACTTTAGAGATGGGATTTGAATAGCAGCTGTATTGCTGTTGCTGTAATCGATTCTGTGGGGATATTGTGTCCCTGGCGTCAGGCTTGCTTGTATTTCCTTTTTTTTGTATTAAACATGAAGGAAGGTATGATGGGGCAGGTGGTGGCTGAGAGATGCTACTTTTTCCTCTATCCATGTCAGTCTGGAGATAGAGCCTTATGCAACAGTTCCTGAATAGAGTGACTGTTATCACTGTTGTAATCTTAGTCTTGAGGATCCTAACCGGTCTCAAACATTGGAGCTGGTGAGTGGAGCCGTTTCAGGATCAGAGTCGTTTTTCTGAGCTCAGCGCTTATGGCTGACCTCATGTCAAGATCGAGGGATGTAATTGTATCTCTCTATTCTGCATTGGTTAGACCTCACCTGGAATACTGTGTACAGTTCTGTGCACTGCAATTCAAGAAGGATATTGACAAGCTGGAACAGGACAAGAGGAGGGCAACCAAATGGAAAAAGATCTGGAATCTGTTCAGTTAATGACGAAGGACAAGAAGTTTCGCAGAGCATAAAAGAACTGCTTCTTGACTACAAATGTCTCTCTCATCCTAGGCAGGGGACTGCAACCTGTGGCTCTCCAGATGTGCATGGACTACAATTCCCATCAGCCATGTCACTTGGCTATGCTGGCAGGGGTTGATGGGAACTGTAGTCCATGAACATCTGAAGAGCCACAGGTTGCAGTCCTAGAGCAGTGATGGCGAACCTTTTTGAGACCAAGTGCCCAAATTGCAACCCAAAACCCACTTATTTATCGCAGAGTGCCAACATGGCAATTTAACCCGAATACTGAGGTTTTAGTTTAGGAAAAACGGTTGGCTCCGAGGTGTGCGTTGGTGGTAGTCGGTGGCTTTGCTTTAAAGCAACGGGGCAACTCTTCCAACGGGTGAATCACGACCCTAGGAGGGTTTACTCAGAAGCAAGCCACATTGCCAGCAACTGAGCTTACTGCCAGGTAAAGGATCGCGCTTTAGTTCTTTGCATGAAAATCAGTGGGGCTTAACAGCGCTTGACAGGGTTACCTATACTGCTTCCCCAAAACTAGGTCTTTGGTTTAATGCTAATAATTGAGCCCAGCAGCCCAGACCAGCCTAAATAGGTGGGGGGGGGGCACTCTGTGTGTGCCCACAGAGAAGGCTCTGAGTGCCACCTCTGGCACCCGTGCCATAGGTTCAACACCACTGTCCTAGAGGATCCCTGAGGTTTTTCTTCATAAGCTTGAATTTAAAAGATGTGCAGTCTTCGTATCACTACAGCCCAGAAACTCTTTTTTTAAAAAAAAAATGAGTACAAGACAAGACCTATTCGCTCTAATGTTGGTCTGTTCGTATCACTCAGTGGCTTTTTCTGTGTTGCTAAATGAATATATCATCCTGTGGTACTATTGTAATATGGCTGAATCATGAACGATCATTGGGCCTGTAGCGTAACCTTTTCTTTGAAATTGTTGATATTGCTAACATTATCTATCTAGTCCAATATGTGGGCAGGTGAGCAAAGTTTTTTGTTGTTGACATAAGAAGAGCCGAGCTGAAGCGGACAGTGGCTGACCAGCTGCCTCTAGGAAGTCCACAAACAGAAAGACTCCATCATCCTTCCACTGCTCCCCAGCAACGGGTGTTGGAGGAAGTAGGAAGCCATTGATCACGCAGTCCTCCTTGAATTTGTTCCTTCCCCTTTAAAAGCCTTTCAGTTTGGCAGCTATGACCACATCCCGTAGCAGCAAGTCCCACCATTTGACTGTGTGCTGTGTGAAGAAGCACTTCTTTTTGTCTGTCCTGAATCTCCCACCCTTCAGTCCCAGTGGATGACTCCAGGTTCTTGTATTATCAGAGAGGGTGAAAAGGGGCTCTCTGTCTACTCTTTCCACAGCATGCATTATTTTATTTTTTTGCCATCATGACCAGAGGCAGAGCTGTGGGGGTGAGGTGGGGTGCGCATTGCACTGAGTGCATGCTGGGGGGGGGGGGGTTTGCGGAAAATTGCCCCCCCACGATGCCCCCCCCATGCCCACACTTACCTTATTGAAACAGTGCAGGCTGAAGAAGCAGCCTGTTCCCTTCAGGCTGAAAACAGCCTGGTGGGAACTACACTTCCCAGGAGACCTTGCGAGCCCCAAGGTCTCATGGGAAGTATAGTTCCCACCAGGCCGTTTTCAGCCTGAAGGGAACAGGCCGCTTTTCCAGGCTGAACTAAGGTAAGTGTGTGTGTGTGGAGGGTGGGGGTGGGGGCAGAAAACATAGAATGTGCACCGGCCCAGCTACACCTCTGCAGCTGACTTGTGGCTATTCCTGGTGGGGTTTTTAAGGCAAGTGAAATTTGGAGGTTGTTTGCCATTGCCTGCCTCCATATCACATTGTAGTATCCCTTTTGGAGGTTTCCCATCCAAAATGTATCCAGAGTGGGGGTGAGAGTGTTTGACTAGCCCAGGATCATACAGCAAGCCCCCATGCTGCAAACGGGGAACCTGGTTTTCCCAGTCCTGGTCTCTAACCCCTTAACCACAACACTAAACTGGCTCTTTTTTAATAGACCTCTTAAAATCGCATACACAGGAAATGTTTAAAAATTTCCCACGTCTTCTGAGCTTCACTTCACCACTGTATAATCAGATAGAGAGGACCTGATGGAGAGTACTATGTTTCTGTCTTTGCCTCAAAAGCTAAACTTGCTATTGACAATCTTGTGAGTGTGTGTGAAAAGGTGTGGCGTAGTGTACTCTAATCTGGAGAACCGGGTTTGATTTCCTCCTACTCTGCATGAGTGGCTGGGTGTCCTTGGGCTAGTCACAGTTCTCTCAGAACTCTCGTTGCCCCACCTACCTCACAAGGTGTCTGTTGTGGGGAGAGGAAGGGAAAAGGAGTTTGTAAGCTGCTTTGAGACTCCTTACAGGAGAGAAAAGTGAAATCTTCTTCTAAAAAGTTAGCTCTTTGTGTTTCCGTAATCTTGCTGCTGGAGGGAGGGAGAAACCGGATGACCAGTGGTGGGATCCAAAAATTTTAGTAACAGGTTCCCATGGTGGTGCGATTCAAACTGTGGTGTAGCACCAATGGGGCTGGGTGGGGGTGGGGGCATTCCGGGGGCGTGGCTGGGCATTCCGGGGGCGGGGCATTCCTGGGCAGGGCTGTGGCAAGGATGCAGCCGCTGCGCCGGTCCTTGGGCGGGAAACGAATGCACGCAGGCGCAGGCTGCCACGCATGCCAGTGCACCTCCTACTAGACTGCTTCAAGTTCTGTGCACTACTGCTGAGAGGAGGGGCGTAACTAAGGCAAAAATCACGTGGCAAAATCACCAATTAGTAACCTCCTCTCGGCACACACAAATAATTAGTAACCTACTCTCGGGAATCTGTGAGAACCTGCTGAATCCCACCTCTGCGTATGACCTTTACTGTCCTTCCTAGCTGCTGGGAAGAAAAGCAAGAAGTGATGTACTGCCTTTTAATGCTGGCCTTGATTGCATAGTTTACTTGTGTTGTTTGACATTTGGGACACTTATTTTGTTTGGCACAGTTGGTTGGTACACTTTTTTATTTGGTACAAAGTGCTTCATTTCCTGGAGTGTTTAAGCTGAAGAAAGAAAATAGTGGACTGACTATTTGGAGTGAAATCCTGGCAAACGACAGCATTTATCTCAGAATATAAACCCAAAGGCAAAATTATCGCAGGTCCCAAAATCCAGCCTGCTTTGCCAAGTTTAATCTTTCTAGTATTTTAGGGTCAGTTTGCTCATTTGAATTTCATTCCCTTGGCGCTCATGTTACCTGCCATTTTCACAATAAGACTTTCCGTCTTAAGGCATGAAGGTCTCTATGCTGCCATTCATTTTTATCCTGTATTGTCGAAGGCTTTCATGGCCGGAATCAATGGGATGCTGTGTGGTTTCCGGGCTGTATGGCCGTGTTCTAGCAGCATTCTCTCCTGACGTTTTGCCTGCATCTGTGGCTGGCATCTTCAGATGCAGGCGAAACGTCAGGAGAGAATCCTGCTAGAACACAGCCATACAGCCCGGAAACCACACATCACCCCATTTTTATCCTGCTCGTCTTCCTTGGAGCTTGGGGCAACACGGGGTTCTCCACTCTCCATTTTATTCCCACAACAACCCTGCCTGGTAGGTTAAACTTAGAGTCTGACTGTCCCAAGATCTCCCAGTGAGTTTTATGAGTGCATGGGGACTTGTACAAAAAATTGGGAAGGGTGATATGTGTTGACAAACCATGATATTTACAACATGTATTTTCTTTTTCTGATTGTTTATTTCATCTTTTAACAAACTAATAAAATGAATTATTTAAAAAAGAAAGAAAAACCAGGCACCTAATCAGCCAACCCAATACTGCAAATCATTCTAAGGAGGAGGGGTATAGCTGCCAGCCAATCAGTGCTAAGCACAACCTTGTGTAACCTACTTATCCTTGGCCACATCAATCTCCATTGGAGACTTAGGAAATAATATATGACAGCACCCTGTGGCTTAACAAACAAATGTGAAATTGCTTGAACAAATTAACAAACTTTTAATCTTAACACAACTTTCTATCATTTAAGGATAAATAATAGTGAATATATCATGAGTATATATACAGCACAACTCAATTGTACAAAATATTCAGGGCTGTTTTAAGAAAAAGCACTCAGAACAGTTACCACCACTAACAGTGTCCAGTAATGAAAGAATAGCAAGAAAGTCCAAACTATGAATCAAGCAGGGCTTCTGTCTCTCATCTGGCCTTCTGCATCTGATGTAGCTGCTGCAGGTCTTCCCTCAACTTGGGCCTGTAAAAAATAAGTCATTCCCTCAATTAAGCTGCAGGCCTTCCTTCTCCTGCTGCAGGCCAGATCAATTGAGGAGTCTGGGGCTCTTGCAGTTGGTAATAAGTAAGCAAGCTTACCAACTGCACGTGCTCAGTGAGCTCTTATCCCCTGGGCCCTAAGATCCAACAAAACCAAAAAAATACTAAAATGGCATGGGTTACACTTGCATTAAAATATGGGGTGCTTGCAGAACCAGTGGCTTGCAACCTATGTTCTGCGTTACGATTCATTTTCTTAAGTAATCTGCTCACGCTAGTTTGAGGACTCGGCTGTGGGTTCATCGATTTCCTTGGGACTGGTCTTAATTTGATTGTTTCCATCTGTACGTGCTTTGCAGGCCGTCTAAATGCTTCATTCTTCAGTGCCATGCCTCATAGATATGGCTGGGCTTACCATCTCCTTTGCATTTACTTGTTGTTCTTACTTTGGGACCAGTTCGTAGTCTGGGTTGTGTCGGACTGATCTGAGCTGCCCTGATGGCATGCGTGGGTAGTTTGGCTTGGTGGGGGAGAATTTATTATCACACGTAGCATCTAAGGAACAGAGAGTCCCATTCTCAAGCTGCCGTTCTGTTGCTAGCATCCTTTCAGTTGTCGTTTTGTTGTTCCTTTTATTTAAAAAAATGTTCACGTAAGCTTGAAGTCTGCTCATTCCTGTTGTAGAAAACAGAGTGTCGGACACAGATGGTAAAATGGGTTCAATTCCTATTCCTCCCTGGAAGAATTTGATCCTGCGTTTAAGCCAACATATCCTCTTAGGATCGTTGTGGAGGTAAAATGGGGTGAAAATATGGGTGCCCCCTTGAGTTATTTGGAGGGAGTATAGGGAAAATTTCACTGACAGACAGAAGTTCCTTACACATTCATAGTAGAAGGAAGAAAGAAAAAGAAGGAGAAGAGTATGGATTTATATCCCCCCTTTCTCTCCTGCAGGAGACTCAAAGGGGCTGACAATCTCCTTGCCCTTCCCCCCTCACAACAAACACCCTGTGAGGTAGGTGGGGCTGAGAGAGCTCCGGAAAGCTGTGACTAGCCGAAGGTCACCCAGCTGGCGTGTGTGGGAGCGCAGAGGCTAATCTGAATTCTCCAGAGAAGCCTCCACAGCTCAGGCGGCAGAGCTGGGAATCAGACCCGGTTCCTCCAGATTAGATACACGAGCTCTTAACCTCCTACGCCACTGCTTCTCAATAAGCACAGTAAGCACAATAACATGTTGAGAGTGGCCGTCTGTCACTAGGTTTTCTTTTCCAAACCTTTTTTTATTTAGCATGACAGATTGTATTGTATCTGTGGCCCTTTATATTTGATAACATGATAACAAGGGCCGTTTTACAAGGAAGCACATTCTTAGTACTCTTTCAGTACCTGGTTTTGGTACTTATCTGCTTTAGATCTTCCTTCAACGCTTTGGATCTCCTCGTCTTAGTAATATCCAGGTGTGAAGAATGACAGAGGATGTGTCAAAGTGTTCATGAGATCAGACTGTAGAAGCTGATCGGATAAAGCTGGTTCTGCTATAATTCCATCAACCAAAAGGTGGTTTCCAGCCGCCCATCCCACTTTCCGAAAATTTAATCAGGAAGCCGGTGGAAGTGTGCAGGCGAAGGGACGGAGCTGTCCAGCAGGGCAGGGGTTTCTAGGGCCAGGAAGTAGGTATAACTCTTGTTACCTTGGTGGTACCCTTGTGAGTGCACTTGTGTATGTGTGAAGTGCTCTCAGGGGTCTGCAGCAGCTATTCAGACCATTCCAGGAAGAGATTTTGGGAAAACAGAACCTCTCCGTAGTAGTTCCACGGCAAGCAAAAACCGGTCTCAGCTGGTTGATCAAGTCAAAGGATGTTTTCCAAGTGCTACTGGATCCCGGCGCAGCATTAGGTGTTCACCAACACCAGCCTGACTGGATGAAGAGTGACGATAGAGCATAGGTGTCAAACTCGCAGCCCTCCAGATGTTATGGACAACAGTTCCCATCATTCCCTGCCAGCATGGCTAATTGCTCATACTGGCAGGGGATGATGGGAACTGTCGTCCATAACATCTGGAGGGCCGCAAGTTTGACACCTATGCGATAGAGCAGTGGTGGCGAACCTATGGCACGGGTGCCAGAGGTGGCACTCAGAGCCCTTTCTGTGGGCACACGTGCACAGAGTTCATCATGGGGGGGGGGGCGGAAAATCACACACACCCCACACACATCTAGGCTGGCCTGGGCACGATCCTTTACCTGAGAGTAAGCTTGGTTGCTGGCAATGGGGCTTGCTTCTGAGTAAACCCTCCTAGGGTCGTGATTCATCCATTTGAAGTGTTGCACGGTTGCTTCACCAAGCTTACTCCCGAGTAAAGCGTGCCTCGGAGCCGACTGTTTTTTCTAAACTAAAACCTCAGTATTCAGATTAAATTGCCGTGTTGGCACTTTGCGATAAATAAGTGGGTTTGGGGTTGCAATTTGGGCACACGGTCTCGAAAAGGTTCGCCATCACTGCGATAGAGGATGTCTCTGTCCAAGGCCTATGGATAGCCTCAGAGTCAATCCTACCCATCCACAGGTTAGGAATTAGAGCAGTCTTTTCTAGCATTCAAACAGAGGCTTTCCCAGACACACGTCCTAGTCAAGACAGACAACAATGCCATGAAGACCTATATACAAATCACCAGGGAGGCTCACATTCCTCCACCTTGCTTACCTGGGCAGAGGCAGAGAAGAATCTCCTTTTGTTATGAGCCGAGATCGTTAATACCCAGATGGATTGGCTGAGCTGTCAGGAGATTTAAGACGGTGAATGGATACTCAAGAAAGACACGGGACCAACAAGAAGGGATCATTGCAGCGGCCCTGTTCTGACCCAGGTGTGCGTGGTTCCCCACCCGATAACCGGTTCAGATTCCTCTTCACAGGGACATGCTACAGAACACGGCCAAATTTTCCATCCAGATCCAGGTAAATGGAAACTAAAAGGAACACCTTTCACATCCTGCACGTGAGCTCCCAAAGGCACCTGGTGGGCTACTGCAAGTAGCAGAGTGCTGGACTAGATGGACTCTGGTCTGATCCAGCAGGCTAGTCCTTATGTTCTTATGTTCTTACCTTACTGAAGTCAGGCCTCAGTGAAGAAGTTGCCAAAACCATGCTGGCATTCAGAAGGCAGTCTGCTAACCGAATATATAATATTACAATGGTGGCGAACCTATGGCACGGGTGCCAGAGGTGGCACTCAGAGCCCTCTCTGTGGGCACGCGTGCACAGAGTTCATCATGTGATAATAGAAACAATTGAGGAAATTATTAGCATTAAACCTAAGACCTAGTTTTGGGGAAGCAGTGTAGTTAACCCTGTTAAGCTCTGTTAAACCCCACTGATTTTCATGGGAAGAACGAAAGCGTGATCCTTTACCTGGGAATAAGCTCGATTGCTGGCAATGGGGTTTGCTTTTGAGTAAACCCTCCTAGGGTCGTGATTCGCCCATTCGAAGTGTTGCACAGTTGCTTCAAAGCAAAGCCACTGACTACCACCAAGCTTACTTCCGAGTAATGCGTGCCTTGGAGCCAACCATTTTTTCTAAACTAAAACCTCAGTATTCAGGTTAAATTGCCATGTTGGCACTTTGCGATAAACAAGTGGGTTTTGGGTTGCAATTTGGGCACTCGGTCTCGAAAAGGTTCACCATCACTGCTCTATACCGATCCTGTATTGAGCTAGGAGTTGGACTAGATGGCCCGTATGATCCCTCCCAACTGTACGATTCTGTGATTTAAGTTTCAAATGAATAACTTCTGATCACAGTTAGGAAGTGAATTGTGGCACGTCTGCACAGCTTGTGGCAGGTGGCAGTGAGAGGACTGCAGATGGGAACACAGCTGCGCTATTCAAACTTGCACAGTTTTATGGCTGGAAGTCAAAGTGAGCTCATTAATGGTTGACAGGGCCTAGATCCCTTTTGGTGCAGGCACTCCCTTTTCCTTTCGAGTGTTACAGTCGTTTGAGAGGAAGTAGCTCACCAAAGAACATGAAGATCCGGGCACGTTCTGGAGAAGCCAAAAAGGTGTAGAATACGGAGATGCGGAGGATACTTCTTCAGTCAGCCAAAATGCATGAAACAAAAGCAAGCTCTGACGTACTTATTTAGACTATTCTAATGGCAACCTGAAGGGAATGAAACCACAGAACGGACCTGCTTTGGTTTTTGGTTGCAAAAATAAGTCTAAAATTTGATGGAGAGTGCATAAGAACATAAGAACAAGCCAGCTGGATCAGACCAGAGTCCATCTAGTCCAGCTCTCTGCTACTCGCAGTGGCCCACCAGGTGCCTTCGGGAGCTCATATGCATACCAATATCCTGTCATTTGGCTTGCCAGTGGAACAGTGTTAATGAAACTGGTGATCTGGTGTTCTTGCAATCCTGTGGAAACACAGTCCCTGTTCACGGCGTCTCAAATAGCCATGGAGACACTTGGTAGGTGGAACGTAAGAGAGGTTTTTAAGTGAGCAGAAACCGCAAGACAAAGTTGTAAGCATGTATTTCATGGTGTAGCAGCGAACTGCACACCATTGCACCCAAGGATTTATGCCCACTCCTTAAACAAAGGATGGCCAATGTGGCGTCAGTGGATGCCATCGCACCTGTCCGCACCTTTCCTGGCACCTGGGTCCACGTGGGGCTTTTGCCCAGCAGGTACTTACTGACTGCTAGAGATTTGATTGGCTGTGCAGATTCTTAACAAAGTTACTTTGGCGGCAGCTGCCACCGCCCCACAAACATCTTCGCTGAAAGTGAGCGGCAGCCTCCTGCAACGGTCATTTCGTGGCAGCCATTTTCTGCCGCTCCCACCCTACTGTCTCTCTGCATTGAACCCTTTTGAACACTGCCCTAAATACTGTTCCTGTCTCTCTGCATTGGACACTTTTGAAGTGTCCCTGTAATACTGGTGCTGTGTCATGTTGTGTTGCGATAACGTGGCATTGCAGTCGGCGCTCCTGGACTTGAACATTCATTGGCTGGGACAGCAGTTTGTGGAGTCTGGGGCATAATGTTTACACATAGAGTGAACTGACAGTTCTCAGAGTATCGGGTGAATCTTCTCCATAGAAAAGCCAAAAATCTGCTTAGCTAGCAGTGAGCATTACGTCACTTTCTTCGGTTCCGTGTTTGTATTTTGGGGGCCGGAGCTGGCGTTGCTGAAAGAACAGCCTGTAATTTTCTAGGTGTTGTTTTCTGATAATGCAGCTATGGATATTTTCCAAGAGGGAAATACGGATATTTTGCTAGCAGTATTTAGTAGAGTAATTGTATTGATCGTACAAGCAGCATTCCAGTGGAACATATACTGTAAATAGAAATTCCAGTGCCGTTGATACCTGCGAGCATGAATTCCTGAGTGGAGCCAATAGAAATGGCTCAATGTGTTTGCCAGTTGAGATTACTATATTAACTGTAATATCCTTATATAGGACGAAGGCATAGAGGATAGTCATGAAATATTCAGGCGTCCCACACAGCAAACAGTTTAGTTTTTTAATATCTGGAGAAGTCTCTTTGGGAGAAGGCTACACACAGAACCGGGCAGCAAGGGGCAGCTAGGGAGCTCCTGTAAAAGGGTCATTACACTTAGTGGTGTGATTCAACCGGTTCGCACTGGTTTGGTAGAACCGGTACCTAATTTTTTGCTGAGTTCAGCGAACTGGTTGTTAGGGCTGCCCGGCTGCTCTGAGGAGCTAAACGCCCCATCACCCCCTTTCCCAGGTGAGGGGGAGCGAGGGGACTTTCAGAGCAGCGGTGGCAAGACCCTGTTGCTCCCCTCCACCCCTACAAAAAGCTCCTCCACAGCAGGGGGCGCACAGTGGCGGGGGCATGTGGCCGGGGCGGGCGAACCGGTTGTTAAATTATTTGAATCCCACCACTGATTACACCACCTTGATGGATCCTGACGTAATAAGTTTCGTAGAGTGTGGTGGAATATCCTTATATGTATTATCCCAGGTCTGGGCTCCATGGGGATTAACAGAACCTGTCACGATTATACTTTAGGGTCCTGAAACTCCGTGGGGAACACTCCCCCCCCAAACCAGCTGTGCAAAAAAAGTCCAATTTGTTAAAAAAATACCTGTTGAAAATACCCTGTTAAAAAAAATACCCTGTTAAAAAAATACCTGTTAAAAACACTCCTAAAAATAGGAGTGATAGCTGTGCTTGAAAGGTAAAAAAAACAGGAATGTGTATTGGATTGGGGGGGCAGGTGAGCAATGGAGCTGAAGGCAGTGGAGGTGAGCAGTGGAGTCGGCGAAAGAGGGGTTGGGGGAAATGACACTGGTGGGGGAGGGCTGGCAGGAGGAATGGGATAGGATTGAGTGAGGAAAAAGTCAGATAGGGTGCAAAAAATCTGGTATCCAGTGAAATGTGGCGTTTTAATAATCACATAGATGCCTTCCTACTTCTGGAAAAGTCCTCCGACTGGTGCATATCAGTGACTTGGAGGTGGTGTTTGTCTTAGCATTAAGTTGCTGCTGAGCCGGATGTGGATGTGAATAAAGAGACATTAATCATTAACTTTCTTGTATTTGTACATCAGGTGCTCCATGAAGCCTGCTTCTGTAGGCATAAGTGTCCTGTTTTGAGAGTATTTTGTGGAGGTTTTGACCCTGCTGCTTGATTGTTCTGGTTGGGAAAGCGGGGTAAAAACAAATAGAAGTATTTCTCCTTCACTTTTCACAGAAGTTCCTGTGTCCTTCTCTAAAGGATTGCTCAAGGTTTTTTTTTTCCAGCCAGACAAACTGAAAATTAACGGTAGGAACCTTTATTTTGGCAGTTTTAAGCACGATCAGCTCCGGCTAGTATTAAAATACTAGAGTTGTGACGTGAGGGCAGGCAACGGCAAACCATCCCTGAATATCTTGTGCCTTGAAGACTCTGCGAGGTTGCCGTAAGTCAACTGTGGCTTGATGGCAAAAAAAAAAGTTTGCTTGTTCATTTCTATACTGCTTTTTCTACCCGCTCAAATTAAAAACATTAATACAATTGAACATCATTAGAACCAAGTTGGGGAAAGGACTGCCTAACCCACAGGTGTCAAACTCGCGACCCTCCAGGTGTTGTGGACTACAGTTCCCATCATCCCCTGCCAGCATGATGCTGGCAGAGGATGATGGTAACTGTAGTCCATAACATCTGGAGGGCCTAACCCATATAGGCTTATGTCGCTGTCTGAGTGTGATGAGAAAGGGGATCAGGCCTTCTGTCAGCATCCCATTTCATAAGGATGGAGCCGCCACAGCAGACAGACTTGCCCCATCAGCTGCTGTTCGGTCCTCAGGTAAGGAGGGGAAAAAGAGCAAAACTGGCTGGGAGGATCTTGCGGTCTGGCCTTATATGAGGAGAGGCAGTCTTTCGTGTGAACAGAGATCCAGAATGCCTTCCAAACCCAGAGCCAGAAAACTGAATTGAATCCAGAACCAATTAGGTAGCCATTGTTACCCTGTTTCCCCGAAAATAAGACCTTCCTCAAAAAATAAACCCTAGCATGATTTTTTGGAGGATGCTTGAAACATAAGCCCTACTCCAAAAATAAACCCTAGTTACAGATTCACTAACCTGGATAGCTTTAAAAAGGGCTTGGACAGATTTACGGAGGAGAAGTTGATCTATGGCTACCAATCTTGATCCTCCTTGATCTAAGATTGCAAATGCCTTAGCAGACCAGGTGCTCAGGAGCAGCAGCAGCCGCAGAAGGCCATTGCTTTCACATCCTGCATGTGAGCTCCCAAAGGCACCTGGTGGGCCACTGCGAGTAGCAGAGAGCTGGACTAGATGGACTCTGGTCTGATCCAACAGGCTCTTTCTTATGTTCTTATGATCTGGTCAACCGCAGCGGGGGGGTGCAAAATCATGGGGGAAAATAAGACATCTCCTGAAAATAAGCCCTAACGCATCTTTCTTTGGAGCAAAAATTAATATAAGACCCTATCTTATTTTCAGGGAAACAGTGTAGTTTGACTTAACATTTGTTCATTCAGAAAGTTTGTACACCACCTCTTCAGACCGATTGGAGGTTGCTGTCAGCTAGAACAATCAGAACAAATCATATCAATAAGAGCAACTAAAAATAAATCAATATCAATAAAACAGTGACAGACAAAGCATGCCTGACTGTAAAAGTGCTTGGAACAGAGCAGTGATGCTGATAAAACAGCCTGTAGGCTGGGAACCTACCATTGGTTAAAAAATAAAGGACCTTCTTATCTGAAATTCCTGGGTAAAGAGATATATTTTGGCCTGGTGCCTAAAAGAGAGCAAGGCAGGTGGCATGCAAGCCTCAAGGGGGGTGGATTCCAAAGGAAAGGCACCACTACTGAAAATAAAACTCTGTTTATGACTGTGGTCCTCCTCTCATGTGCAGGTGGGGGAATACAGCAGGGCTTCCAAAGAGGTTTTCATCTTGTGGGGTGAACATTATGGGGGGAGGCTGCCTTCAGGTGCCCTGGTCCTTAATGCAGTGTTGGTAGACAAGTGTTACCTTCTGAGTGGAGGTCTTCTGGTGCAGAGAGCCAGCGTGTTGTAATGGTTAAGAGCAGGTGTACTCTAATCTGGAGAACAGGGTTTGATTCCCCGCTTTGCCACTTGAGCTGTGGAGGCTTATCTGGTGAACCAGATTAGCTCGTGCGCTAACACATGCCAGCTGGGGGACCTTGGGCTAGTCACAGTTCTTCGGAGCTCTCTCAGCCCCACCCACCTTACAGGGTGTTTGTTGTGGGGGTGGGGAAGGGAAAGGAGATTGTCAGCCCCTTTGAGTCTCCTTACAGGAGAGAAAGGGAAGATATAAACCCAAACTCTTCTTCTTGTACACACATTTTGTGATACAGTATCTTGTGGTGTAGTGGTTAATAGTGGGGGGCTCTGATCTGGAGAACCGGGTTCGATGCTACCCTCTTCTACTTCCAGCTGGGTGACTTTGGGTCAGTTACAATTCCCTTAGAACTCTCCCACCCACACAGAGGCAGGCAATGGCAAACTACCTGTGACCATCTCATGCCTTGGAAATCCTAGGGCCTCCACAAGTCAGCCATGACTTGATGACATGAGCGCACACACACACACACACATTTTGTGGTGGGCAGTTATAAAGAGAAGCATGGAACTCCTAGCTGTGTATTGCAGAGTGCTAGAGGGGAAGGGTGCATCAGAATAAATACAAGCACCACTCTGCACCAAATAGTTGTAGGTCAGTTGAGGCCAATAAATTCCAAACACACATTTACAAGGATGTTGCTTTTTGGACAATAATGTGCACTAGGGAGGTGAAGGGCAGGCAAGTGACCCCATCCCTTATTGGCCCTTCCTCCCCATGGTACCTTCGTAAGTGTTGTAATTTTCCAGGAAATACTAGTTTTGGATCTATCAGTTTTCTTTGGGATAAATGGAAAAGTAAAATGAAAACAAATTTATTCAAATAGTTGTCTATACACCTAGAGGATAGGTGTCAAACTCGCAGTCCTCCAGATGTTCTGGACTACAGTTCCCATCATCCCCTACCAGCATGAGCAATTAGCCATGCTGGCAGGGGATGATGGGAGACCATAGCCCATTGGAGCATTATGAGACTCGACACCAAATGTTTCTAGGCTAGAAAACAGTGGTGGCGAACCTTTGGCACCTCCAGATGTTATGCACTACAAACATCTGGTGTGCCAAAAGGTTAAGCCATCACTGTTCCCTAAGAAGAGTCATTTGTGTTGAATCTGTGTTGAACAAATATCTTCAGATTTAGGATGCATCAGTTCAGAATTAAGAAACAAGCTTGCCCTTTGTTCTAAATATAAAAAAATGTTATTTTGTCTTAGGATGTTGCTTGGGTAAGTTTGAGCTGGTAGCCTACATCTATTAAATGCTTGCTTAACATTTTATTAAAGTCTTGTGCTGTTGGTTACTATTTGCTGTTGAACTTTCTGCTGCTTCAGTTTGCAATAAAATCTGGATGAAATATGTTGATTACTGCCAAAAGAAAACACTAAAATCTAGAGTACCAAAGAAAGTGTCAGTCTGTTTCCCAAAATGTCATCTTGACGTGCTACTACAAGAAGTGCATTATATTGCTTATTAGAGTGCTAAGTATTTTCACTTGTATTAATTCTTGCCCTCAAAGAGACACTGTTAGGTGAGAGGGTAACTGTGTTGGGCTGTAGTAGGACAGTTAGACCCGAGTCCAGAGGCGCCTTAAAGACCAAGAAGACTTTTGAGGTTGAAGCTTCTGAATCAAAGCTCCCTTCATCAGATACAGGTTGGAATGGAGATCTTTGAAACCTTATATCGCAGTCAGAAGGTGGAAGGGGTGTAATCAGCTTGACTAGAGCACTGAAGAAAGAGTAAATAGCCGTAAATATGACTTTAAAAACCACAACACTTAAAACCAGTAGGAGAACATTTTAATCTTCCAGGTCATTCCATTGCTGGCTGAAATGGAGACGCTTCAAGCGGAGAATACAACAGGAGATTGCTGAACTTCGGTTCATTCACAGATTCTGAACAGTTAACCTTCCAGGCTGAATAGGGACATAGGAATCTTATCTTGTTACGGTTGCTAATTTTCTGCCCCTAAGCATCTTTCCTCTGCTCTGCTCTAATTACAAAGTGAATCCTACCTCTGCATCCTGAGTTCTTTCTTTGCAACACCCTTCGCACCTTCTAATTGGAATACAAGGACTCAGAGGCCCTTTCCGCACAGCCCAGGGAGGAAGCAGGGTTGCAGGTGGGATAAAGGAACCCGCTCTCTCATGCTGGCAGGGGATGATGGGAACTGTAGTCCATAACATCTGGAGGGCTGCGAGTTTGACACTTATGCCCTAAGGCCATATTGCAAATACAAGTAGAAGTTTGATTAAACCTAGATCAAAGCAAGACTTTCCCAGAGAAGCGCACAGTGCCTGTTATTCCTGCCTGTATTAACCGTTGTTTGACAAGCATAAATAAGGTTTCAAGTGGACAGCTGTATTAGTTTGTGGTAGTAGAACACAATATGACTACAGTGACACCTGAAAGACTTAAAAATTTTCTGGGTCTAAAGTGTCATGAGTTAAAGGAGCATTAGTGGCGTAGGAGGTTAAGAGCTCGTGTATCTAATCTGGAGGAACCAGGTTTGATTCCCAGCTCTGCCACCTGAGCTGTGGAGGCTTCTCTGGGGGGAATTCAGATTAGCCTGTGCAATCCCACACACGCCAGCTGGGTGACCTTGGGCTAGTCACAGCTTCTCAGAGCTCTCCCAGCCCCACCCACCTCACAGGGTGTCTGGTGGGGAGGGGGAGGGAAAGGAGATTGTAAGACCCTTTGAGTCTCCCGCAGGAGAGAAAGGGGGGATATGAATCCAAACTCTTCTTCTCTAAAGCTTGCTGGAAGTGAGATATCGGGCAAAATGAGCTCTGACTCCCAGAAGCCTTTAAGATGCTGTGTGTGTTTATGTGCCGTGAAGTCTCTTCTGAGTTACAGTGACCCTGCGGATTAATGACTTCTAAAACTTCCTGTCATTAACAGCCTTTCTCGGGTCTTGCAACCTGAAGGCAGCGGCCTTCTTTATTGAGTCAACCTACTTTAATTTTGTCCAGGCATAAATCTATTGCTGAATCTTCTGCTTTTGCCATGATTTAAGGATGGTTTTAAAAACAGATCCAGTGCGTGTTTCCTTGAAAGTGAATAAGAATAACAACTGATGATTCCTTAGGAAAATATTGGTGTTTCAGTTTTTCCATTGTTGACTTTCCAAAATGGATAGAACATAAGAACATTAGAACAAGCCTCCTGGATCAGACCAGAGTCCATCTAGTCCAGCACTCTGCTACTCGCAGTGGCCCACCAGGTGCCTTTGGGAGCTCACGTGCAGGATGTGAAAGCAATGGCCTTCTGCTGCTGCTGCTCCTGAGCACCTGGTCTGCTAAGGCATTTGCAATCTCAGATCAAGATTGGTAGCCATAGATCAATTTCTCCCCCATAAATCTGTCCAAGCCCTTTTTAAACCAGGTTAGTGACCATCACCACCTCCTGTGGCAGCCTCTTTGGCAAATTTGCCTCTTTGGCAAATCCCTCCTGTGCTAATCCTGACCTTCACTTGTGAGGAACACAATTAACATAACATTTCACACATGGAAAATTTCGCTTGTCCCTCTTACTTAGCTCAATTTTTCCCGCCCCCCCCGCACTGGCGTAATGCCCATTGGGCAAGGTGGGCAGCTGCCCAGGACATCACCTTGTGGGGGGCATCAAAATGCTAGGTTAGTTTTTGGATATTTTAGTGGTTTCCTTTTTTTTTGGCTGCCAGGGCGCAGTTTTCTGACTAAGCGGCCTTGCCCGAGGAATCAGAACTGTCCTTATGCTACCCTCCAAGTTTGGTGAGGTTTGGTTCAGGGAGTCCAAAGTTATGGACTCCCAAAGGGGTACTATCCCCATTGTTTCCAATGGAAGCCAATGAGGAGATGAGAACACAGTTTTGAGGTCCACTCGCTTTGGCCCCTGAACCAAACTGCACCAAACCTGGGGGGTATCATCAGGGCAGTCTCCTGATGAGACCCTGAAAGTTTTGAGACTGTGCCTTCAGAAATGTGCCCCAGCCTGCAACCCCCGGTGACAGCAATACAGAAAACTCGTGCAAGCCAGATTATTGTGCAAATTTCTGGGATGTTCCTGAAGAGGCATTTTGTGGAATGTATCAACACCAAAATGTCAGGGTATCATCTGGGAAAACTTTCTATGATGGGACCAGTTTAGTGCAGTTTGGTTCTGAGAAAGACAAGATATCAGACCCTCAAACTAACCAGCTATTGAAACTCCATTAAGCTATCGAAGATACCCAACACAGAATCCATAACAGACTCCTGAACAAACTCCTCACAAACTGGAAGTGCTTTATAGAACAGTCTCTGATATTCTACTAAAGAAATTTTAGTGCTGATATATCTAAAGTACGCACCCCTGCATGCACCAATGTCCTGGTGCAAAAAAAATTTGGTCGTGGTGTAGAGGCCGCCCATTGGGGGGGGGGGGGGGCATTCAGCTCAGGTTTTGCCCGGGGCTACAGTTTGCCGCTATTCGCCCTACTTACGGTCCTGTTACCTTCTAGAACTGCTGTTCCTTCGCATGCTTTTAACTTGACAACCGAAAGCTCCGTGAGCACACTGTAGGCTGAAATGAATTTTCAGGGTTCTCAGATGCAGCAAAAAAAAAAAAAAAGATTAGATTCTGCATGGTCCATTAGGCTGTGTCGAACTGATACCCTGTATTAACGCTGAATGAATTTTCGTTACTTTATCAACTCACGTTCCGTGTCAGTCTGCATGTGTTAGATTATAGTAAGCTGTTACAATGACATTGTGGTTAATATACTATTTATACATTTTCATCCCACTCTTCCTCTGTGACGATGAAGGGAGCGGACATGGCTTTGCCCCCCCCCCCCCATACACAGCACAGCAAGTCAGATTCGCTGCCTTTTTGATTGACAGTGGAGCTAAGTGAACGTCAGATCCTATGTGCTCTTAAAGCTACGTGTATCTTTGAGTGTGTAAAGCACTGTCAAGCCACAGTCAACTTCCAGCCACCCCTGCAAGGGATCTTCAAGGCAAGTGAGAAGGAGAGATGGTTTGCCATTGCCTTCCTCGGCAGAGTCTTTCTTTGGTGGTCTCCCTTCCTGCATTGCGAAGTTGGACAGTGGCCTTGGGGTCTCTTCCAGGTCTATGATTCTACCAACCCTGCTTAGATTCCGTGATCTGGCGAGAGCAGGCTTTACAATGCAGCCTTCTCTCCCATGTGTATCTTTCGTATTTAGGTATTTAAGTATTTAAGACAAGCCATGACAAATTTTCTTTGACTGTACAACCACCACCACCCCTTCCCAACTTAGTATTTTTCAGTATCCAGTGTTCTGTATTTTACTGACCAGATTTTGTTATTGCCTAATCGAGCCTAATACTGACCTCTGTTTCTTGTAATTTTGTGGAGTCGTGTTGCCATGTGATTGGCAGAGAAAGCAGCTAGTTACAAAAGTAATTAATCTGCCACTGCTGAACCTCAAAATAAACAAGCAGTCAGGATAATTTGATGTGCGTTTATTTTTATGAGACATTATGATGCAAAACAATAAAAGAGTTTGGGGCTGGACTCACAACTGTTTTTGCTGAATCTCGAACAGCTCCTCTCCTTATTTCAGTCCTGTTCTGCATGGCTGTTGTCCATAAAGGTTCGTGAACCCAAGCATAGTCTTTTTGGTGGTCAGAGGTCTCATGAACCAAACATTGCCTTCCTCTGTTTTTGCCAGTGGAAAACAACGGGGTCTATGCCACCCTTTGCACCTTCACTGAGAGCTGCTACCGTGAAACCATTTCTGAAAATACTAGATGCCACAATGAAATCTTAGGAGCCATGGTGACTTGGCTTCGGGCTATAGAGTGCTGAATCATGGCTTCCTTTTGGTCTGCCTCTTTGCGAACAGTGGTTCTCGTAGCCTACAAATTCTGCAACCCCTTAATACAGTTCTCATGTTGTGGTGACCCCTAGCTTTAGCATTTATCCATTTAACAGATGGAAACACTGATGCAGAGAGTGTAGGTAAGCCCCTGTGAAAAGTCATTAGAGCCCCAAAGTCCTCTGGCAGCAAATTGAGAACCACTGCTTTAAGGTCCTTAGTTCTGCGCTTGTGAATAGATAGTAGTGTTGGGATTATAATACATGACCCTGTTTTCTGGGGGGCGGGTGGGATTTGATACGGGTTTCTAGAAAGAGTTCCCCAGTAATAACACACTTTTCTATAATGTGGGCATGCTCTTCCCCCTGTCCAAGTTTCATTTATGGCAAGAATAACTTCTAACCCTGAAATACTTCGCATATGTTCTTGGAAGTAAATCTGTCTGTGCTCATTGGGGCTGGCTCCTAGTTGTGCATGCATAGGATGCAAACTCATCTCGCTAAATGCTAGTCTGTCTCCGAGGAGTGGAATTTTGATTGGTGGGCCAGGCTAATAATGGTATGATATCCATCTGTTTCCTTTTTCAATCCACATGCTTCCTTCAACCCCAATTAAACTTGATAAGTTTTTGCTCTCTTCCTGTAGGTTAAAGCAGTCATAGTTAACAGCTAGGAATATGAGCTGCTTGCTTCTCTTTAGTGACCAAATCCTGCTCTGAGGGTATTCAGCCAGCGTATTCGAATATGCCAAAACAAGGGTAACTTGGTTTGGCGTATGCCATCTGTGAACAAGACAGCAGTCTTCCTGTCGCATGTTAGGTCAGAAGCCAGGATCCAGAGAAGACTGTCGTTAGTTTTGTATGCCAGGCAGACGTGTGAGTTAAATGTGTGGTGTGGTAGCCTTCCCCTGAGCCATCCAGCCAGTTGTGAACCTTCCACACATAGCTTCACCAGTGGTTTTGGTGGCGTGTGTGTTCAGGTGTCTCATGTCTTCATGAAAAATAATGGAAGATTTTGCTAGATCTGGGCACACCCTGAGATGCCCCTTTGGATCCTGGTGACAATTCAGACAGCTAGCCTCAGTGCTAGCTGCTTCGCCCGTAACCGCGAGGTAGGAATATCACCACCGCATCACGCGGAACGTGCCCACCGGTTTGGGATTATCGGTTACTTTTAGCTGAATTCTTGTATTCCCTTTTTCATAATTATTATTCCCTTCAGTCCACATGAAGGCAAGCAATGGAAAACCCACCCTGAATATTCCTTGCTTGAAAACCCTAGGGGGTCACCATAAGTCAGCTATAACTTAACAGCACCTTACACACCCCCAACTGTGTTTAGGATTGGACTGTTCGTGTAACCACGTTGTGTACCTTGCTCATCTTTCCGCTGTAGGTTCCGTAATTGTATGGCAGTTTTCGCTTTTCCATTAGGTTCTTATAAAATATTCTCTTTGGACCGTCCTGTTTGTATTCTAAATATACTTTGGTGCTTAGTTTTTTAGCATGGAAATATAGTTGGCTTCTGGTTCTGGTGGGTTTCCCGGGCTGTGTGGCCGTGGTCTGGTGGATCCTGTTCCTAACGTTTCGCCTGCATCTGTGGCTGGCATCTTCAGAGGTGTATCACAGAGAGTCTGCACTGGTAGCCTGTTGATACATAAATATGTGTGTGTGGGGGGGGGGCGTGTTTGTAGTACTCATAGCAGATTTTAAAACTCTTGTAACTTTTGCAGGCTTTCCTCCAATTTCATAAAACTTCAAGAACGCGCCGAACAGTAGGAAGATGGGTGCAAACGGCAGCAGCATCAGCGAGCTCCCAGAAAATGAATGCCCAGCACCGGGGCCGGGAAGCCATCTAGAATGGCCCTTCTGGAATCCAGATTACCACCACTTTCCTTCCATTATACATTCCACTCTTACTACTATTTCCTCCATTTTCTCCACCTGCACTACTTCCTGCTTCATTTAAATTTTATTATCCCTATTCCATTATTTCTACATCCATGCTTTCATTCCACCTGTCTTGCTATACCTCTCCACCATTCTCATTGCAAATCCACTTTCCCAGGCTCCTTTCCTGGCCCCACTCTTCATATATCCTCCTTGCTCACCACCTTGTTCCCATCTTTCCACCTTCATTTCTCCACACTTCTACTTTCGTTTCCACCACTACAGATAAGTGGCCTAAATCCACAA
This sequence comes from Sphaerodactylus townsendi, assembly GCF_021028975.2. Classification (NCBI taxonomy): domain Eukaryota; kingdom Metazoa; phylum Chordata; class Lepidosauria; order Squamata; family Sphaerodactylidae; genus Sphaerodactylus; species Sphaerodactylus townsendi. The sequence continues at coordinate 12,486,450 of NC_059431.1, read as the reverse complement.
GTTGGCTCTCCGTCCACCATCTTCCTATCCACTCCATTTATATATTCATCCAGGCCTCTGTTCCTCCACTCTCTGTGTTGTGTGGCTCTGTGTGGCTTTCCTGTCAGGGATCCATGGTCTCTGTGTCCTTGCTCGTGTCCTTCCTCTTTCTGTGTGTGGGCTCCTTCTTCCTTTTCCGTTCTCCGTGTGTGTCTGGGGTCTATGTGTGGTCCTGTCTGATTCTGGGATTATATGTTTTTCTTCCTCCACATATTCCTTCCTCCTGGCTGTCTGTGTGGCTTCCATCCATCCATCTCTCTCTCTCTCCATCCATCCATCCATCCATCCATCCATCCATCCATCCATCCATCCATCCATCCATCCATCCATCCATCCATCCATCCATCCATCCATCCATCCACATCTGTCTGTCCATCCATCCATCCATCCATCCATCCATCCATCCATCCATCCATCCATCCATCCATCCTCCATCCATCCATCCATCCATCCATCCGGCCATTCCATACTTCTTCCTTCCTTCCTTCCTTCCTTCCTTCCTTCCTTCCTTCCTTCCTTCCTTCCTTCCTTCCTTCCTTCCTTCCTTCCTTCCTTCCTTCCTTCCTTCCTTCCTTCCTTCCTTCCTTCCTTCCTTCCTTCCTTCCTTCCTTCCAATCCATCCATCCATCCGTCCGTCCGTCCGTCCGTCCGTCCGTCCATCTGTCGTCCGTCCGTCGATCCGTCGTCCGTCCGTCCCGTCCGTCCGTCCGTCCATCCGTCGATCCGTCCCGATCCGTCCGTCCGTCCGTCCGTCAGTCCATCGTCAGAATCCGTCCGTCGTCCGTCCGTCGTCCGTCCGTCCGTCCGTCCGTCCGTCAGGTCCCGTCAAGTCCGTCCGATCCCGTCCAAATCCGTCAAATCCGTCCGTCCCATCCTGTCTATCTGTTCATGTTCCACATCTCTCTTATGCCCTTACACGTGTGTACGGCCCAAGGATGAAAAGCATAATCAATATCTGGACCTAAATGCAGTTGCAATATTATTAAACTGCCATAGCGATCAGTTTGATTTGGAATCCATCAAGGCCTATTAAGAATACAAGAATTTTAGGAGTTAATTAACAATGGCCGTTCAAAGTTCATACATGATGAGAGGAAACCATCTCTCTGGTCAGAAATGAATAGGCCAAAATTGGTGTGTCTTTACTAGTTTTCTCAATGCATATAAAGAAGATGCTTTGATGCACCTCAGGGTGGGAGATTGTTCTACAATCTCGGGGTCACCACTGACAAAACCCTGTCTCGGTTCTTTACCTTTTTACCACTGAAGGAGGTGGTGCCACCAGAAGGGCTTCATCTGCTGCTCTTAGGGCACGGGAAGAAGGGGTGCCTGGGCCCAAACCGTTTAGGACTTTGTAAGTCAAAGATAATGCCTTGAATTGGGTTAAGTAGCGAATTGTCACCGAGTGCAGTTCTTCTAAGACAGGTGTGATGTGCATCCAGCCAACGGCGGTACCTATTAGCAATCTTGCTGCTGCTTTCTGTGTTACTGCAACTTTTCTTTTTGAGCAGGACAAATGATCAGTCTGTTGACGTTGAGTCGGCCTCGTCCCCAGCATTGATGGGTATATATTTAAGCAACATTAGTATTATTGGGTGTGTACAGAGCTCAGTTACAAACAACAGTATCAAGTCCTAGATAAGTTTTTATCAAAAACAGAGAGTGAAAATCTGTTAGTCAACATAATACATTTTGCTGAACACTAGAGGGTGCTGTTGTATGGCAGGTGAGCTTTTGGAATGCACCCTTATGTGGTGTATTAATCGGGCCCTTTTAAAATATAATGAATTTCCTTTCTAACAACACTACCCGCAAAGAAAGAGCATGCTGACCACATGGACGTTGTTATGCGTGACTATTGTGTAACTGTCTGTTTGCTGCTGTCTTTTTTACTCGCAACAAAAATCAGTGGTTGGGTCCAGCTTTCCAATACGTGTTCACACAATAAAATCTACTGTATGTACATTTGGAGATATTGTTTGCAGAAGTCTTTGGGCCAGAAGCAGTCCTCTGAGGGCCATCTTGTTGTTTTCAGTTAGATGTGTTTTGTTTTCATTAGTCATATAAGATGTGCTTCTTGTTGACCATTTTCTACAAATCTTTCTCAAGTCAGATACATTTTAAGGGCATGCTGAACACAAGGTGTGCCTCTCGGGGCCCAGTCAAAACTTGTAATATGTCCCACAGCCCACAAGAGAAAAAACAGGGGTGCTGTCTGGTTTCTGGGCTGTATGGCCGCGTTCTAGCAGCATTCTCTCCTGACATTTCGCCTGCATCTGTGGCTGGCATCTTCAGAGGATCCTCTGAAGATGCCAGCCACAGATTGCAGGCGAAACATCAGGAGAGTATGCTGCTTAAGTTCTGACCATACAACCTGCTCCAGGCTCAAGCTCTTCAATGATCAAACAATTGAAAGCTAATACAGCCAGTGATACAAAGAAAAAACATTTTTTTGAAACAACAAAAACTGACCATGTCAGGCCAGCCCCCTGCGCCTCTCCATGATAGTAAATATACCCCATCTCCCCTCCTCACCTGAGCCCTTCTTGTGCAAATCAGGAAAGCTTGAATGCTTGGCTCATGTATAAACCTGGAAGGTTGGGATTTCACCGTTTACTATTAGTTGTGCAAAATATATAATGCCTGATGTGCTTTGTAGTCTTTACAATCTCTCTCAGAAACATTTTATTGTCTTCACTTCATTCAGAGAGCCTTGTGGCGCAGAGTAATGTGCTTCAGTGCTGCTGTCAAAACTCTGCCTGTAGCCTGGAGTTCCAATCCCGGCGGAAGTCCAAGATTTAGATGTAACCCGGCTCAATGTTGAGCTCAGCCTTCCCACCTTCCAGTGCCCAGCTTGCTAGAGTAAAATAGTCTTGGCGCCTGGGGAAGGCCATGGCAAACCATCCCAAAAACATAGTCTTCCTAGGACATGTTGTGATATGATGCCGCCCCAAGGGTCAGCGTGCTTGCACAAGGGAATACCTTGATCTTTTCTTCTATGTATGTATGTATGTATGTATGTATGTATGTATGTATGTTTGTTGGTTTGTTGGTTTGTTGGTTTGTTGGTTTGTTGGTTTGTTGGTTTGTTGGTTTTGTTAGTTTTGTTAGTTTTTCTATACGCCCTACACAGTTCTGGAAGTGCTGGCTTCTCAGATTTCTCTTACAGCATGCAAAAACAACTGATGGATTAAAAAAACTACAGTAAAAGTAACAAAGATGAAATCCGCGGCATAATAAGCCCCGGTAAAGCCACCACTCCCAAGAGGGGAAGCAGAACGAAGTGGGTCCACGCGGGATGGCAAGGGAACTCAGAGGCAGGAATAAAAAGGGGCACTTCAATCAGCTGCTGTGGACACTCCAAAGGCCGATTGGAACAGCTCAGTCTTACAGGCCCTCACGAGATTCACCAAGATCCGCACTTGGGGGGCAGGACTGGAAGGGAGAGTGTTCCACCAGGCAGCAGGGGCCAGGGCCAAGAAAATGCCCACAACCCGAGTGGGGAGGCCAGCTTGGCGTCATTGAGGGAGCCAGGAGCCTCCAGCAGTTTGGCCTCTGCTGGCGCCAGAGGCTGAGAGTGGGGACATATGGGGAGTAATCGAGAAGGTGCTTCCAATAGCGCAAATGAAGCTTGCATCATCTCCATTTGTAGCCTTACAACAACATAATGAGGTAGGTTATATGAAAGGATTAGAGTAAAAAGAATTATTAAGCTGACTGATCCAGGATTACCAGGAATCCTCTGTGGCAGAGCTGGGATTTGGACCTGGCTGTCCCAAGCTGCGGTCCTGTATTCTAACAACGATGCAACACTGGCACCCTTACAGCACTACTGGTCTCCTTTTTCTCAGACAAGAACCTGAACCTCAGAGATAGTTTTGCTTCCGGCTTCATCACACAGAAGCCTTCCCCGTGCAAGTGAAGGAAAAGACTGGTGTACACCACTGTTGTGGGCATCTCCCCAAAGCACAGACTTCTGTGTTTATGGGTTTCCCCTCTACGTTGTGGTACGTCCGTGCAGGAAAACATCGTGTACTCAAAGCCGCCTGTTGTTGTACGTTATCTGTAGCACCAGCCGCACTTAGGGGCATCGCCATAAACTTGTTGAGTTCTTGCTCAATCAAAAATCGCTGCAGGTCGCAGTGGTACTTTTTTATCTGAATCAAATAATTCTCGCTTTTGTGAAAGAGTCAGGTTTCTTAACCAAATCTGCTACGTGCTCGCCAAACACGTTGGGCACCGCTTGGTTGTGTTTGGTCATGTTTTTCCCCGTTTCGAGACTCTTGTTAAGCAGAACATTTTTTTTCTCACCCATTTCTGTTTGCCTTGGGAGAATCTGCAGCACCACTGATAAGATTTCTTCGGAGCTAGGGAGTGAGAAACTCTTCGCTGCCTTAACTTCCTGTCCGATCTAGTGCTGCAAAAAACACCAACAATAGAAGCCAAGCAACGATTCTTCGGTCCTTGTGTTTGTTGCAGGCCCTGACACAAATTTTATAGTAGGTTCTTGGCGCACGTTGTTTCATTTTTAAAAACATGTTTACTCATATCTTTGGCCTAACTGTGGTAGTGTGGAATGACATGAGTTTCCCAGACTGCCCGTGCCTAATCCAAGAAGACAACTGTAAAGGGAGAGTCCTTTTTAGTGTTGTTTCTCCTGAGCTGTTCTTTCACACCTAGGAACTTTTCTTCAGAGCTTGCCTGGACCCCTGACACTGACATCGCAGAGGCATCCTAGGAAAGAGTTTAGACTGGGCTAAGACGTGGTGTGACTGGCAACCAAGATCAAGTTAATTCAGGCTGTGGTATTCCCTCTGCCTGAGGAGCAGCAATGGCGTAGTGGCTAAGAGCAGTGGCTAAGAGCAGGTGCATTTTGATCTGGAGGAACTGGGTTTTATTCCCAGCTCTGCCGCTTAAGTTGTGGAGGCTTATCTGAGGGATTCAGATTAGCCTTGTACACTCCCACACACGCCAGCTGGGTGACCTTGGGCTAGTCACAGCTTTTTGGAGCTCTCTCAGCCCCCACCCTCACCTCACAGGGTGTTTGTTGTGATGAGGAAGAGGCAAGGGGAGATTGTAGAAGCGCCTTGAGTCTCCTACCCAGAAGGAGAGGGGGGGGATATAAATCAGATACTCCTCCTCCTCCTCCCCCTCCTCCTCTTCCTCCTCCTCCTCCTCCTCCTCCTCCTCCTCCTCCTCCTCTTCTTCTTCTTCTTCTTCTTCTTCTTCTTCTTCTTATGTATGGGTGTGGAAGTTGGATAATGAAGATATTTGACAGGGGGAAAGTTGATTCCTTTGACATGGGGTGTTGGAGGAGATCTTTCCATGTACTGTGGACTGCCCAAAAGATAATAAGTTCTAGATCAGGGGTGTCCAACTGTGACGCTTCAGACGTTCATGACTACAATTCCCATCAGCCCCTGCTGGCATGGCTAAGTGGTCATTTCATATTACAGCCAGAGGGGGCTGATAGAGGCCTGTAGTCCCGTGCGTCTGAAGCATGGTGTTGGACACCTCTGAGGTCTGAATCCCAACTCAAGCCTGAATGCTCCCTTGAAGCTGAAAGGACTAAACTGAGGCTGTAATACTTTGGTCATGTTAGGAGAAGACAAGAGTCATCGGAAAAGACAGTAAAGCTCAGAGATGTCGAAGGCAGCAGGAAAAGAGGAAGACCGAACCTCACAGAGGGTGGAACCGTCTCAGGCTCTCAGTTTAGGAAGCGAGCAAGGCTGTTAATGGCCGGGAATTATTTTTTTAGAAGTCGTGTAATGTATAGAGGCAGTGAGTGGGCGAGGAATTTGGCACTCCAGATGTTATGGACTACAATTCCACATCAGCCCCTGCCAGCATGGTCCAGTTGACCATGCTGGCAGAGGCTTGTCAGAAGGCTCATCCGGTCAACATCTAGAATCCATAAGAATCTCCCTACCACGAATTATAAAGGTCCCTATGAGTTGGAAGCAACTTGATGGGGTAGTGCTCAATACACACACCCAGTAAGAGATGCGAGTTTTCTGCGTATGCATGTTTAAGAGCTTTTAACCTGCTCTTATTAAAAACAGCTTTCTGCTGCTAATATGAACATCACCTGCAAACTTAGCTAGGTCACTGCTCCCCACTGAGTCCAGATCATTTTTGGACATGTTTGGAAGTACTGGTCCTAATGCCTGTCCTGAGAGACACAGGTTCAAGTCTCGATGCTGCCATGTAGCCGGCTGGCTGACCTGGGGCTCCTGATTATCTCTCAACCTAACTTCTCTGATAAAATGGGGCCTGGGGAGGACAAGCCAACGGGGGCCACCTTTTGCCTCCTGAAGGAAGCACAGGATAAAAATAGTAACCCGCCAGATGTTGTTGTAGTGGCCACATCTGGGTAATATGTGTGAAAGACAGACTGGCGTGTATGAACGCGGTACAGTTTTTAAACGTCTTCACTAGGCTGAAGGCAACGCACCGATTCCGTTCATGCAAAATCACGGGTTTTGTTTAGCTCTGGCTAGTTTTGGAAAGCAGATGCAGCGCACAGGTACTCAGACCCTGGCTTGCCTCAACGAATGCTGTCTTCATTTTCCTCTGTCACCTGCTAGGGAGATGCTCGGGAACAAGCCAGGGTGTCTGAATTCATATGTCATGGAGAATCTCCCTTGGCTTGACTTGTCGAGAAAGGGTGGGGTATAAATCAAAGAAACAAACAAACAAACCCTACTTAATGCTAAACCGTGGTTAATTTAAAAAAAAACTTCGGCTCCTAGTTCAATGTGACCCAGCTAACCATAGTTAGTGGAGAGGCTTGCATTCAGACAGTCCTACTGACAATAGTTAGGCCCCTTCCGCACACGCAGAATAATGCATTTTCAAACCACTTTCACAACTGTTTGCAAGTGGATTTTGCTATTCCGCACAGCTTCAAAGAGCATTGAAAGCAGTTTGAAAGAGCATAATTCTGCATGTGCGGAAGGAGCCTTAGTTTGTTTAAAGCAGTGGTTCTCAACCTTCCTAATGCCGCGACCCTTTAATACAGTTCCTCGTGTTGTGGTGACCCCCCCAACCCTAACATTTATCCATTTTACAGATGGAGAACACTGATGCAGAGAGTCTTAGGCGACCTCTGTGAAAGGGTCGTTCGACCCCCAAAGGGGTCCCGACCCCCAGGTTGAGAACCAGTGGTTTAAAGTAAACCATGGCTTTTAACATCTTGTCTGAACCGCAGAGGCATTGTGGGGGGGGGGGGGGATGGTGCCTGGGACAACACCTGGCGGGTCAGGCCGAGAGGAGGGATGTGGGGGGGGGGGCGATTCTCCACTCCCCACGTGACCAGCTGGCATGTGCCCAGGGACATGTGACCCCACGTGCCCCCTTGAGCGCTCCGCCTCTGCTGAACTGAGCCGCAGTGTGCATCTCTGATGCAGAGTGAACGAATGGTCTGTTCTCCCCATTCTGCAGTTAATCTGTTTGTTGACCTTGATCCGCAGGAGCTCTTGGGGCCCTCGTGCATGTACAGACCTGCCCAGAATACATTAACAAGTGTGAACTTCTTCCGTGCTGGAAACTCTCGGATTAATGCAGAACTTGCCGAAAGCTGCATGCTTCTCTTAATATTTACCGTTCCGCTTTGTTATTTCCCCCCTGAGTTTTTGCAAACGACAGCTTGAAGAATAGCGTGTGTGACATTCTAATGGAAAGACATAAAACTAGTGAGCTTTTATGTTGCTGTATTACGGTCCATTCTTTAAAAAAAAATATATAGGTACAATAAATCGCCTCCAGCTTTTCTGAGCTTCAGCGTTTTTGGCTGTGAACAGTGCATTAAAGTCTGTGTGTTGTGGTAGTAAGAGCATAGTGAATAGGCTATTTCTCGTGTGTGTGTGTGTGTGTGTGTGTGTGTGTGTGTGTGTGTGTGTGTGAGAGAGAGAGAGAGAGAGAGAGAGAGAATGATGGCAAGGGAGAGAAGCTTTACTTAGGCAAGGAATAAAAACATTATTGAAAGCTGTTTTGTGTTCCCTCACCAATGGCTCTGGGAGATATACTCCACATTGGGAACATGTCTGGGTTATCACTTTACCCATCCCCCCTGGCGCATGCTTTGAAAGTTATAAAAATGTGCTTTCCGCTCTTGGAAGGCCAGTTATCAAAGTTTACTTTTTGAGAAAGGATTTCTAACGGCCGTTTTACGTCCTCTCTTTCTTGAAGCAAATGTCCATCCCGGGGTTGATGATGCTTCAGATGATGTAATTGCCATGTGAGCACCCGCTATAGGCATGTAAACATTAACCAGCCGCTGGCTTTTTGCAGCTCATGGGTTGCCCTTGTTTTTGGTGACTTCTGTTTGAAGGGGAACGGGGAAAAGCAAACCCCGTGGTTCTGATGGGAAGGGGACGCTTATGGCTTCCTCCGTTCAAAGTGGGGGACCTGCGTCTTAGAATTGCAAGGCAGGGCAGAATTCTGCGTCAAGCTCTTAAATTTTTCTCGACTTTAATGGGGCATCCCTTTGTTCAGTCATGCGTTGCCACCGGTTGTTGTGAAACAATGGAAGTTAAGTCGCGGCAGGGAGATAATGGAAGGCTGTAGGCCAAGGAGCCGGGATTGCACGCAGGTTTCCTAAGAGCGGACCTGAGAGCCCATCAGTTAACAATGCAGATTGCCCTGTGGAGAAGCGTGGATTTTATCTTTTCCATTTCCATTTTTAAAAAGTTGAGGAATTCACACACTCTCTGAAAACAAAAGTGTGTTTCTTTTCTCCGCTGGCCCTTTTGATGAAGTGGAAAGAATTCAAGGGGGAAGAGTGCTGAAACCCCTTCATAATATGCCCAGCATTATTGTTATTAAATATTTGTTTCAAATAGGTATGTTATGCAGAAGAAGAGTTTGGATTTATATTCCCCCCTTTCTCTCTTGTGAAGAATTTACAATCCCCCCCCCCTGCACAACAAACACCCTGTGAGGTGGGTGGGGCTGAGTGAGCTCAGACGAGCTGTGACTAGCCCAAGGTCACCCAGCTGGCATGTGTTGGAGTGCACAAGCTAATCCGGTTCCCCAGATAAGCCTCCACAGCTCAAGTGGCAGAGCGGGGACTCAAACCCAGTTCTCCAGATTAGTGTGTACCTGCTTTTAACCACTATACAGCAGTGGCGTAGGAGGTTAAGAGCTCGTGTATCTAATCTGGAGGAACTGGGTTTGATTCCCAGCTCTGCCACCTGAACTGTGGAGGCTTATCTGGGGAATTCAGATTAGCCTGTGCACTCCCACACACGCCAGCTGGGTGACCTTGGGCTAGTCACAGTTTTTTCGGAGCTCTCTCAGCCCCACCCATCTCACAGGGTGTTTGTTGTGAGGGGCGAAGGGCAAGGAGATTGTAAGCCCCTTTGAGTCTCCTGCAGGAGAGAAAGGGGGGATATAAATCCAAAGTCGTCTTCTTTTTCTTCTACCTGCTTTTAACTACTATACCACGCAGGTACTGAAAGCTTAACAGTCTTGATTCCTTCCTCTGGCTCGCTCCCACACTGTGCTGGACAAAGGGCTCCCAACCCTTCTGTCCCCAAATGTGAGGAGGGGGAGACATTTTGGGTGAACTCTTGGCTTACGCACGGTCATGAACATCTGAGGTGCCTAATAAAGGTGTGGGAATTCTTCCAAGGCTTTTTTTGTGCTATTCCTGCAGGAAGAGAGGGTTGAAGAACCCTTTGCCGTCATGGAAGAAAACAGTTGCGGGCCTGGTGAAATGCATAGAGGCAGGGTCAGTCCCAGCTTTCTGGTGCTTCAAGTCATGTTCAAAGGACTACAATTCCATCAGCCCCTGCTGATCAATTGCCAATTGGTCACCAGAGAGATCATGCTTGACCAGGAACTTTACGGCAGGGGCAGGGATTTGGCAACTTTAAAGAGCATGCATTGTGCCTTACGGCACGTATCAGTTATCTCTCGCTCCTGATTGATAATATCTGCTGTAATTCTTAATGAGAATTCCTCAGCAGCCCATATGATCAGTGCGTGCATCTTGCTTGGAAGGGTGCCATTTCTCCCCACCCCCTCTCGCCCTGGGTTAGCTTTTTTAAAAAAAATAATTGGAAAGCAGCTTGAAGTCTAACAGTGCCACATCGTCAGCTGATGAAAGGATCCTTACTTTAAAAAAAAGATTTGTACATTTCCATATTCATTTTTAAACAAGCAGTGCCTTTCCAGGGGTATTGTGGGGCAGAACAAATCGAATAAATCGATAGGGTTTGGGTGGATGGGCCATTCCATGAACTTTGGTCCATGACTTAAGACACAGGTGTCAAACTTATGGCCCTCCAGATGTTCATGAACTACAATTCCCATCAGCCCTTGCCAGTATTGCCAATGCTCATGTTGGGAGGAACTGATGGGAATTGTAGTTCATGAACATCTGGAGGGCTGTGAGTTTGACACCCCTGACTTAAAGAGCATTTTTCTGCATATCCAATAAGAGTTGAATGGTTCATAACTTTTTTGCCCTTATGACCACGCCGGAGACAGCCCCCCAGTCAAGGTAGTTTTTTTTTCCACCACTAACATTGATTTATTCCTTGTCAAAATGGGATGGGTAGAAAATGCTGTCAAGTCACAGCTGAGTTATGATGACCCCGTAGGGTTTTTAAGTAAGAGGCATGAAAGGGTGAAGGAGAAGAGTTTGGATTTATATCTTCCCTTCCTCTCCTGCAAGGAGACTCAAAGGGGCTTACGAGTTCCTTTCCCTTCTCCCCCCCCCCTCCACAACAAACACCCTGTGAGGTAGGTGGGGCTGAGAGAGCTCCAAAGAACTGTGACTAGCCCAAGGCCACCCAGCTGGCATGTGTTGGGAGTGCGGAAACACGTTCCCCAGATAATCCTCCACAGCTCAAGTGGCAGAGCGGGGACTCACACCCAGTTGAGTGCACTTGCTCTTTACAACTACACCACGCTGGTGGTTTGCCATCCTCTTCCTCTGCATAACAACCCTGGACTTCCTTGGTGATCTGCCTTCTAGGAAGTAGCTAGGGCAGGTGTGGGCAATTATTTTTTCCATGGGGCCGCATAAGAAACAGAAAATATTGTGGAGGGCCGGGCCAAAAGGCTGAACTCAATTCTGCATAATAGGGGCTGATAAGTGACAGACAGGTGCCCAGATCAACTTGGAATCAGTGGCAACAGTTCTGCATACAACACTATTTGGCAAAAAGAATCACAGGCTTAACCTACCTGCATAGTTGTCCACTGTGACAATCAAGCAATTGGGGAGACCTAAGTCCCTTGACCTACTTTTTTCATCGACTGGTGCTTTTGAAAGCCCTGCAGAAGATGGTTGCCTTGGTTGCTGGCGTCTGCGGGGCTTTCAAAGGCGCCTCGCTCCCCAGCAAGGCAGGGGGGCCAGTCAGACTCATCTGGCGGGCCGCATGTATTGTGAGGCATTATAATGCCCAGGTCACCAGAGCTAGAGACCCAGCTCTTAGCCAGCTTCCTGAGTTCCGAAGAGGTCCAGGGGGGTAGCCTGCGCCTAAAGATCCCGTTGGGGCCCGGAGTTACCGGCGACTCCATTAAAAAAAAAAAAGGGGTTTTCAAGGCAAGAGACGTGCAAGGGTGATTAGCCGTTGCCTGCCTTTGCATAATTAAGTGGCATCGTAAGTATTCGTGGATATGATCAGTTAAAAAGCAGGCCGTGTTTCACAATTTCTATTGGTAAATTTACTTAAGGAGTCTTATTTAGCAAAAAAGAAAAAATTCCCGTAGCGATTTGTTTAAAATCTTTCAAAATGCCAGGAAAGCACAGATAGACGGCTGGAGAAGAACCTGAAATGCGTCTTGGCTTCTTAACTTGGTGAACCTAATAATATTTAAGAGATAGTGGCTCGTGTGAATGCAAAACTGACTTTTCTGCATGAGAACCCGCGCCTCTGTGTGTGGCAATGGTTGCAGGTTGCTTCCCTGCTGCCGTCAACTTCCTACACTGCATTATATGTTTTTTTCCCCCTTGTAATACCCAGTTTGGATCCAAGATTCTGTTTTTGAATTCTGACCCTTGTTGAAGTAGTTAGCAAGCTGCGATTAAAAGAGGGGACCCACAAAGTTGGCAGGGGCTGATGGGAATTGTAGTCCATGGACATCTGGAGGGCCAGAGTTGGACACCCCTGATGTAAGCCATGGCCAAGACCGATGGAGGAAGGGAGAGTGTGAGCCTGTTCCCTGCCCCCCGTTGTATCGGCCCCAACCCCCCGTGCCCAGAGCCGTCGGTTAGACCTGGACGCCCACGTTAGACTTGCAGCTTCTCCAACTTCCTAATCTCGCAAACGCGTTTTGACAAGGCTGCAATTGCGACAAGACTTTTCCCTTCTGAGCTTTTCGAAGCCGTGTCACCTTTTTTGCTGATAAGGAAGACCTTGAAATTAATCATTTTAATTTAGTGAAAATATACGATCTGTCAGCAGGGTGGACGTGGCCCCTGGCAACCTGTTGCCGTCTCTTTTTTTCCCAAAGAGCTGAGTTCCCAGCTTCCATGTTGCTCGTGTGGGTGTTCCGTACAGTTTCTCATGAGTCAGTTTGTCTTTGGAAACAAAGAGCATAAATAATTATCCTCCAATTAAGCCTTCAGAATCCAGCACTCAGGCTGATTGTCTTCAAAACCGGATTACTGAACGCGGAGCGGTCGGGAGGGGGGGGGGTGTCAACAGGCTCCCAAAGGCACCTGGTGGGCCACTGCGAGTAGCAGAGTGCTGGACTAGATGGACTCTGGTCTGATCCAGCTGGCTAGTTCTTTTGTTCTTATGCGCCCCGGACCCTGCAGAAGCACCTAATGCCAGTTGAAGGCAACACTTTAAAATAAAAGTGCCTCCCTTCTGAAGGCCAGCAAACCTCGAATGTTCTGTAGAGGGAAAGGATCAACTGAAGTTCTTTTGAATTGTAACATGTGCAGCATTCATTCTTTGTAGAGTTTATATAGCAGTGGTGGCGAACCTTTGCCACTCCAAATGTTATGGACTACAATTCCCATCAGCCCTTGCAAGCATGGCCAATTGACCATGCTGGCAGGGGCTGATGGGAATTGTAGTCCATAACATCTGGAGTGCCAAAGGTTATATAGCGTTCTTTAATGATTTCTGCCTGTTTCTTGGGCTGAAAAAAGGTGACCACAGAGTTGAAGTGTTTTGCAAGTCTTGCATGTGGGAGAAAGGGTGGGGCAGCACACTTGATGTCATCTTCTATTCACAAAGTTTGTCGATTCTGTCATGGTAGCACATTCTTTTAATTTATTTACTCATTTTCTAGATTAGGACATTCTTCTGCTTTCCACTTGGAGGGAGGACTCTGTAACATGATATCCTGCTGTGATTGCTCCCCAGGATCTACCCCAGAATCTCTGGGAATTTTCTAACCTAGAGCTAGCAACCCTAAGGTCAGCTGAGTACTCATGCAGCTACCTTCAGGTTGGCGGTGAGGAAGGTGGTTACAGTTTGCGGGAGCCTAATTATATTGTCCCCAAAGACCCCTCCTTTCTTCGGAGGGGAACCGTCTGTCCGAGCCCTTTTTAAAGCTATCCAGGTTAGTGGCCATCACCCCCTCCTGTGGCAGCAAACACCAATCACATGTTGCGTGAAGAAGTGTTTCCTTTTATTAGTCCTAATTCTTCCCCCCAGCATTTTCAATGAATGCCCCCTGGTTCTAGTATTGTGAGAAAGAGAGAAAAATTTCTCTCTGTCAACATTTTCTACCCCATGCATAATTTTATAGACTTCAATCATATCCCCCCTCAGCCGTCTCCTCTCCAAACTAAAGAGCCCCAAACGCTGCAGCCTCTCCTCATAAGGAAGGTGCACCAGTCCCTCAATCATCCTCATTGCCCTTCTCTGCACTTTTTCTATCTCTTCAATATCCTTTTTGAGATGTGGCGACCAGAACTGAACACAGTACCCCAAGTGCGGTCGCACCACGGGTTTATATAAGGGCATGACAATCCTTGCAGTTTTATTATCAACTCCTTTCCTAATGATCCCCAGGGCGGTATATAAATTTGATAAAATAAACAAATAACTAAAATGCCCTGACCTGGATAACCTAGGCTAGCCCAGTCTCATTGGATCTCAGAAGCCAAACAAGGTCAGCTCTGGACAGTGTTTGGAAGAGAGGCTACCAAGAAATACCAGAGTCAGGATGCAGAGGAAGGCAGCGGCAACCCCCCCCCCCCCGAATGCCATGGCATCACCATAAGTCATCTGTGGTTTGATGGCAATTGGTTCTTAAAGTCACACAACAGCACACAAAAATTACAAACGTCGATCCAGATCCGTGGTCGTGCACTGGACGGGGGGCTTTACATCAGAGCTGGGATCCAGCAGGTTCTCACAGATTCCCGAGAGTAGGTTACTAATTATTTGTGTGTGCCGAGAGGGGGTTACTAATTGGTGGCTTTGCCACGTGATTTTTGCCTTAGTTACGCCCCTCCTCTCAGCAGTAGCGCGCAGAACTTGAAGCAGTCTGGCAGGAGGTGCACCGGCGTGCGTGGCAGCCTGCGCCTGCGTGCAGTCGTTTCCCGCCCAAGGACCAGCACAGCGGCCGCATCCTTGCCACAGCCCCGCCCCGGAACGCCCTGCCCCCGGAATGGCCAGCCACGCCCCCGTCGTGCCCCACCCAGCCCCATTGGCGCTACGCCACAGTTTGAATCCCACCACCATGGGAACCTGTTACTAAAATTTTTGGATCCCATTACTGCTTTACATGTTCACATGAAACAGCGAAACCCTAAATAGAAAAGTTCTCTAGCATTTAAATTTTATTTGGTTAAAACTGTTTGATTTTTATTCTCTAAATATCTTCAATTGCAATGTCTCGAGTTCTTCTCAGTCATTCCATAATCTTCGCGCTGGACCCTTGGAAGGTGGAAGCATTTTCCTCTCACTAAACTGTGGGTGGAATACCTTTTGAAGCATCCGTTATATAATCAAATAAAGGTCTACTGAGTGTGTTGGGGGCGGGGATTATTTGGAAGACGAATGGTTAGAAAAAGACTTAGATTATCATTGCTGAAGAGGGTAGATTCCTTGCTGTTACAGCTTGGGGCAAATCCTCCAATTGCATTAATTATGTTAGTTGCAGAATGTAATACCACCTGAGAAAAACACTTTTCGTTCTTCGTTATCGTCCTTCATTTCCTTTTCATCACATGCTGATGCCCGATATAAAGGTGTGAACTGTCAGGGCGTTACTTCCTTTTTCTGAACAAATGAGACAACTACTTCTGTGTGAATTCTTTTACCATTTTAAGTTAGTTCTTGTATTTCTTCATTTTATTTGATTACAGAAGCATTTCCGCATAGCTAAATCACAAAACGCTAACTCTCTTTGGTGTTACAGTAGTTTTGAAGGAGGGGGATTACTGTGGTGTATCAGTTTGTATGCATAGCTCCGACACACACATGTATTTATATATATAAAATATATTTATACCATGCTTTTCTCTCCTGCAAGGATCCAAAAACAGTTTTATTCTCAGAACAGCCACCCTGTGAGGTGGATTAGGCTGAGAGAGAGAGATTGGCTAGGTGTCAAACTCGCGGCCCTCCAAATGTTATGTACTACAGATCCCACCATCCCCTTCCAGCTTCATCCTGGCAGGGGAAGATGAGAACTGTAGTCCATAACATCTGGATGGCTGTGAGTTTGGCACCTGTGGTAGCCGAAGGTTACCCAATAAACTTCTGTGGCTGAGTGGGAGATTCGACCATGGACCTCTTAGATTCCAGCCCAGAACTCTTTAATTCTACAGGTATACCTGATGGATCTGCACAGATCTTTAGGCTGGCGATGTCTGGTGGTGAAATGAACTGTGCAGCCTTGTATAGTTAGTTGGCCGTCGGGCGAAATGTGAGGAGCAAAAACTACC
The DNA here is from genome assembly GCF_021028975.2 of Sphaerodactylus townsendi. Lineage (NCBI taxonomy): Eukaryota > Metazoa > Chordata > Lepidosauria > Squamata > Sphaerodactylidae > Sphaerodactylus > Sphaerodactylus townsendi. Next base: position 12,470,543 of record NC_059431.1, on the reverse strand, counting down.
AGACCACAGCCACGCAGCTCAGAAACCCCACAACAGCCAGTTCATCCCAGCCGTGAAGACCTGCAGCAACACACTTGCGTAGTTACTTCAACATCAGCCAGTCGATCACTGTACTCACCATGGTGCTTGGAAGAACGCGCACCATCCAGTCAATGGGAATGCTGAAGAAAAGGGCATTTGCAACGGAGGACCCTCAAGTGGTTCAGAGGGACTCTTTTAACTCTTTTGCTGTCTTCTGATTCTCCCTTGAAAGTGCCCCCTCCCAGCTGGGCTTCTTGCGGCCTTGGACCCCATTGGGAAGGAAAACGCTTAATATTAAAATAACCATTTAGGGATTGTCGAAGGCTTTCACGGCCGGATTCAACGGGTTGTGGTGGGTTCTCCGGGCTGTGTGGCCGTGGCCTGGTGGATCTTGTTCCTAACGTTTCGCCTGCATCTGTGGCTGGCATCTTCAGAGGCATATCACACACTTCTCATAAGAACATAAGAACAAGCCAGCTGGATCAGACCAGAGTCCATCTAGTCCAGCTCTCTGCTACTCGCAGTGGCCCACCAGGTGTCTTTGAGAGCTCACATGTAGGAGGTGAAAGCAATGGCCTTCTGCGGCTGTTGCTCCCGAGCACCTGGTCTGCTAAGGCATTTGCAACCTCAGATCAAAGAGGATCAAGATTGGTAGCCATAGATCGACTTCTCCTCCATAAATTTGTCCAAGCCCCTTTTAAAGCTATCCAGGTTAGTGGCCATCACCCCCTCCTGTGGCAGCATATTCCAAACACCAATCACACGCTGCGTGAAGAAGTGTTTCCTTTTATTAGTCCTAATTCTTCCCCCCCAGCATTTTCATTGTATTCCCCCTGATTCTAGTATTGTGAGAAAGAGAGAACAATTTCTCTCTGTCAACATTTTCTATCCCATGCATAATTTTATATTCTCTCTGTGATACACCTCTGAACAAGCCAGCCACAGATGCAGGCGAAACATTAGGAACAAGATCCACCAGGCCACGGCCACGCTGCCCGGAAAACCCACCAGAACCAGACCACAGGGATATTTGCAAGGGGTGGATTAGGTAGTGGTTGGCAAGGAACGCCTAACGGTCTCATGTCCCTGCTTGAATGTAATCTGTAGCTCTTCTTTAAGGATGGCTGATACTGAATAATACACGTCATGGTACCATGCCGCTGTGCATTTGTCATTGCTGCCAAGTTCTCCGTTTTCTACCGTAGCTTAATTCAGGCGTCCCTCGGAGCCTGACAGCTAGAGAGGCCGGTTTGCTCCTTCTCGCTCGTGTAATCCCCAGTTTGCCTGGAGAGGGGGACAGCTGGGCCTCCCTGGAACGAGCCGGGCTTCACAGTTGAATTCGTCAGAGAGGTCTGAGCATAAGAATGCGCCTGTGGTGCTTTTACAAGTGAGGGTTCCCATTGAGAACATGTGGGGGACGATGGATAATTATTCTCTGAGCCCGCTGTCTGGGAATATATAAAAACAATATGGCACGAGTAGACACTTTACTGTCGGGGTGGCTCTTGAATGGAGATCTCTTTGCCGTGGTTTTGATTGCGCAGAATGGGCGGTGGGAGGCCGGGAGCCAGAGCTTCTCAGCTGTCGGTTTCCGCTCCCAGACTCGCTCTGAGCACCATATAATACCGAATTGGCCATTATTAGCAAGTCATGCTGTTAATGGCAAGAAGGACTTAAAAGCTGTTGAAGCATTCGGCACAGGACATCTCAGAACAACTGCAGCCTTTTGCACATTTTTATTAAACAGATGTGGAGAGAAAATTCTGCCTGTCTTGCACGGGAAGAGGTATGGTTTCTGTTTGGTGGGCATACATCCAGCTGTTTTCGGTACCCCACGTTGACAAATGTATACACTGCCAAGTACGTGTGCACAGTTTTCACCCAGGAAAAGTGTCCATGCCAGGCTGGGGAAGAATAATAGGCCACCTTCTCGTCCCGGGTAACAAATTTTATCTGCTCAGGTAGACGAAATGTGGCGTCAAGCAGAACAGTTATTAAGGAATGTATCAGTCCTCATTGCCTGCTGGATAATTTAACCCTCAAGTGCTTCAAACCATTTCCAGAGCCTTTTGCCATTCGCCAGGGGAGGGTTTGAACGAGAAGATAGTAATCTTGTCCTGGTGAGAGCCAAGAGCCTGCGTGGTGTAGTGGTTAAGAGCAGGTGGATTCTAACCTGGAGAACCGGGTTTGATTCCCCACTCCTCCCTCCACCTGAGTGGCAGACCCTTATCTGGTGAACCAGATGTCTTCTTCTTCTTCCTCCTCTTCTTCTTTTCTTCCTCCTCCTCCTTCTTCCTCTTCCTTCTTCCTCTTCTCCTCCTCCCTCTTCTCCTTCTCCTTCTTCCTATTCCTCTTCCTCATCTCCTTCTCCTCCTTCTCCCTCCTCCTCCTCCTCCTCTTCCTTCCTCTTCCTCCTGTTCTTCCTCCTCCTTCTTCCTCCTCCTCCTCCTTCCTCTTCTTCTTCCTCTCCTCCTCCTCCCTCTTCTCCTTCTCCTTCTCCTCCTTCTTCCTATTCCTCTTCCTCATCTCCTTCTCCTTCCTCCTCCTCCTCCTCCTTCTCTTCCTTCCTCTTCTCCTTCTCCTTCTCCTTCCTCTTCTCCTCCTCCTTTTCCTCTTCCTCCTCCTCCTTCCTTTTCTCCTTCTTCCTCTCCTCCTCCTCCTCCTCCCTCTCCTCCTCCTGCTGCTGCTGCTGCTGCTGCTGCAGCACAGATGAATCCCCAGCCCTTGGAGTTGCATCAGATAATCAACAAGGCATTCATGCACTGGAGCTCTTGTGGGACAGACTCTGTTGCCAGAATGATAATCTGGTCATCTTTGCATCCTGGCAACTCCTTCCCACTCTAACTCTCCTGCTGCATTACCTTGTTTCAGAATGTCTTTCTGTTTGGTCCTTTGAGCCCTTTCTCTTGGCTGCCTCTAGGAGGCCTCTCCTGCCTCTGTTTCCAGTGCTGTCCATAATGGGGTTGACAGGATTCAATTGTTCAGCAACTGCATTGAGCAAATGTGGAATTTGGCTTTGGCGCACAGAATTTAGCATCCTCACAACCTTGGCTTTCAGTTCTGGAAAGCAAATTTTTCGTCACTAAATATACATTGTGTAGCTGTAAAAGACATATATGGATGCTAGGGGGGCTATAATTGGGCTAACTTGGGTACAGTATACTTCTTTCAAAATGACCCATTGGGCATGAATAAGGTTTCTGTTTCCGGGGGCTGAGCATGTTTGGAACCAGAAGCAAGTATTGTCTCCTGGCAGGCTTCCTCGAGTCAAATGTTGTGATTATAGCCCGGGAACCCGGAGGCAGCCGCGTCTCAGCCTTGTCGGCTTTTGTGCGGTACTTAGATCTCGACAAGATTGATAAATAATTATGATAATGAATGCAAATGGATTTCAGTAGGTATGAGCCCTGCTTACAGTGGCAATTATGAATGCAAATGCCTTCCAGATGGTCTTGGTCCTAGCGGGCAAGAGAGACATCTGTTTCCCAAAGTTAATGCTAAAAGCTTGTCGATGAAAAAGCGTGGGAGCGATCAACTCAGTCTCATGGTCGGGGCCGCTAATACAGTGTTTTGGAACAGGCAAAACCACGAAAGTGTCATTTTTTAAAATCAGCATTTCGTTGTAGGATAACCTGGACTCAGATGTGTCACTTTGACCGTGGCCTCACCAGGTGACACTGGAAGCAAGCCTAACTCAAACTTTAGTTTGGAGAGGAGACGTCTGAGGGGGGATATGATTGAAGTCTATAAAATTATACATGGGCTGGAAAATGTCGACAGAGAGAAAATTTTCTCTTTCTCACAATACTAGAACCAGGGGGCATACGTTGAAAATGCTGGGGGGAAGAATTAAGACTAATAAAAGGAAACACTTCTTCACGCAACGTGTGATTGGTGTTTGGAATGTGCTGCCACAGGAGGTGGTGATGGCCACTAACCTGGATAGCTTTTAAAAGGGCTTGGACAGATTTATGGAGGAGAAGTTGATCTATGGCTACCAATCTTGATCCTCCTTGATCTGAGATTGCAAATGCCTTAGCAGACCAGGTGCTCGGGAGCAGCAGCAGCAGCAGAAGGCCATTGCTTTCACCTCCTACATGTGAGCTCCCAAAGGCACCTGGTGGGCCACTGCGAGTAGCAGAGAGCTGGACTAGATGGACTCTGGTCTGATCCAGCAGGCTAGTTCTTATGTTCTTATGTATATGTTCTTATGACAAGGGACAAGTCATTGGGTTGGAGACAGGCTGAATTTTCCAGTGGCAGAATGGAACTACCCTACTTCCCCTGATCCCGTTTCCGCCTGTGGATCGCTACAAAAGGCTGCTCTTGACGGATAGGGCACCCGGACAGATCAGAGGAAATTCAATCAATATGCCTTTTATTAGCATAGCATAACAACAAATATATAAACATTTAAATAACTAATTAGATATAGATCAGCAGCAATAAGCAAATAAAAACAATAGCTATCGTTTTAAAATAGTGGCCAGGAAGGAAGCAACTGCACAAGTAACATCAAAAGAATGGTCCTGTAAAAGAAAATGTACAGCATAAGTAGAGTTTTGTATTTTCTTTGCCAATAATAGAGGGTGAATCGACCGTACATCGGCATTTAGGACACATTCAAGCAGAATCTGAGTCAGGGAGTCAAGTGAGCCACATCGACAGAACCTTTGATGTTTCGGGATTTTTTGGCATCTGCCGGATGTCACAGTCGAAGGAAGGCTATTAAATCGGGCCAACATAAAGGCCCGTCGCTGTTCAACAGATAAGGTAGAAACATAAACATAAAAGAACAGATTATTTTTCGAATTCTATAAATAGCTTACATTTTGATCTAAACTTAGTTTTTCCCTTTGGAAGTCATTAAAACTTGGAACTTTAAATGTCGCTTTCTTAAAACGATTTGTCACATTTATTCCAGTCTCTTTGTGGAGCACTTGGAAATTCTTTGTGGAGCGCCCCGCAGAACGGTGCTTAGGAACTACTGCAAAAGAAGATCCCCTGGCGAAGCAAATCGAGGAATGCATTGGGATCTGGAAGAGCTAAATAAATGCTCTGCCTTGCACCTTTGCTGTCCTTTGTCTTTTCCCTGCCCACAGGAACGGCCTGGTTTTTTCCTGATTCCAGAGAGCACTCATGTTGGCCTTTAGTAGAAGAGCAGAGACTGACAAGATATCCCTGTGGGGAACTTTTCCAGGGTAAAATCATATACCCAGGAAATCTTGTTGGTTTCTACGGCACTGCTGGACCTGGATTTAAATGTAATGTCCATGTTCTTAGACCGTGACCATTTCTTACCTGTGCTGGTCTCCTACCTTTCTATGCATTAGAATGTGCCATTTGCAGTGTATGAGAAAAGTCAGTGGTAGATCCTTCTACGCCAGGGGTCTGCAACCTGCGGCTGCCCAGATGTTCATGGACTACAATTCCCATCAGCCCCTGCCAGTATGGCCACTTGGCCATGCTGGCAGGGGCTGGTGGGAATTGTAGTCCATGAACATCTGGATTGCCGCAGGTTGCAGATCCCTGTTCTATGCCTTGTTATTCCGGCATCTATAAGGAGTGCTTGTGTTTCTTTCTTTCTTTTTTTAAGTGGAAAACTCTGGTATTGCTGCATTTTAAAATCGGGATAGATTCTTGTTTCCAGAGGGTTCTTCAAGATTCATGCAAGATTCATACAAGATTCATACATATAAATTGGTGTTGTTCTATAGCAACTGATAAAAGGCATAAGCCCCCCAGGTTGTTTGGCAAACTTTGTAGCACCTTCCTGTTCAGGTTGACTTTTAGCAGCAGGAATCAAAGTAACACTGAGTAGTTTTATCTTGCATTGTGCTATGTTGCATTTTGGTGACTTTTTCATGGTATGTGACTCTCGGATTTTTGTTTTCATTTTTTCCTGAGCCCCTGGGATGGCTCAAAACGTACAAGGCCTACCACCTTCATGATAACGGATATTGATTGCTTTCCTTTAAAAAAAAACCTTTGTCTTCATTTGATGATTGTCTTCTGCAAGTTCAAAATACTATTTATAACCCGGTCTTTTCTTCTGCCTTCAGTGCTGAGTTAAAGCTTTTGGAAGAAGCGGCCGTCTCCGTCTGCAAGTCTTTAGGTAAGAGGCTACTCTGAAGTTGGCATTTATTTCGGTGTTCTTCATATTGTCAACTTCCCTAGTAAATCACGCTGTGCTGTAAACCTTTGTATCTGTGATACGTTTAATACCTCCCATCTGTGCTCCGCGCATGGGATTTTTAAAGTCACTGTTCGCTTCCAAGACTAGATGTAGACATATTGTACCCGCATGTGCTGTTTGAACATAAAGTTTTCACAGGTTTTTGTTTTATTTTGCATGCTGTCACAGGAAGTGGCTTGGGTACAGCTATATTAAGTTGTAATAGAACAGGTTGTTTCTTCCACTTAAAAAAAAAAAGATTTAAAAGCATTTATTCACAGGGGGAACAGTAGAAGATAAAAGCAGGCGTGAAGTATGAAAGAGGATCTGGAATCTATGTGCTCACGGCCCCTTTTATTTCTGAATTTTGATCCTATTTCAGTCTGTCTTGCATTTAAAGCTTCACTACAGAAATTTCCTTGGTGGATCGGACAAGGCATTCAGCCTGTGAACACAAAGGCTCATTTTAAAGTACTTATTTTAAAACTTCTGCGCTGTCTGTTGCCCCCGAGAGCCATTGTATGGACTTAGAATGGAGTTTCCATTTTGTTGTCATGACTAACAGTCATTGACTGACCTACCTATGGTTACTTTTCTTTGCTCTGGGACTTCCTAGAAAACCGAGGACAAAACTAGACATTAGGGAACAGATGATGCCAAAAATCAATTTTTAAAATCCATTTAGCCTTTCTCCTTTGTTTTAACCTCACAGCAACCCCGTGAGAGAGTAGCCCAAGATTATCCAATTAATTTCCCTAGCACAAGTAGGGATTTGAACCTGGGTCTCCCAGATAATAGTCCAACACTCTTTAGAAGAAGAAGATCGTTACCCCGCCTTTCTCTCCTGTAAGGAGACTCGAGGCGGATTACAAAATCCTTTCCCTTCCTTTCCTCACAACAGACAACTTGTGTGGTAGGTGGGGCTGAGGGAGTTCAGAGAGAACTGTGACTGGCTCAAGGTCACCCAGCAGGCTTCATGTGGAGGTCTGGGGTAAACAGACATAGGTCCACTGGTCATGTGGAGGAGTGGAGAATCCAACCCAGTTCTTCAGATTAGAGTCTGCTGCTCCTAACCACTACACCATGCTCCTAACCCCCACCCCCGAAGTATTACCGCAGGACATGTGGTAATGGCACCCCAGGATTCACTCACTGCTTGGGGTACAGCCTGCATTCCCAATTGTGATCATTGCGTTTCGTAGGAAATGTCAAGCCCTGGATCTGGACCAATATCGGACTCAATGATGATGATCAGAAGTCTTTATTGGCAGACAGCAGCATGGCTTTGAAAAAGCCAATTCTAAAGACTGGCTCTTCTAGCGCCCTTTTTATGACCCATCCCTCCCTTCCTCAGGAACATCAAAGTAAAGCATTACAAAGCAAGAAGGTGACAATCGTTCGTTCTCAAGCTGACAGAGAGGGTTCTCAGCCCAACTGGCGCTAGGGCGCAATCTACATACTATATGTTACAAAGTACAAAGGCGGCAGGAGGCCGCAAGTCTGGGAAGCACATTATCAGTGCAGAAACCATAGCCCCGTTTGATGCCAGGGGCACTACCTGGCTGGAGAATGGAGAACCTGTGTATTGCCTGAGCTCCAGAATCTGGCAAGTCTGTTCTGTGGATACACCTGTCAGGTGTTGGAATGTTATCCTTTTTTCAGACGGGGGAGATATTTACTTCGCATTATATCACGATGTGCAACTGAATTTATTCCAATATAGTGTTGAGTTCATTCCTACGTAGGACTGGGTGCAATTGTGTTTGTCTCCCATGTAGAATTGGGCACAGTTGAATTAATTCCACGGATTGTCCACGCTAAGTACGTAATAGTCCTGACCTAACGTGAAATGCTGTGTAAATTCTTTTCCATTCTAGTGGAGAACAATCCCCGGACAGGCAATCTTGGAGCGCTGATCAAAGTCTTCCTTTCTAGAACCAAAGAGTTAAAGATTTCGACAGAATGTCAGAAGTAAGTATGCCGTGTGTTAAGCGTTGGTGACTTGCCTGTTAAGTACTAGAAAGTTGGCCCACCCTTGTGTTTCAGGCCTGGCAGAGCAATGAGGCGGACATGCATACATGATCAGTCTTGGGAAGTGATTTTTCATTCCCTGGGCATTTTCTTTTCGTCTGTGGGCTTTGAAACCTGTCAAGAAATAAGCCTGCCGAAGCCCATCTGCAGATATTCAGATGTAAAACACAGGAGATAAGATTGGTAGCACCTTCCTTATGAGGAGAGGCTGCAGCGTTTGGGACTCTTTAGTATGGAGAGGAGACGTCTGAGGGGGGATACGATTGAAGCCTATAAAGTTATGCATGGGGTAGAAAATGTTGACAGAGAGAAATTTTTCTCTCTTTCTCAGAATACTAGAACCAGGGGGCATCCATTGAAAATGCTGGGGGGAAGAATTAGGACTAATCAAAGGAAACACTTCTTCACGCAACTCCAGAGTCATGCTTGGAAACCAAGGCCACAGGAGGGGGTGATGGCCACCAACCCCATAGCTTTAAAAGGGGCTTGGACAGATTTATGGAGGAGAAGTTGATTTATGGCTACCAATCTTGATCCTCTTTGATCTGAGATAGCAAATGCCTTAATCAGTCCAGGTACTCAGGAGCAACAGCCGCAGAAGGCCATTGCTTTCACCTCCTGCATGTGAGCTCCCAAAGGCACCTGGTGGGCCACTGCGAGTAGCAGAGAGCTGGACTAGATGGACTCTGGTCTGATCCAGCTGGCTTGTTCTTATGTTCTTATGTTCTTATCTGGCATCGTGGGATCTTCTAAGGGATGGATTTTGGAGAGTGGAAAAAGTTGTAGGCTTTTTTGGACAAATGGGGCTAACACAAACCAAGAAATATATCACGCAGGTGTGATACTGATCCAGACCGTGGGGAATGGTTGTGGCATCACCTCTTCATGGTATGGCAGTACTTTCCGCTTGTGCTGGAAATGGTTGGGGACCTTTTTATCCTTCTCACAGCCTTAAGGAGACCTGTATCCAGATTATTGTGAGTTTAGCACAAAGTACTCCTGGAGGGCCTTCATTTAGAACTGGAAGCCCTGTCTTCTGTTGGGCTTCCATCCTCTAGCCACACTAGCATTTCTGTTTTGCTGTAAGTTGCATTGAGTAGCTGAAAAGGAAGTCCCAAGAAAGTAGAAAGCTCAACATGATTATTGCCGTTAAGATAAACCACTCGTTGAGTGATGTCTACCTGAGCCTCGAACAGACTTCCTGAAACAAATACTGCATACATGAGAGCCAGCGTGGTGTAGTGGTTAAGAGCAGGTGGATTCTAATCTGGAGAACTGAGTTTGATTCCCCACTCCTCCACCTGAGTAGCAGAGGCTTATCTGGTGAACCAGATGTGTTTCCATGCACCTACATTCCTGCTGTGTGACCTTGGGCTAGTTTTGATTCCCCAGTCCTCCACTTGAGTGGCAGAGGCTTATCTGGTGAACCAGATGTGTTTCCATGCACCTACATTCCTGCTGTGTGACCTTCGGCTAGTTACAGTTCTCTTAGGACAGGGGTAGGGAACCTGCGGCTCTCCAGATGTTCAGGAACTACAATTCCCATCAGCCTCTGTCAGCATGGCCAATTGGTCATGCTGGTAGGGGCTGATAGGAATTGTAGTTCCTGAACATCTGGAGAGCCGCAGGTTCCCTGCCCCTGTCTTAGGACTCTCTTAGCTTCACCTACCTCACCAGGTGTCTGTTGTGAGGAGTTTGTAAGCCACCTTGAGTCTCCTTACAGGAGAGAAAGGTGGGGCATAAATCCTGCTCCTGCTCCTGCTCCTGCTCCTGCTCCTGCTCCTGCTCCTGCTCCTGCTCCTGCTCCTGCTCCTCTTCTTCTTCTTCTTCTTCTTCTTCTTCTTCTTCTTCTTCTTCTTCTTCTTCTTCTTCTTCTTCTTCTTCTTCTTCTTCTTCTTCTTCTTCTTCTTCTTCTTCTTCTTCTTCTCCTTCTTCTCCTTCTTCTTCTCCTTCTTCTCCTTCTTCTCCTTCTCCTTCTCCTTCTCCTTCTTCTTCTCCTTCTTCTTCTTCTCCTTCTCCTTCTCCTTCTCCTCCTCCTCCTCCTCCTCCTCCTCCTCCTTCTCCTTCTTCATGATACTACATACACAGATATTACATGCATGAAGTTCCCTTAAACTCATTGGTCTTTCACAGTTAATAGTATCTGCTGTGACTGGCATTGACTCACCAGCGTCACAGGTGGAGGTCTTTTGCATCACCTTTTACATGACCTTTTTCAGCTGGAGAGACCGGGGATTGAACCCCGGGAGCTTCTGCATGAACCCAGGATCCTTCTGCATGCTCAGCAGGTGCTCTGCCATTGAGCCACAGCCCCTCCCTTGACACCCTTGTAATATCAGTAATAAAAGCTGAGGTTATGCCCTCACAGGTAATTTCAGGGTTGGGTTTCTAGTCAGCAAGGTGTCCTATTCTTTAGGTGTTTGTAATTAGATATCTCCCTTTAAGTCAAACACCTCAAGCATTTCCAAAGAGGATGAGGTAAAACGTTGAAAAGCAGCAATGTCTTAATTTTTACTGTTGGTTCTCAGTTGCACAACACGTTTTTGTCGCGTAACTTTTGTATTAATCCCTGGTGTGTCTGTTACTTGGGGCAGTGCTGTCCCATTATGTCTGAGGGTGGGAAGGGGAGACGATAAAAATGAAGTCCCAGTATTTCTTATGTTTATAGCCCGTGACTCAAAATCCCTTGGAGCATAAAAACGTAAGATAATGATTTAGCAATTATTTTATGTTTTTTTCCCCGTTTAGAATGTAGCAATTGTTTTTAATATTGAGCTGCCCGCCATCTAGCTTGCAAAATAAACATTTGTTTTTCAGCTTATGTGATTCTTTTTTAGGAGTGTTCAAAGCCAACTTGAAAAAAAAATTGTAGTTAAACCTCGGTTTTTTCACCCTATGCATAACGTTGAAAATATACAGTGCAAGGATAAAAATGGTAAAATTCCACTCTTCTTTCCTTCCCCTAAGAGAGCAGGGTTTTTAGGTGTGGGTAATTGTTTACATTCTGTCCTGATCCAGTCTTAGGAAGATTTTGGAGGAAGAGAAAGATGTACAAGGAACAGATTCTCCCGGTGGTGATGCTTAAGAATCTTTTTGAAACAGGAAGGATTGTCTAGGTCAGAGGTCTGCAACCTGCGGCTCTCCAGATGTTCATGGACTACAATTCCCATCAGCCCCTGCCAGCATGAACATCTGGAGAGCCGCAGGTTGCAGACCCCTGGTCTAGGCAAATTCCTGAAGTTCTGTTTTCATCAGTGACATGATTCTCAGTAACGGCCTTTAGATGTAGTTCTGAACAGGGTCATGGAGTTTAGATCAAAAAATCTACACAATGGGGCAGGGCGCATAGCTGAAGGTGTTGTTCTGTGAACCTTGCTGAGGCTCAATTAGTATCAGCACAGAGATGGTAGAAAAGAGACTAAAAATGATAAGCCAGAAGGGAATGGCTTAAATGTTCTAAATATACACTTTCCATCAAGTGTATCTTTAGAACATTCTTTTGCCTCTGTGTCATTTTTTGGTACCCAGCGTGGCTTTCGGATTGAAAACGAGGGATCGCATAAAATTAAACCCATATTTCCCACCAAGAAAAAGAGGTTGTGAGGAGCGCAATCTAATCTTTTCCTTTTTGAGGTGTGGCTCCCGTTGAGCCCCTCTACCCCGAAGCAGGTGCTGAGCATCCTCAGGAAGTGGTCAGCAGTCACGGGGCAGAGGGGTGGGCGGGGACCTGTTTTCTCCCCTTAAAGCACCCTCTTACTTTTCTGCTGCTGTCGGGAAAACTGAACGTCTCAGTTTGGCCCTCAGATTGATGTGCCTGCTGCCATTCTATGTCCACCATTCTCACAAATTGCACTTTGCCCTCATGTGGAAGCACGTTTATATTTCCACATGGGCACAATTCTCGCTGTGTGTTCCATTGGGGGGGCGGGGCGGGTATGCATTATTTACCCCTGTCTTTCTCTTCTAGCCACCTCTTCATCTGGCAAGCTCACAATGCCCTGTTTATTATTTGCTGCCTGCTCAAAGTGTTGATCTGTCAGATGTCAGAGGAGGAACTGCAACTTCATTTTACCTACGAGGAAAAAACGCCAGGATCTTACGGTAAATGTTTAACAGTCCTCGGCGAACAAATAATCCCAAACTTTTGCTGAAAGCTTCTTTACTGTTGTAAAATGGTATCTACTATGCAGTATTTCAGTTGTTGTGCTTCATGCGGCATAGATTTTATGTTGTTACTAGCGGGGCCTGGCCACGCATTGCTGTGGCTTATTGTGGTGAAATGGGAAAGGAACAGTAGCAGCAAATCAACTGCAGAGGCCAGCAGTACGTGCTCATGGAAACGCGCAGGCTGATACTGTGTGATGTCATTGATGTGTGTGACTGCATTCCTTGGGGGCGGGGAATGGAAAGGCACCCCTCCCACACATCTAGGCTGGCTGGTCACTTCCGTCTCCCTCTGCTAGGGTGGGTAGGTCATATCCAGATGCAAATGTATGCTCTGGCAGAACACAGGATAATTCCTTGTGATGTTTTGGTTAGTTTCTGTTCAAACACTGGCTGGCAAGGGCAACTATTGGGAGTGCCAAACCTCTCACTGGTGTTGATGCAGTGGATCAAGTCCCTCCATGTTTCCCTGCTTTCTTTGTCCAGACCTTTAATTTGCATGGTTCCTTCCCTTCATATTCTACACACCACATTTCCAAAGGCTTCATTTCCTGCATGGATACAGCATGGTGTAGTGATTAAGAGCAAATGGATTCTAATCTGGAGAAGCGGGTTTGATTCCCCACTCCTCCACCTGAGTGGCAGAAGATTACTTGGTGAACCAGATGTGTTTCTGCACTCCTACATTCCTGCTGGGTGACCTTGAGCTGGTCACAGTTCTTTCAGAACTCTCTCAGCCCCACCTACCTCACCAGGTGTCTGTTGTGGGGAGAGGAAGGGAAAGGAGCTTGTAAGCCAACTTGAGTCTCCTTACAGGAGAGTCGTGTTCTTATTCCTCTTCCTCTTCAAATGGAGACATTTGTTGAATTATTCAACAAATGCTACATTCAGCAAAGGACAAGAGTGATCCTCTAGCTTCTGCAGGAGTCTACCACGTACCATGCAGCTGTGGACAAGTCTACACAGAGACCACCAAACGCAGCGCCCAGACAGGAATCAAAGAACATGAAAGGCACTGCAGACTAATTCAGCTGGAAAAATCAGCAATAGCAAAACACGTGATAAACTAAGCTGGGCGCAGAATATTATTTGAAAACACGGAAATTCTGGACCACACTGACAACTGCTATGTCTGACTACACAGAGAAGCCATTGAAATCCACAAGCACATGGACAATTTCAACAGAAAGGGGGAAACCATGAAAATGAGCAAAGTTTGTCTACCAGTACTGAAAAACACTAGAAGCAAGATGGTGACTAATGAACCCCACCCAGCCAAAGGATGTCTCCAGGCAGTAAGCAATCAAAGGGATCAAAAGGCCAGGCTACTACAGTGCAGATGCCCTCACTAATTGATTATGCTATCTTCATAGTTACTGACGTGCTAAATGGGTGGATTCCACCTAACACATGCAAATTAAGCTTGCTAATTGCACCCTTTACGCTTGTTAACAGGTAAATGGTTCTTTCTCCCACCTGGGACATTCCTCAGGTATATATACTCCACTTGCTTTCCTACCATCAGATTCTCTGAAGATGCCAGCCACAGATGCAGGCGAAATGTCAGGAGAGAATGCTGCTAGAACACGGCCATACGGCCCGGAAACCACACAACCCCCCAGTGAACAGAACAGAACAGATCAGATTTTTTTTTTTTTTACAGAACCAACCCCCCAGTGGTTCTGGTTGTGAAAGCCTCCAACAATACAGTGGGGAATCAAACCTGATTCTCCAGATTGGAGCCCACCTGCTCCTGGCCACTACACCAGGATGTCAGGAGCTCAAACATCAGGAGTGGCCTCCAGTGGTGGGATCCAAAAATTTTAGTAACAGGTTCCCATGGTGGTGGGATTCAAACAGTGGCGTAGCGCCAATGGGGCTGGTAAGAGGCACAATGGGCGTAATGGCTGGGCGTTCCAGGCGGGGCATTAATAATTTCTCTGTGACTGTAAAAAACTCTTACTGTAAAAAAAGTTCCTAATTTCTAGCTGGTATCTTTCTGTCCATAATTTAAACTCATCCTAGCAAGTCCTATCGTCTACTGCCAACAGAAACAACTACTTCTCCTCTAATTGACTGCCTGTCAAATACTTAATACTTTCAAATACTTAATTTTGTTTCTAGAAATCAAAAGGAGGATACTTTCCTTAAACAAGGAACTTTACCATATTTCTAAAACATGTTTTTAAAACAGCCCGACAGGGAGAATTATCCCGTTTTCTACCTTCGCTAACCAGCCACATAGGAAACAACAGGACTTTATGATTTTTGGACCTAATGGAATTTCCAACGGAAAAGCAGACCCAATTAGTAACCCCCTCTCGGCACCCACAAATAATTAGTAACCCCCTCTCGGGAACTGGTGAGAACCTGCTGGATCCCACCTCTGGGCCTCTCCTTTTACCACAACTGGTGGAGCCTGGAGAGGAGAAGCCCCATTCCACAGGGAGCAGCAGGTCACAATGGAACTGAGGCGGGAGGAGGCTGCTTCCCCTGGCGTTGTGGCAGGCTTTGTAAGGACAACAACAGGAACACCAGAAAAATGCAAGGCAGCGTTATACGTTTATTTAATGCATGTACACCCCACCTCTCCCCCTAATGGGGACCTGAGTGACATTGTTCTCCTCGGCTTCATTTTGCTCACATAAAAGCCCCCTAAGAGGTAGGCTGCTGAGACTGCACAACTGGTCCTAGGTCACCCAGTGAGTTTCCACAGCAGAGGGGGGATCTGAACCCAAGCCTCCCAGATCCTAGTCTGAAATCCTGCACCACGTTTTCATTTCACGTCCCTCCAGCACCTCCCTTGGTCGCTCTGAAGAAGAAGGAAGAAGAAGAGGAGGAGGAGTTTGGATTTATATCCCCCCTTTCTCTCCTGCAGGAGACTCAAAGGGGCTGACAATCTCCTTGCCCTTCCCCCCTCACAACAAACACCCTGTGAGGTGGGTGGGGCTGAGAGAGCTCCGAGAAGCTGTGACTAGCCCAAGGTCACCTAGCTGGCGTGTGTGGGAGTGTACAGGCGAATCTGAATTCCCCAGATAAGCCTCCACAGCTCAGGCAGCAGAGCTGGGAATGAAACTCGGTTCCTCCAGATTAGATACACGAGCTCTTAACCTCCTACGCCACTGCTGCCACCAAAGGTGAACCCGCAGCCATATTCTGTCTAACGTCACTTTTTTGTTTTGTTTTGTATTAACCACTTGTCAGCCTCCTTGGCAGTCGCTGGCTCTGAAGGTGAAACAAATCTTTAAAAATGCGTGAACGCAACAGCCCAGTCGTGGCTCGGTTTGTAAGACAGGCTGTTACGTGGGATCAGCGCGAAGCTAAACTTCTGACTTTGTTTGGCCTTTCCAAAATGGAATTCAAGCCCACGTCCTCTCTGAAACATCAGCAGAAGCCACAAGACCGCCTCACAGAGATTCACTGCACAACCAGGCATCTTGATGCAGCGGAGGAGATTTTTCTGCATTTCCCTTTGGCATGGATATCACAGTCAAATGCATAAAACATGAAAGAAATTGATGCCAGATGCTGCTAAAGCCAAGAGAACAGCACAGGAGAGAGCCAAACCCTTCCGATTCCTTCACATTCCTAGACCTCAAGAAGTTTCTTGGCTCATCTCTTGCAAAAGGCAGCAACGTGAGAGGCCCAATAATTCAGACAAGAATGACATTCAAGGCCAGGCCTGTACTGTAAAGAAGGAGGAGGAGGAGTTGGAGTTGGAGTTGGATTTATATACCCCTTTCTCTCCTGTAAGGAGACTCAAAAGCGCTTACAATCTCCTTTCCCTTCCCCCCCCTCACAACAAACACACTGTGAGGTAGAGTTCTGAGAGTTCTGAAGAATTGTGACTAGCCCAAGGTAACCCACCTGGCATGTGTTGGAGTGCACAGGAATCTTGGCTTTGGCCATGCTGGCAGGGGTTGATGGGAATTGTAGTCCATGAACATCTGGAGCACCATAGGTTGGCCACCCCTGCCTTAGACTCTTAATCTGGTCTGGTAGTCTGGTTCGCACATTACAGTGGAAGCACCTTCAATCCCAGATTGTTTCTTTCTATGTCCATTGGATAATTTTCATATCATGTCAGTGCACATACATCTGAACATGTGGTGCAATCCCTACATTTATGCAGTTACTGGTCCCCAGTTTCACTGGTAAAGTGAACACACACTGAACCTTTCTTAGAAACAGATATACACACGTATGGGTAGAATGTAAATGCGTTTGCAGTAACGTGAACCAGGTTAGAGTTAAAACAACCAAGTGCCAAAGATCATGGATCCGTTGGCTGTTGTGGGTTCTCTGGGCTGCATGGCCGTGGTCTGGTAGTTTTTGCTCATAGAAGAGAAGAAGAAGAGTTTGGATTTATATCCCCCCTTTCTCTCCTGCAGGAGACTCAAAGGGGCTGACAATCTCCTTGCCCTTCCCCCCTCACAACAAACACCCTGTGAGGTAGGTGGGGCTGAGAGAGCTCCGAGAAGCTGTGACTAGCCCAAGGTCACCCAGCTGGCGTGTGTGGGAGCGTACAGGCTAATCTGAATTCCCCAGATAAGCCTCCACAGCTCAGGCGGCAGAGCTGGGAATCAAACCCGGTTCCTCCAGATTAGATACACGAGCTCTTAACCTCCTACGCCACTGCTGCTCCTAATGTTTTGCCCACATCTATGGCTGGCATCTTCAGAGACATGTCATGATAAGATGTGTTTCTATCTCTGTTCCTGTCTTGCGTTGAAAATACTACGGGGTCGCCGTAAGTCAGCAGTTACTTGGTAGCATTCCGTTCCCCCCAAGCCGTATTGGAGCACAATATGACCAAAAAACACACATGTATTTATGGGAGGTTCTTTCTCGCAGTTCTTATGCATTTTGGTAGTTTCTTCCCTTAATATATCCCTGTCTCCCCAAACCTCATTTTTGCAATCCCAGTAAGTGGCCGTTCTTGACCCCCTGGCTCATCAACTCTTTTCCCTGTAGCTGTCATTTGGATTGATTTATTTTTTTGGTAATTGCATTGTTCTGTAATTGATGCGTTGCAAGCCAAGAGTCTATTGTAAGGGTGCTTCTGCCCTGTATTTCTGCATAGCCGTAAAATAACTGTTTCAGATTCAAATCTCAAGTGGCTCGTAAAAGTAATTGCCGTTGTCTGTAGTGTGAAAGACGGGTGTCAAAATTCTTAACCCGCTGTGGGGAGAGAGCGGGATTCACACCAGCGGCCCAACTGGGTCAAGGGAATGTTCTGAAAATGGGCTCGTGAAATCCGTTCACTACAGATCTGCGTAACTCTCTCGGGGGTGCCTGCTGCTGACCTGGAAAAAGAAGTTGGATTCCTCGTATCAGAAGAGGCACAGTTAAATATTGAAACAGTTTAGTATGCCCCGGCTGTGATTATTAAGAATGAGATCAGCCAGCCGATTGTTCATTGTAAGGAGACAGCCATGCCCGAACTTCCAGCGTCAAAAGCAATATGAAGGGCAGTGGTGGGATCCAAAAATTTTAGTAACAGGTTCCCATGGTGGTGGGAGTCAAACTGGCGTAACGCCAATGGGGCTGGGTGGGGCACGATGGGGGCATGGCCGGGCATTCCGGGGGCGGGGCATTCCTGGGAGGGGCTGTGGCAAGGACGCAGCTGCTGTACCGGTTCTTGGGCGGGAAATGAATGCATGCAGGCGCAGGCTGCCATGCACGCCGGTGCACCTCCTGCTAGACTGCTTCAAGTTCTGCGCGCTACTGCTGAGAGAAGGGGCGTAACTAAGGCAAAAATCACGTGGCAAAATCACCCATTAGTAACCCCCTCTCGGCACACACAAATAATTAGTAACCTACTCTCGGGAACCTGTGAGAACCTGCTGGATACCACCTCTGATTAAGGGCCAAAATGGTGCACAGCAGCCGTAAGTAAAAGGCTTGCCTGTAACGTTTTCAGTGCGCCTTCTTTGATTCAGGCGTTCACCCCTTGCGCACGAACTCTACAGCCAAAAGAGTGGACTAGCGTGGCAAGTGCATTTATATGTTTTGGGTCATGCATGGAAGGGGTTATATGGAGAAGCGGATGGCGTGCTTCCAGAATACGGCATTGAGTTCTTTTCTGAGCTGTGAGAAATGCCGACGCTTGCCTTGTTTTTGTCAGAGCGCTGTCATACTGGTGTCTGATCATCAAACTCTAGATGACAGTTGTCACGTGACACAGCCTCATTCCGGGCTTAATTGGTACAGAACTGTGATTGGACAGTAAACCGTATATAAGTCTGAACTGTACATAGCTTTATGAGACACTTGTCTTCGCGCTGCCTGGCGGAGCACTTTGTCTGCGAGAACAACATTTTGTGAATGAATAAAAGTAGGACCGCTTCTGTGAAGCTGAGCTGCTGTGTGCGTCTGAGTTCCTACTGTGTTCCAGTGTGTTGTGCAACTCTGCTACCTGGGGATTTACCCTTACCTTAACAGCTTTGTCTAGATGAGCATGAGGAATTTATGATACTGTGTTAACATTTTTTTTTATTAGTCAAAGCAAAACCGTTTATCCTGAGTCCAATTCCTGGTTGTGTGAGCAAACACAACATGCCCATACACGCTTCAGCAGTGGCGTAGGAGGTTAAGAGCTCGTGTATCTAATCTGGAGGAACCGGGTTTGATTCCCAGCTCTGCCGCCTGAGCTGTGGAGGCTTATCTGGGGAATTCAGATTAGCCTGCGCACTCCCACACACGCCAGCTGGGTGACCTTGGGCTAGTCACAGCTTCTCGGAGCTCTCTCAGCCCCACCCACCTCACAGGGTGTTTGCTGTGAGGGGGGAAGGGCAAGGAGATTGTCAGCCCCTTTGAGTCTCCTGCAGGAGAGAAAGGGGGGATATAAATCCAAACTCCTCCTCCTCCTCCTCCTCCTCCTCCTCCTCCTCCTCTTCTTCTTCTTCTTCTTCTCCTCCTCCTCCTCCTCCTCCTCCTCCTCCTCCTCTTCTTCTTCTTCTTCTTCTTCTTCTTCTTCTTCTTCTTCTTCTTCTTCTTCTTCTTCTAATTCACTGTTTCCAGTGTAACGTAATTCACATCTCCCCTTCCTCTCAAATCTTGCCGCAGCTGCTTCTCCTGCTGGCTCTGATCGGTGTCACGTGTGGAAGGAGAGGGAGAGTGATGCTCATTAGGGAAGCCTTCCCTGTCATTAAGGACGTACCCCTTCCTCTGGTCGGTCCCTGGCTGCACATCAGTCTGCCAGGCGAAACCATAGAGATTACCCGTTGGAGCTAATCAGGGCTGCCAAGTCTATAACAACATGTTGGCTGAAGGAGGGTGGCATTTAATTGCTCTCTTTTAACAGACAACATGACATCTCCTAGACGGTGTCTGTGTGTGGTCTGTTGGTTTGGAACAGGGAACCAGAAACCAGGAAGTCGGGAGTTCCTCTTTGGTGCGATCTCCGCTGTCGCTGTGATCTTCTGCCAGCTGATTGTTTCCTGCTTTGGTTTACCCCTCTATAAAATTGGGATAATTTCCTCATTTGGGATGCTGTGAGGCTGGGCTAATGCTTGCGTGGAACATGCCCTTTTAATGCCAGGACATAGTTCTGTAAACGCTTTCCATGATGCCTTGAAAAACGGTCTCTAAATGTATGGGAACCCCACATGTCTAAATGCCCTGAAGTGTCCCCAGATAAACGTAATGAAATCTTCCTTAAAAGAAATCCTGTTGCCTTTGGGTCCTCCAGAGGAGTCAAAGGAAAGCAATTAAAATAGAATCTTAAATTGTTAAGGCTCTTTGCTTAATGATTGCTTTTTCTTGAGAGCAAAGCACTTCCTACTGCTTATTTTTTCAGCTGGGCTGTCCTGATAGTAATTTTGTGAGGAAAAGCTTGCTATGTGGAAAGAGTTGCTAATTACTTTCCAGTTTACATTATGTCCATTTATGACTTGATCTGATAATTTTTAGTGTTTTGGGACTCGGGGCTTACTTTTAACCCCATTCTGCATCACGGAACCTTCTAAATTGTCTGTTTTGTGTGTTTGTCTTCTCTATTTTTCCCCCCATTTAATTGTTCCCCTTCACCTTTTTTTTTACCATCTAGCTACTTCTCTTATAAAAGGAAAAGCGGTGAAAACACAATTGCATTGGGGGAGGGTAGCTCTTCTGCTGAGACCTAGTTGTGGGTCCCAATCTACTAACAGAATTTGTAGGAGTTTTAATAGCGGGACGCCATCTTTATTTTAATTGATACAGAAACTGGATGCTGCTTTTAAATTGTTTTAATATTTATTGTTTTATCACTGTTGTAAACCGCCCTGAGCCCTTTCGGGGGAAGGTGGTATAAAAGTAGAATAATAAATAAATAAATAAAATAAAGAAGACTAGTGACTTGAATGATCTTTGTGTCCCCTAAAGATAAAGCAAACATCTTGAACTGAAGGGTGAAGCTGACGTCTCCACCACAAACATACCACTTTTTATTTCTTTTTCTGCTTGTCCTGGTCTGTTGTCCAAAAGGGTTCCCCTTTCTCAGGACCCTTCTGCACACGCAAAATAATGTGTTTTCAAACCACTTTCACAACTGTTTGCAAGTAGATTTTCCCATTCCGCACAGCTTCAAAGAGCACTGAAAGCAGTTTGAAAGTGCATTATTCTGCATGTGCGGAATGAGCCTCAAAGTTCACCTGGGGAGGTAGACTCATTTCCCTACAACCTGCAACACTCCAGTGGAAACCTTCCTTCTCCTCTGTGGTTCTCTGTCTGTTTAGTTGCTGTGACCAAACACATAGTAGTACTCAATATACCATAGCCCAGGAAAATCACTTTCCTTCAGACAAGGAAAATTACTTTCCTTCAGAAAGACAAAGCTCTGACATCCATAATGCCACCTCTTAATGGTTGCTGTGGTTTGGCTGTATACATTACGTGTGAAATGTAAGAGTTGGAGATCCTGAACGAGACCAGCTTTTGTGGACTGGCCCTTTTCACTCCCTTCGGTGTTGGCCTCATTTGTCTGTTTTATAAAGTAGGAATAAGAGTGGCTTGTCTCACAAGGCCATTGTGAGGGAAAGCACGGGAAGACGGGTGGAACATTTTGTACACATTATTATGCCAGTGATGTCCAGAAGGGATAAAGAACCCCGATCCCTTTAATATCTTCCTTTTTGCTCCTCTATCCTTTCATCAGCCACCTTGTCTGAGGAGAGACAGAAATGCTTTAGATGAATAAATCAAAATCTTTCTGCAGCTCGGTTTCCTCCTGCCTTTCCTGCCTTCCCTTTTCTTGCATGTCCTTATTCTGCCTGTCGACTACCCAGTTCCCCCCATTGCTTTTCAAAGGGAGAGAAGCTTGGAGCCGGACCCTCCTGAGCTGTAACTTGATTGCCCAGCCTAGCATGATCTCTCCAGAGCTTGGAAAACTAAGCAGCGGTTGGCCACAGTTAGCACTTAGATGGGAGGTCACCAGGGAAGTTCGGAGTCCCTGTGGAGAGGAAGACCGTGGCAAAACACCTCTGACTCTTCTGTCTTGAAAACCTCATGACCCTGGGTCACCCTGAGTCAGTTGCAATTTGATGGCACGTAGTTGTTACTTCCTTGCGACTGGCAATAAATGCTTCCCCTTGTGGAAGGGTGGGAGACGCATTTTTGCCAATTCCCTTCTTCTCGTCGCATCTCCTCACTTCAGCCTCCCACCATATTCCTGGAAGCAGAGGCGTAGCGCCAAGGGGACGGGGGTGCAAGACGCACCAGGCGCACACCCCTGCGGTGGCGTTCTGGGGGCGGGACAGGGCGTTCCAGGGGTGCATGGCGCATGCTCGCACTGGGCGCATTTCCCCCTCGCTCCATCCCTGCCTGGGAGTCCATCAGCTCACTAGGGTACAACCTGAGATTCAGGGATAGATAACTGTATTGGGAGGTTCGAAAGTTGCCATTCAAGCAGTGCCGTTCTGAGCTAAAATTCCAGGATGACGTAAAAATCCAATCATCGTACAGGCCAACCAAGGATATTAAGTATGTCCACTGTAGTACTGGAGAATATGTGAAGGCTTAGGATTTGGGGCATGCCAGAGCCCCACTTCCCCCAAATATTGGTGTTTTGTTCTGAGCAGATGTTGACTAAACTTGACATCAGGGTTGATATTTGGATTCCTTCGGTAAACAGCTGTCTGAACCAAGACTGTGAAGGGAGAAAGCAAGTGGCTGTTGTGGATTTTCCAGGTTGTGTGGCCGTGGTCTGGTAGTTTCTGCTCCTGAGGTTTCACCCGCATCTATGGCTGGCATATTCAGAGCCATGTCACGGTAAGATGTGTTTCTCTGAAGATGCCAGCTGTAGTTGCAGGTGAAACACTAAGACCTGAAACTACCGGACTATGGACACACAGCCTGGAAAACCCACAACAGTCAGTCTATTCCAGCCATGAAAACCTTTGGCAATACAGAAAAGGCATCAGGATTATGAATATTAAAACATCCAATAACATAATTTTTTCTCTTTTCTTTAAGGTGCAGAATGTGAAGACCTAATGGAAGAGTTATTATTCTGCCTTATCCAACTGATAGTCGAGATTCCTCTCCTGTAAGTATATGCCATAAAGTTGTCTGTCTCCAGTTGCCGTGTTCCAGGCTTCTTAGAGATGCTTTCCTCACGGTTCCAGAGCTCTGAAATAATAGAGTGAAATAATTGAACTCTGTGACAGGTTTTGTAATAGTGGGCCAGGAAATATAGAGCAATGCTATTGTCCCAGTTTAAAATGTGGAAGCAATCTTCTTGAGTTCCCCAGTTCATGGCAGATTTCATAAGCAAGAAAAGGCTAAAAGACTGTGCCCATGTAATGACGGCTCAGTTGAATCTCTGGCCCACCAATTACTACACTGTCTCAGATTCAAGGAAATCAGATCCAAGTATGTGAATCTTACTCCTTTACATTTACCCCATCTCCCCCGATTTAATTAGATTACACTACTTGTTGGACAACCCTGATCCTTCTCTCCGTATGATAGTGGCAGACTTTCTCTTGGAAATTACCAAACGCCAGTAGATTTCCTTCGACCTAACATTTATTTCCTGTATTGTATATGCTTTTTAATCCATTTTTTTTATTATTGTTGTACTGTTGTCTATGCCAATAAAGGCTTGCTTCTGCTTCTGAGTTCCCCAGTTATCCAGAATAAAAGCTGCAATTTATACCCAATCTGATGTTTCCCAGATATTGCCGAGTTCCCTTCCTTGCTTCAAGGAGCAAAATATTTCAGTTGAGTTTGTAAGCTCCTTGGGTCAGGGACCTGATTCTCATGCATGTCGATGGTGCTATAAAATTGCAGGTATGCCTTTCTTTCAGTTTAAGCAAATGATCTGAAACGGGAGTGAATTTTTAGAGGGTAGCCAGATTTTAATCTAGTAACACCTCAGAGAACAACAAGAATTCCAGGATATAGGTTTTCGAAAATCTGACAAAAGTCTCTGACAAACAGAGCTTTGACTCTTGAGAGATCATATCTGAAAATCTTGTTGGTCTACAGCATAGGTGTCAAACTCGCGGCCCTCCAGATGTTATGGACTACAGTTCCCATAATCCCCTGCCAGCATCATGCTGGCAGGGGATTATGGGAACTGTAGTCCATAACATCTGGAGGGCCGCGAGTTTGACACCTGTGGTCTACAGAGTGATACCGGACTCAAATCTAGGGGAGTGAAAATATCTATATCTGATATATTAAGACAGGACTTGTAAGGTTTATAATTTAAGGCTGCAGTCCTAGCCATATTTACTTGGGAATAAGTCACAAACTTTCACTTTGGAGCTTGCCAGATGGGTAGCCACGCTATTCTGCTGTAGCAAAACAAAACAGAAGTCTCGTGCCTTATGTTTATCCCGACATGCATTTTTGTGAGCCTTACTTTGGAGTAAACCTGCTTTGAATTGTGTTTGTTTTCCCAAGGGAGAATTTTTTAAAAATGATATTGTATTAACTGTTCATGTATTTAATTTGTTTGTACTATCTAGACTTAACAAATTTGTGGGGACTTGTTTTCTGTGTTTTCCAGGCTTTTGGCTAAAGTTCATTTTTGTGCATGTGTGGCTTTGGGGGCCTTTTTATTTTTTACTTTGCTGCTTTCCCTTTTAGCGCGGAATTAGACAGCCGTTTAGCATCCTGCCAAAGACCCGGCTGTTTTCTTTGGAAACGGTGCTGTTGTGAAACGTAGTCCTGCTGTCATTGACATTAATTTTTAGGCCGTCGCTGTCCAGTGAATTTGTGGCGTGATTTAGGAGAAGTCCTTCTGATTATGCAGAGAGGTATCGTTGGCACTTCCTGGATCAGTCATACTTCTGTCTGGGGCAGATTAGAGGAAATGCTCCGAGGTGAAAGGACGGAGTAATATATGGACACGTTCATAAATCATTCTGTTTGTTAGGCGGCAGCTTGGGACTGTGTGGAGTTTAGTGGAAGCCTGACTGTTTGAAACGGTGTTCTGCAATCACAGCTGAACCCTGCTTTTTAAAAAAATTGTGGTCTGTCAGGATCCAGAGTGCCTTCAAAGTAATTCCATGCATCTCAGCAAACGTTAAGTTGCGGTTTCTTGAACAGCAGCTCCACCAATACGCAGTGGCGTATCTGCCTAGGGACAAGGGGTACCCCTTGCCCCCGGGCACCACTCTTCTGGTCGCGTGGGGGGCGCAAAATTGGCCCCCCACGTGACCAGGAAGTCCTGCTGTCTCATCGTTTTCGTGTGCCTCGACCTGCCTGAGGCACGCAAAAAGCGATGAGGCAGCAGAACTTCCTGCTGCCTCCAAGCGCCCTCAACCCCACCCTGGACTCCCCCCTCCCTTCCTCCCCCCCCCGGCTGGGCTCCCAGCCGGCAGCCTGCAGTCTCTTCTGAGAAGAGACTGCAGTCCTGGCCTCAGAGACATTCTTTCATAAGCACTGAGGCTGGGGGTGGGGCTTCAGGAGCAGGAAGTCCCACTCCTCCCTGCTCCCCAAGCCCCACCCCCTGGGAGCCCAGCCAGTAGGGGGAGTCTGTGGGGGGAGAGATGGGCACCCTAGACCTTGCCCGTGTCCATGGTGACATGGGCGGGATCGAGGGCAGTGGGGGTGGAGCCTGTGGCATCAGGGGGCGGAGCTAGGATGGTAGAAGGCAGGGCCTGGGGGGCATCCTGGAAACAATTTGTCTCTGGGCTCCATTTACCCCTGGTATGCTTCTGCTGAAATGCAAAATGCCCTTCGCGTAAACGGCTTTTCAGCAACATGTCCCGGGAATCAGCTCTACTGCGCTCATAGTGCTGCGTGCCACAGTGAACGGGGCATAAAAGTCCTTCCCGTGGACGTTTCTAATTTGGCCTGTAAACTAGTTTTGCCCGTTTGGGTTGCATGTCAGTCATTTTACTTTAGTTATTTATATTCTGCCATGTCTTCACCAAAATACGCGATTAGGACAGCATACAATAAGGTTATACAAAATTACATACAGTTAAACAATATATAAATCCTTACAAAACAGATACAGAATTTTAAAAGCAGCAGTGGTGTAGTGGTTAAGAGCAGGTGCGTTCTAATCTGGAGGAACCGGGTTTGATTCCCCGCTCTGCCGCTTGAGCTGTGGAGGCTTATCTGGGGAATTCAGATTAGCCTGTGCACTCCCACACATGCCAGCTGGGCAACCTTGGGCTAGTCACAGCTTCTCGGAGCTCTCTCAGCCCCACTTGTAAGCCCCTTTGAGTCTTGTACAGGAGAGAAAGGGGGGATATAAATCCAAACTCTTCTTCTTCTTCTTAAAAGACAGCGAGGAGGGTCTGAAAATAGTTTTAAGGCTTCTAAAGCAGTCTGTAATATGCCGGAGATCACAGATGTTTTATTTGCCTGGTTATCTATTCTTGCAATCTGTGTGCATGTAGGGTTATTGAAATCTACCCCTTCTCCTCCTTCACTGCCAGAATTATGGATGCTGATATTTTAAGGGTGGGGAGGGGAAGCGACTGTTCAGCATTTTAAAGCGCCTTCTGTTCATAAGTGGCCGTCTCTTTATCCAGTGCACTTTCAACCCACCTTTTCTTCAAGGGGCTCAAGGCAACGCACATGATTTTCCCATCTCCATCTTATCCGGTGAGACTGGTCAGCTTGAGTGTGGGTCACTGGCAAAGGCTGTAACTCCACAAGTTTAACGCCAGTATGTTTAGTTGAACCTAAGTCTCCCGGGCCCTAAAGTGACACGCTGACCAGTGTACTATACTGCCTTAAAAATAGTTCTGGAGCCCAGATTTGGACTGGGAGCTCAACTTCAAAACAAAAGGGCTACTCTTTAATATCCTATAGTTTTCCTTTTTCATTGCATCACAAGATCAAGGTCTGAATTGTGGCATTACAGAATAATTCTTGAAGCTCAAGTGCATTGGAAGCACCTCTCCCTTAATGTATCCATTCAATCAGATCTCTCGGGGCCAGTCAGAACCCCTGTTGGGCGAGTGTCCCACCTGGCCCACTCACTTCCTGAAAACATTTGGCGGGTGCCAGGAAAGGTGATTGGTGGGTACCATGGCACCCACGGGCACCAGCGTGGAAACCCTTGCTCTGATGCCAATTGGCCATTCCAGCAGGGGCTGGTGGGCATTGTAGTCCACGAACCTCTGAAGCGCCAGAGTTGGACACCTCTGCTCTAATGTACACATTCACAGCCCTACAGTTTTGTTTTTGTTTTTGGTCATAAATCGTTTGGTCAGAAGATTCAGAAGAGCTCATCGTGGGTGAGGTTTTGGGCTTTGTGAAGTGGCTGGTTCGAGGGGTGAACCATGATCCATCCATCCATCCATCCATCCATCCATCCATCCATCCATCCATCCATCCATCCATCCATCCATCCATCCATCCATCCATCCATCCATCCATCCATCCATCCATCCATCCATCCATCCATCCATCCATCCACATCCATCCATCCATCCATCCATCCATCCATCCATCCATCCATCCATCCATCCATCCATCCATCCATCCATCCATCCATCCAT
The DNA here is from genome assembly GCF_021028975.2 of Sphaerodactylus townsendi. Classification (NCBI taxonomy): domain Eukaryota; kingdom Metazoa; phylum Chordata; class Lepidosauria; order Squamata; family Sphaerodactylidae; genus Sphaerodactylus; species Sphaerodactylus townsendi. The sequence continues at coordinate 12,443,201 of NC_059431.1, read as the reverse complement.
CCATCCATCCATCCATCCATCCATCCATCCATCCATCCATCCATCCATTTGATATACCACCCTATCCCCGAAGGGCTCAGGGCGGTGAACAATATAAAATATGATATATAAAAACTTACATACAATTTAAAACAGTTCTAAAACAATGTCCCAGGAAACCCATATATAACTCTCCCCAGAAAGGAATAATGGGTCCCGATGGTGTTAGTTCACAGTTCCTAAAATACTTGGAGGAGAAACTCACCCTTTAGACTCACTCGTGGAATCCCGATTCTCCTCATTCATTTAAAGATAGTGATTTTTTAAAGGACAGATTTATGCAGGGATGGGAATTAAAAATACTGAAGTCTCAGATTTGCCCCAAGCTGCAGAATGTGTCATAAACGAGGCATTTTTTTTTTAAATTTATTTATTGGGTTTACAAAAATTTAAAATACATAATAGTAAGTTGACAGAGAAAAAAAATACAGATAATATTGCGTAATCAGAAGCTGTCCATAAGTTCTCCCTTTCTTCAATAAGGGAATTCTACAATAAAGAAAAGTTTTTCTTTATAAACGAGGCATTTTAATTCTCCCTTGCAGCCTCTGAACAGACTCCCTTCCCTTTTTATGGAGGTGGGAGAATTAACTGGTGATATTTCCTTTCTGTTAAGAAAACCGTGACAGAAGAGGTCATTCTTGCTCTTTTGTTTTCAATTACTATTTCTTTTTTATAAGGGTAATTAGGATGTTTCCCAAACATTTCTTTGACAGCCATAACTAGTGTGTTCTTTGCATGCATGTTTGTCATTAGTGGGTGTTAATCTTGGGATCTGTGCCAGAAGGGGGAAAAACATGTTTGCATTCAGCTCTCGACTTCGTGTCCTGCGACTGATAACCAGATACTCAGCTTGCTTTTTCGGTACCCTAGATGGACGAATCCTGTCTGGCGACCTGTCTTTCATCTTTCTCGTAGCCCCTCCAGAAGTATGACAATTAGACTCTTTTCCTGTGTTCTTTGGAACCTGCATTCGTGCATCTCAGCCGGTTCTGGCAATATTTCTAAATCGGTGACATTTCAGCACTTAACGCACCCAGTGAAATGAGTTCTTTGGGTTGAAGTGGAAGAATAAGAAGTGGCAGAAATCCTGTTTGAGTTTCGGAGGGCGTCTGTGTTGGTTTTGCAGTAAAACCGCTAGAGTAGGGTCCACCTTAAGAGATTATCAAGATTTCCAGGGTATGAGCTTTTGAAAGTCAAAGCTCCTTTCAACAGATATATCTGATGAGAGAATCTTTGATTACCCAGGTCACGTAGCAACCCAAATATCCCAGCTCAGTCCTTGCTTTCCAGAGCTTGGAAGCAATGCAGAGTTGGCTGTGAGTTGGCCACAGAGGGGGCATACATTGAAAATGCTGGGGGGAAGAATTAGGACTAATCAAAGGAAACACTTCTTCACGCAACGCGTAATTGGTGTTTGCAATATACTGCTACAGGAGGTGGTGATGGCCACTAACCTGGATAGCTTTAAAAAGGGCTTGGACAGATTTATGGAGGAGAAGTCCATCTATAGGTACCAATCTTGATCTGAGGTTGCAAATACCTTAGCAGACCAGGTGCTCGGGAGCAGCAGCAGCAGAAGGCCATTGCTTTCACATCCTGCATGTGAGCTCCCAAAGGCATGTGGAGGGCCACTGTGAGTAGCAGAGTGCTGGACTAGATGGACTCTGGTCTGATCCAGCAGGCTAGTTCTTATGTTCTTATTAGTACTTGGATGGGAAATCACCAAGGAACTCAACAGGAAGACAACAGAAAATCACTCCGCTCGTCTCTTGCCTGGAATGCCCCATGTCAGTTGGCTGCGACCCTTTTAGTTGGTATCTCACCATCATGCTCTTCCTTTCCATAGGTCACCTTTCAACCTGGGGCGGATGTATTACTGTAGTTAGGCAAAGGTTTATCAGTTCCTTAGCAGAATCCACAGATGTTAGAATTCCAACTCACCACTCAAAAGACCGCTTGAATTCGTAGCCAGGGAAAAAAAACTTTGGATGGAAACTGCTGGATGTTTTTGGAAGGTAGTCTGTCGCGGGATGTTTACCACTTCCAGTGGTAAAGTCTTCCCTCACTTCTTTTTTTTCACTTACAAAATAAATATCCTTCCGTTCTCTACTTGGGGTCGCTTATAACTAAAATACAGTTAAAACATGATAAAGGTGTATTAAAATTAGTAACCCACTAAAGCAGCAGAAAGCCACAGTGACCCACAACAAAAACAGTGTCCCCACCAATAAAAGAGAACAGTGACAGCAATATCGCCGAATATATCTAAGAAATCCCCCAGAACTAAAAACCAAAGCGGGTAAAACCAGAGGTGGGATCCAGCAGGTTCTCACAGGTTCCCGAGAGTAGGTTACTCATTATTTGTGTGTGCCGAGAGGGGGTTACTAATTGGTGATTTTGCCACGTGATTTTTGCCTTAGTTACGCCCCTCCTTTCAGCAGTAGCGCGCAGAACTGGAAGCAGTCTAGCAGGAGGTGCACCAGCGTGCGTGGCAGCCTGTGCCTGCGTGCATTTGTTTCCCGCCCAAGGACTGGCGCAGCGGCCACATCCTTGCCACAGCCCTGCCCAGGAATGCCCCACTCCCGGAATACCTGGCCACACCCCTGTTGTGCCCCGCCCAGCCCCATTGGTGCTACGCCACAGTTTGAATCCCACCACCATGGGAACCTGTTACTAAAATTTTTGGATTCCATCACTGGGTAAAACCATAGTGAGCCTGAGCTAAAGCAGGGAGGAAGAAGAAAAGTTGGATTTACATCCCCCCTTTCTCTCCTGCAGGAAACTCAAAGGGGCTTACAATCTCCTTTCCCTTCCCCCCTCCACAACAAACACCCTGTGATGTAGGTGGGGCTGAGAGAGCTCAGAAGAACTGTGACTAGCCCAAGGGCACCCAGCTGGTTTGTGTTAGAGCGTATAGGCTAATCTGAATTCCCCAGATAAGCCTCCACAGCTCAAGCGGCAGAGCGGGGAATCAAACCCGGTTGCTCCAGATTAGAGTACATCTGCTCTTAACCACTACGCCCCTGATGCTCCATAGGAGTGGTTTTTCCTATCGCTCATGAACACCCTGTGGAATAAAACAGTATGGTTTTGGGACAGTCCTATCAGTGGTGGGTGGTGGTGGTCAGTCTGCCCTCGAGTGGAATGGAGTTCCACACTTTTTGTCCTCATGTAGATGTATCGCTCAATTCAAGAGTGTGTTCACCGTAAATTATATGGTTTGCGATGGGACATCCAGCTATCAACTAGCAACCATCCATCTGCGTGCTCCTTCAGTTGAGCGCTCCTCTCCCCCCTCTCCCTTTCTGTTTGTTTTTTTCCCTTTTCTTTATATCTGGTCTTGAAATGGGAAGATGTATATTATAGGTCGCAGTGCTGTTACGTTATTAATTCACCATCTGTAGACATGTTTAGGTTTTAGGATTATTTTGACTGTAGAGCTTTTTCATTATTGTGCTATCTGTCGGTTTTAAGCTGCTGTGTCTGACTGCTGGGTGGGAAGGGGCAGGATATAATTCCAATAAAATAAATAAATAGGAATGAAGTCCATTTTCAGGTTTGTGTTAGATCCCTGGATCATTCTTTGGCCTTCAGTTAGGAGAATGCATAGGCCTCTGAGTCAGTAAAGGATGTGATAGCAGAAGCAGATTAGAGTACAGTCATTTTATTTGTGAACCTGAATTGGACAGAGTAGGGCAGCGATGGCGAACCTTTTCGAGACCGAGTGCCCAAACTGCAACCCAAAACCCACTTATTTATTGCAAAGTGCCAACACGGCAATTTAACCTGAATACTGAGGTTTTAGTTTAGAAAAAACGGTTGGCTCCGAGGTGTGTGCTACTTGGGAGTAAGCTTGGTGGTAGTCGTTGGCTTTGCTTTGAATCAACCATGCAACTCTTTGAACAGGTGAATCACGACCCTAGGAGGGTTTACTCAGAAGCAAGCCCCATTGCCAGCAACTGAACTTACTCCCAGATAAAGGATCATGCTTTAGTTCTTCACATGAAAATCAGTGGAGTTTAACAGCTCTTGACAAGGTTACCTACACTGCTTCCCCAAAACTAGGTCTTAGATTTAATGCTAATAATCGAGCCCAGTGGCCCAGGCCAGCCTAGATGTGGGGGGGGGGGGGGCTACTCTGTTTGCACGTGCCCACAAAGAGGACTCTGAGTGCCACCTCTGGCACCCGTGCCATAGGTTCGCCACCACTGGAGTAGGGCATGAAGTTGGTGTGTATTGCAAAGTGTATTGCTTAAGCTGCAACTAGGATACAGAAAACAGGATGAAGAAAATAAAGGTTATTGGTCTAAGCATTGCCTCTCCGTGCTATGACATCATAATGCAGGAAAAACATTCCTACATGTTTTTTTTTCCTACGTATTCTATAGGACAGGGAGGAAATTGACAGTTTTTGGCAGGAGTCTCTCTTCGGGACTCCCTCTTTGCAAGTATTATGCTGTTCCCGTCTTTGTAGAGTGATTAACTGAGATCAGGCCGTTTATCATCAACAGTAGCGATCATCAGACCTTCTGTGGCTAACTGATTGAATGAAGATGAAATCACCTTCGAAAGGAGCTTTCTGTTTACACCGATGACATAAAAAGAGGGAGATGGTTCAGAACACACGGCAAGGCAAAAATGGGCATAGGGACGACAGAAGACTGAATGAGTTTATTCCTGTGAATTGCCTGATCGAAAGTAAATCATGAGACCGGGTCTGTGACTTAACGGAGGCCTGAGGTTTTTCTTACCCTCCAGGGCTTTCTGATTTGCAGCCACAGTGCAAACACATTAATTCCGGTTCTTTGCGAATAATAGAAAAATTCAGCTGCTAAATACCTAGGTTGGTGCTGATTAATTCTTCTCCTTTTTTTCCCCCCTTGCAGAGACATAACATACAGCATTTCTCTCGAAGCCGTGACGACCCTTGTGGTTTTCCTTTCCTGCCAGCTTTTCCACAAGGAGATTCTGCGGGAGAGCGTCATTCATAAGTATCTCATGCACGGCCGATGGTGCGTCAAAATACAACGTCACTTCCTGCGTAGATTGTTTTTATTTTGGGGCTGTTCGCGCACTCCTGCATTTTCCATCTAGGCAAAGTTAAAGCTTCAGTTTCACATTTTATTTCTCCCCCCCACCCCCACCCCCCGCGCCCAGAGGTGGGATCCAACCAGTTCTCACCACTTCTCTAGAAGTGGTTACGTATTTTTTTCTGAGTGCCGAGAAGGGGTTACTAAAGCAACCTCCCTGCCCAACAGGGACTGGAGGTGCGTGTGTCCGGCGGCGCCACTGTTTGAATCCCACCACCATCGGAAACTGTTATTCAAATTTTTGGATTCCACCACTGCCCGCGCCCCATGCTACAAAAGCATCTAAATGGTAGACAGAAAATGAGAATAAATACTTGGCTCATTTAAGAGTGGAGTGCTGTGGCGGCAGAAACAGATGTGGGTGAATTTGAAGGCTTCATAAAATTTGGTGCAAATTTTGAATGTAATGTAAGAAGATTTGGTTTTTAAACCCCGCTTCACAGCCGGTGGGGTGTAGTGGTTAAGAGCAGGAGGCTTCTGATCTGGAGGACCGGTTTGATTCCCCACTCCTCCACCTGAGTGGCAGAGGCTTATCTGGTGAACCAGATGCGTTTCCACACTCCTACATTCCTGCTGGGTGACCTTGGGCTAGTCACAGTTTTCACAGAACTCTCTCAGCCCCACCGACCTCACAAGGGTCTCTTCCGCACATGCAGAATAATGCACTTTCAACCCACTTTCACAATTGTTTGCAAGTGGATTTTGATGTTCCGCACAGCTTCAAGGTGCATTGAAAGTAGATTGAAAGTGCATTGTTCTGCATGTGCAGAAGGGGCCAAGGTGTCTGTTGTGGGGAGAGGAAGGGAAAGGAGCTTGTAAACCACCTTACAGGAGAGAAAGGTGGGATATAAATCCAAACTCTTCTTCTTATAATTATAACCTGAAGTTCTGAAAACTTGGGATTGGGATTCCAGGTGTCCCTGTGGGCTCATCCAAACACTTCCATGGATACGCCGGGACATTTTGGATTTTTCTTCTCTGCTGAAGCTATTTGGACCCCACCCTGGATTATATAGGAAGGGGATTAAGTTCAAAACATTTTCAAAGCCTTGCTGTCATGGAGTGTTTGGCTGTGGGATGGTGAGCTCGGTGGGTGAGCATGGATTTTATCGTACCTGGATCTCCCGTGGTGCACACAGAGCCAGGCATCCCTTACCACGTTCACAGCAGTGCTTCATAAAGGCATTTTATGACTCGCCTTGATTTATGTCTCACAGATCTCCTCTTCACCACTAAAACCCTGAGAAGAGATTGATTATAGTCACGTAACGCTATACGCTAGAAAAATACTTCTGTGTGGTCGGTATGTCAAGGGAGTGTGGAATCTGATGCATATTTCCTTTCTCAGAATAAATACATCCTGGGTACGTGGGGGCATGGGGATGGGGGAGAACAGAGAGAACTCCTGACGCTTAAATCAGTATGATGCTGTCAAATGTCAACCATGCTTTCAAAACTCGAGACCGCAGTCATGTGAGGGAATTCACAGAAGCTCAGCAGGAGATAACCCATTAACGTCTCTTAATAAAGTTCTCTCTGCTTTTTCCCTTCCCACTAACCAGCAAACACACATGTGCAAGGTCAGTTTATTACTGAGGTTGTGATAGGAGCCTGAAGGTGTACATTTAATTTGTTTGTTTTTTTAAACACCGCTCTTCAGTTCAGAAGCTGGAATTAGGCCTCTTGCAAACTGCGCAGCTACGCATAGAATGGGACGTTGGCTGATTAGCTCTTTGGGAACAACTGGACCCCTGGATGCAACAGAGGGGAGCTGAAGCAAATGCCTAGACTCCCATAATGCAAATCACCAGACTCCCATAATGAAGGGTGGGAGATAAATACTTTAGTAAATGTGGCTTTATTATTATTATTATACATAACAACACAGCACAAGTGTCTGGAATTCATCTCTGAATATCGAGTCCTTCCCAAGGACCTAGGATATTAGAGGTATTTGCGTAGAATATGTGCAGTTCCTAGAAGTGCTGCTTTCTGCAGCATGTGGACTGATGTTCTGTCCAAGTTTAGGCTTTCCAGATGTTTTTCAAGATTTCTTGGGATTCCTCCTAGAGCACCGACTACTAGTGGGATTACTGTTGTTCTTTTTTGCCACAATCGTTCAACTTCAATTTGTAGGTCCTTGTATTTTGTGATCTTTTCCAGCTCTTTGTCCTCTACCCTGCTGTCAACTGGCACAGCAACATCGATGATCCAAACATGTTTCTTCTCTATCACTGTTATGTCTGGGGTGTTGTGTGCCCAGGTGATATAATCTGTCTGTATTCTAAAGAGTCCCAGAGTATTTTTGCTTCTTCATTTTCTGTATGGACTTCTCTGAAAGCATGTGCTTCGATACCAAGGTCTTTAACTGCAGGGCAGGCCGTACTTTTACCAAAGGTTCCGGTGCACCATTGCTGCTAGCCTATTGTGGCGATTCGAGATAGTCAGTTTTGGGCTATTTTCTTGGCAGCAGATGATGTAGTATCGCGGTTTCATCACACTCTTTGCAGAGACGGCACTTTGGGTCATTGTAGGACTTTTCGATTCGTGTCTTTATTGCATTTGTCAGTAATGCTTGCTCCTGGGCAGCAAAAATCAGGCCTTCAGTTTCTTTCTTTAGAGTTCCCCTTCTGAGCCACTCCCTTGTTTTGCTTGCTGTCAACCTTCCCTTCAATTTTCTTAAAATTACTGCCCATGGAGTGGCTTGTTTAGCCACTGCTCCTTTAGGTGTTTTAAACTGTTGGGCTCTATACTCTTCTTTTTGATTCTTTGGCTTTCCAGCACATCCTCAGCCTTGTGGACTTCGCTTTCAATGCTGGCTCTTGACTTTCTTCGGTGTATTCTTTCAGGCCTCTTTTCTCTTCCTCCTACTGATTGCTTGACCCTGGAGCAGTCCTCTTCCTCCTTCTGACCTTGCCAGGTAGAGTCTGTCTACATCACTTCTTGGATGCAGTGCTCGATTGATGGTCATGGTACTCCTTGTTTTTTTCTGTCCAGGATGTCAGATTCGACTTGTGTCCAGTTAATTATGCCAGCAGTGTAGCGTACTACAGGCACCCGCCCAAGTATTAAGTACCTTTATTGTATTTCCTCCATTTTAACTTTGATTTCCAAGAATTTTTTTCTGACCCTTCTAAGATATTCCTTCCTAATTGTAGCCTTTGACTTCTGCATGCTTGATGTTCTCTGCTTGCAGTATCCCCAAAATATTTGTAGCTTTCATTCACTGGTAAGCTCTTTTATTTCTATGGCATTTGGCATATTCACACCTTAAGCATGTTGCAGAAGTTTACCTTTACTGGAGTTCCCAAAGTTGCACACTTGTCAAGTCCAAAATCCATTGCAATGTCAGTGCTAAAGATACTCGCTGTGTTCAGTAGTGACTCAATCTCTGCTTTTGATTTTCCACATAGAGCTTTGGAGTCATCCATGTATGAGAAGGTGTGAAATTTTTTGGTGAGTTTCTTGCTGTCTGATATCCTTGACCTGTTTTCTTCAGGGAATTATAGAGAGCGGAATCATGGCAATGATGAAGAGTAGTGGGGACGAGGAGTCTCCTTGGAATATTCCCCTTAGGATGTTGACTTCCCCTATTCCTGCTCCAGTGACTATTAATTCTGTTTTCCAAGTGGGCATTGCATTGTTGACCAATTTCTTGATGTTCTCACTGATTCCAAGTAGCGCCAGGCAATGAAGTATCCAACTGTGTGGCAGTGAATCGAATGCTTTCCTGTAATCAATCCAAGCTACATACAAGTTGGTTGTCCTTCTTTGGCGATGCTCAAGGGTCAGTTTATCGATGAGCGGTTGATCTTTTGTTCCCCTACTGTTGGATTTTGTTTCCTTTTTTTGTTCTAGGGGCAGCAATTTCTTTCCTTCCAGGTGGTCTTGTATTGCATCCTTCTAATATGCCAGTAAAAAAAGCTTAAAAGGTTGTTGTTAGGCAAGTGATTGGTCTGTAATTATGCTAGGGATTGCTCCCTTTTCTTGGTCTTTCATTATCAGAAAAGTTTTTTCCCTGTTGTCATCAATTGCTTCAATTTAGCCTGTTTGCAGCACTTGATTCAACTGTTGGGCAATTCTTTCATGCAAGTTGGTCAGTTTCTTCAGCCAGAATCCATGTAGTTCATCACTGCCTGGGGCAGTCCAGTTCTTCACCTTTTTTGCTTTCGTTTTCCAACCATTTTAGTTATTTATTACCAGGTTGTCCATGTTGTTGCTGCTCAGTTCAGCCTCCACATCTTTGGCCCAACTTGCATTTCCCGGTTGTAGTTTTTTGGGCTGCCCCAAATGTTTCTCCAGAACTCAATCGTTTGTTCTCTGTCTGGCTCTCCTGTGTTTAAGTTTCACATCTCCGCCCCATTCTGGTACAGAATCGCTTCTGGTTGGAGTAGAAAAGTTGATTCTGCTTGAATTGAGCAACCCTTGCTTCGAATCTTGCAATCTTCTTTGAAACTGCCACCAGCTGTTGTTTGACCACCTCTATTGCCTCATTGAGTTTCCTCTTGTCCAGGTGGTACCTCTTAACTAGGTCTGCCATGATTTTGTCATTTTTCAGCTTCTTCCCCTTCATCCTTTTCAGTTTGCTGGCATCCGATGCGTAGGTTGCTGATTTTTTTTTTCTTCCGAATCTGATTTTCCACTTTGAATTACCTATTTACCCCGGCATTCTTTCTGGGTGATAAATCTTTACCCCTAGCTCTTTAGTAATCACTACTGCAGTGCTGTACATAAGCTGGTTTGTTTCATGCAGCGACATTTTTTGGATTCCAGCAATGACCTTGTTTGCATCCTTCAGTGAAATGAGCAGATCCTTCCTTGGAACAATCTTCAATGGTGGCAATCTTGTACGTTCGTTTGCATTGTTCATGTGTTCTAGGATCTTCTGCATCAGTTCTTCTTGCTTTTTTGTCAATTGGGAACTTTGGGTTGTTTGGGTTGGCTCCTTTGGAGGTGTGATTATTGTTGTTTCTTCCTCCTC